>NC_080065.1:180531254-180898392 GCF_949987535.1 Balaenoptera acutorostrata
CACCCCCTGCCTGAGACCGCCGTGCGGGGCTACCGGCGCTTCCTCAAGGTAAGCCCCTCAGTTGGCGAGATGGGGCCAGGCTCAGGCAGGTGGGCCAGTTCCCCCAGGTCAAGACTTTCCAAAAACTGGCTCGTTGGGACACTGTCTGCCCTAACAGACAGAATATGGGAACAAGGCTTCTTAAGACAGAGTTTTGTTTGTGAGTTCTGTGTTTAATCTCCAGACAGTTTGCTAGTTACCACATCAAGCATTAAGACAGGTGCCGGGGACAGCGTGGCTAAGACAGCCGCTGCCTCCACGGAGCTTTCAGTCTAACTTTGCAGACAGATGCATATGACCTGACCACACAAATCAGAGTAAAAGTGCAACCATGGGAGGGCAGGGAATAGGAGATAAACGACTAGGGAAACAGATAACAGGCAGGGCTGAGAGTCGAGGTGCAAATAGCGGGGAGGCATTGTGCAGTTTTCCTGAACTTATAATGTCTCTTATGCGTCGTGAAATGCTTAGCATAGTACTGTTTAGGGGCTTGTGATGAAAGCAAGTCTTGGCCTGTGCAGGCTGGACCACTGATGTCTAAGCTAGACCAGTCAGGACTGAGACTGGACCAGTGGGGCCCAGGTTGGACCAGTCAGGGCTGGGGCTGGACCAGTCAGGGCTGGGGCTAAACCAGTGGGGCCCAGGCTGGACCAGTCAGGACTGAAACTAGACCAGTCGGGGCCCAGGCTGGACCAGTCAGGGCTGGAGCTGGACCAGTGCGGCCCAGGCTGGACAGGTGTGGCTGTGAGTGGGTGTGCGGGGCGAGCTCTTGCCCGGGACAGTGGTGGGCGGCTGACAGAGAGCCCAGAGTGGGAGGGGGCACGGTGGCATGGCCCCGTGGCCCCACTGACAGCTGGCGGGTGGGTGGGTGCCCAGCTGAGCCCCGAGAGTGCCGAGGAGTACATCGAGTACCTCAAGTCGAGCGACCGGCTGGACGAGGCTGCACAGCGCCTGGCCACCGTGGTGAACGACGAGCGCTTCGTGTCCAAGGCCGGCAAGTCCAACTACCAGGTGGGCCCCGGGGTGGCGGCTGGGCGGGAGGGCTCGCCCCCTTAGGGACAAGGGTGACGCTCCTTCCCGTGCCTTGCAGCTGTGGCACGAGCTCTGCGACCTCATCTCCCAGAACCCAGACAAGGTGCAGTCTCTCAGTGTGGACGCCATCATCCGCGGGGGCCTCACCCGCTTCACCGACCAACTGGGCAAGCTCTGGTGCTCGCTGGCCGACTACTACATCCGCAGCGGTCACTTCGAGAAGGTGCTTGAGCACGTGGGGCTCCGGGAGCGGGGTGGGGTCTCCCTCCAGCACATAGTATTGGGGGATGCCTGAGGACACGCATGTGAGCAGAAGACGTGCACATGGACCGCTTGGGCACACGTGTGCGTGTGTGCGCCGTGCACATTTGCCTTTCTGAAGGCGGGTAGGGGCAGGCGTCACAGCTCTGCCGGCCAGTGCACCCACCTCAGGCCAGCCAGACCTGGATCTCTGCTCTGGCCTTGGACCTGCTTCAGCTTGAGTGGCCTCATTTGCAGAATGAGAGCGACAGTCACTTCCTTGCCTCCTGGGACTCAGGCACCGAGCGGGTGTCCGGTGTGAGGGTCCCTCCCGAGGCGTTGGTGTTTCTGTCAGTGTCCGTGTTGGCTGTTCTCCTCATTGGGCCATGGAGTGGCGAGCTTGGGGCCGGGCGGGGGCGGGGTGTGGAGCTCTGAGAGGTCCCCAGAGGGGCTGGCTTGGGACTGGCTGGGGAGGGGGTGGGCCGGGGGGAGCAGAGTGAGAGGGAGGGGCTGCAGTCGGGGCTCAGGGGGTGGTGCAGGACTGGGAAGGGGGAGCCCTGCAGGCTGAGGAGGGGCAGGCTGTGTCCTGCTGCAGGGAGCCGCCAGCCAGCCAGCCGCGAGCAGGACATAGGCCTGACCAGGTGTGTGTCTTACAAAGACCCTTCAGGCTGACACTTTGAGCAGAACGCACAGGCTGAGGCCGGCAGCACGAGGCTGCTGGAGCCAGCGGCCAGGCAGAGGCCGAGGGGCAGGATCAGCCAGGGGCAGGGGCAGAGTGGCGGGCCCGCCCTTGGTGGGGATGCGCCTCGCCCATGCCAGCACTTTCCTTTCATGCTGCCCTCGGGGGTTGGTGGGGGGGTGACTGGGAGAATGTGAGCTGGAGAAGGGGGGTCCGGCAGGCGTGAGGGGTACTTTGTAGCAACGACTGAGCACTCCATGGCAAGCTGAGGTTAGGGTCCCTGCAGGGTGGCTGGTCGCCTGTCGGGTCTCACTGGGGCCAGACCCTTTGTGCATCTCACTCGAGCCCCACAGTGAGTCTGCATGAGGGGCTGTCACCGTCGGTTTACTGATGAGGAGCCGAGGCCCCCAGCTCACTCTGGCAGAGGAGGGGAGGGGAGCTCCGACCATGGCTGGGCACTGACGGAGCTGGGTGGGCCCGGGGAAGGCCCTGCAGCGGTGCCGATTTGGGACTGGTGCCAAGGGCGGTGCCGCCGGATGCCCTGTGTCCATGCGGTGGGCACACGTGCCCCTCCCCTGCCAGCACTTTCCCCATCCCCACAGGCTCGGGACGTGTACGAGGAGGCCATCCGGACCGTGATGACCGTGCGGGACTTCACCCAGGTGTTCGACAGCTATGCCCAGTTCGAGGAGAGCATGATCGCGGCGAAGATGGAGACTGCCTCGGAGCTGGGGCGGGAGGAGGAGGGTGAGCTGGAGGTGTCCCGAGTGGCTGGGTCAGGGGAGACGTGGGTCTTGGAGTCAGAGGCCAGCAGGGAGGGAGTCTGAATGGGCGGTGCGGGTGGGATGTCGGCAGGTAGCCAGGACTGGGAACACATCTCAGTGGGGCTTGGGCCGGACACTGGCGGGAAGGGAGAGCTGGGTGGACAGCAGGGGTGGGGAGGGGGGCCTGGGCCAGAGCTTGGCCAGGAAGAAGGGCTGGGGGCATGGTGGGGATTGGAGGGGGTTCCAGAGTAGCCTGGCCCCGGGGCAAGCATGGGGTCAGGGTGGCCCTGGGGCAGCTCAGGGAGGGAGTGCCCGGATGGACAGTGGGGGGGGAGCTGGAGGCTGAAGGGAGAGAGAGCTGAGAGACGGAGGGGGCCAGGGGGCCGTGTGCTGAGGCCTCCGCCCCTGCTCCCGGCTTTTCCCACGGGTCCCAGACGACGTGGACCTGGAGCTGCGCCTGGCTCGCTTTGAGCAGCTCATCAGCCGGCGGCCCCTGCTCCTCAACAGCGTCCTGCTGCGCCAGAACCCGCACCACGTGCACGAGTGGCACAAGCGCGTGGCCCTGCACCAGGGCCGCCCGAGGGAGGTACGTGGCGGCCCCGCCCCCAGGGGCATCATCCGCGCCCCGCCCTCCGTCCCCAGGCCCCGCCCTCCCCGACCAGGGCCCCGCCCAGCCTGACCCTACCCCTCCTGCCCAGATCATCAACACGTACACGGAGGCCGTGCAGACGGTGGACCCCTTCAAGGCCACCGGCAAGCCCCACACCCTGTGGGTTGCATTCGCCAAGTTTTACGAGGACAACGGGCAGCTGGATGACGTGAGTGCCGTGTCGCCTGTGCGCCTCGCATGTACTGGTACTTACAGGTCCTCCGCCCCGCGCCCACAGGCGGGCGGGCGGGCAGGGTCTCAGCCTGGCCTCTGCCCGCCCCACAGGCCCGCGTCATCCTGGAGAAAGCCACCAAGGTGAGCTTCAAGCAGGTGGACGACCTGGCCAGCGTGTGGTGCGAGTGTGGCGAGCTGGAGCTGCGGCACGAGAACTACGACCAGGCCTTGCGGCTGCTGCGAGTAAACACAAGCCCGGGATGGGGTGGGTGGGGGAGCCTCAGGGTGTGTGATCTGGTCCTGGACACCCGCCGTGGGTTTCCCCCTGCTGGCACTGCCCGTGCAGAAGGCGACGGCGCTGCCCGCCCGCCGCGCCGAGTACTTCGACGGCTCGGAGCCCGTGCAGAACCGCGTATACAAGTCTCTGAAGGTGTGGTCAATGCTGGCCGACCTGGAGGAGAGCCTCGGCACCTTCCAGGTGAGCTGCCAGGATGGGATGGGAGCGTGGGATGGGACACGCCCCGCGGGGGGCCGCTGACTCCGCCCCCGGGACACGCTCTGACCGGCCCCCTGCCCCACAGTCCACCAAAGCCGTCTATGACCGCATCCTGGACCTGCGCATCGCCACGCCCCAAATCGTCATCAACTACGCCATGTTCCTGGAGGAGCACAAGTACTTTGAAGAGAGCTTCAAGGTGAGGGGGCCCCGGATGGCATTGTCCCCTACCCGGGCTGCCATCACCGCCGATCGGGAGGCTTAACCAACAGAGATGTGTTTTCTCAGTCCTGAAGGTCGGAAGCCCGAGATCAAGGTGTCGGCAGGGCTGGTTTCCTCCGAGGCCCCTCTCCTTGGCTTGTAGAGGCCGCCTTCTCACTGTGTCTTCACATGGACACCTTTTTGTGTGTTTCTGGTGTCCCTCCTGTGCCCAGATCTGCTTTTGTGAGGCTGTCAGTTGTATTGGAATGAAATTTACCCTAATGATCTCATTTTTTTTTTTTAATTTATTTAGTTTTGACTGCATCGGGTCTTTGTTGGTTGGCTCGGGCTTTCTCTAGTTGCGGTGAGCGGGGGCTACTCTTCGTTGCGGTGCGCGGGCTTCTCATTGCGGTAGCTTCTCTTGTTGCGGAGCACGGACTCTAGGCACACGGGCTTCAGTAGTTGTGGCTCGCGGGCTCTAGAGCGCAGGCTCAGTAGTCGTGGCGCACGGGCTTAGCTGCTCTGCGGCATGTGGGATCTTCCCGGACCAGGGCTCAAACCCGTGTCCCCTGCTTTGGCAGGCAGATTCTCAACCACTGTGCCACCAGGGAAGTCCTCTCAGTTTAACTTAGTTACTCCTTTAAAGATCTTATCTCAGAACACAGTCTCGTTCTGAGGTACGGGGAGTTAGGGTTTCAACTTGAATTTGGGGGGACACAGGTCAGCCTGTCACAGGCACGGAGTTCTGCCTGTGTGTGTGGGGGTGTCCCTGCCTTGCTGTTCAGGCTACGGGTTGTAGGCACATGGGGTGTTTTCCACGTGCATGTGTACGTGTGGCAGGGCTTTGCCCCACTGTCTGAGGTTTTGTCGTGTACACGTGGGGACTGTGCACATACGTGGACGGGGAGGTCATGCACGCACGCGAGTGCTGCCGCTGCCTGAGTGGCAGGCCCCACCCTTCTGCCTGGGTGGTGAACCGTCTTCCAGGACACCGGGCCCCAGCGTCTGCCGAGCTGAGGTTCCACGCGCCTCTTCAGCCACAAAGTCACTGACTGATCTCAGTGAGTCCTAGACCAGCTCTGTCTTTGGGG
The DNA here is from genome assembly GCF_949987535.1 of Balaenoptera acutorostrata. NCBI lineage: Eukaryota > Metazoa > Chordata > Mammalia > Artiodactyla > Balaenopteridae > Balaenoptera > Balaenoptera acutorostrata. The sequence goes on from NC_080065.1 coordinate 180,536,620, forward strand.
TCCTTGCAGTCTGTCCAGGGAGACAGGCAGCACACAGACCCTTCTGGCTGCGCTCTGATCGCGTGATCACAGGGAGAAGTGGGATGGGGAGGGGTGGACAGACAAGGGGCCCACTTGCTGAGCCCTAAGGAGTCTCCCCCTGCGGACTCACACGACTCCCCCTCGGGGCAGGCGTACGAGCGCGGCATCTCGCTGTTCAAGTGGCCCAACGTGTCCGACATCTGGAGCACCTACCTGACCAAGTTCATCGCCCGCTACGGGGGCCAGAAGCTGGAGCGGGCACGGGACCTCTTTGAGCAGGCGCTGGATGGCTGCCCTCCCAAATACGCAAAGAGTGAGGAGGGCCAGGCAGGCTCAGTGTGGGGGTGGGGGGGGGCATCACGGGCCTAGCCACTGACCTCTGACCCCCCCACCCCCACCCCGCCGCATCCTGTCACAGCCCTGTACCTGCTGTACGCGCAGCTGGAGGAGGAGTGGGGCTTGGCCCGGCACGCCATGGCCGTGTACGAGCGCGCCACCAGGGCCGTGGAGCCTGCCCAGCAGTACGACATGTTCAACATCTACATCAAGCGGGCAGCCGAGATCTACGGGGTCACCCACACCCGCAGCATCTATCAGAAGGCCATCGAGGTGCCCGCCGCAGGGGGTGGGGTGGGGAGCTGGGGGTAGGGAGGGGGAAGAAGGGGTCCTGTAGGCGAGGGATCCTAGCAAGCCTGCGCGATGCGTCTGTGGGGAGGCCCGCCCGCCCAGGGGCCGGCCTGGTATGCTGGGAACCACCGGGGCTCCCCGAGAGGGGCGGCCCCCTCCGCCTCACATCCCACCCTCCCTGATCCCTCCCGACCCCGCCCAGGTGCTGTCAGACGAGCACGCCCGGGAGATGTGCCTGCGGTTCGCGGACATGGAGTGCAAGCTCGGGGAGATCGACCGCGCCCGGGCCATCTACAGCTTCTGCTCGCAGATCTGTGACCCCCGGGTAGGGACGGGTCCCGGGCCCGTGGGTGTGGGAGTCTGCGGCTGAGCCAGCCGGCTCACGTCCCCCGGCCCCGCCCCTCCACAGACGACCGGGGCCTTCTGGCAGACGTGGAAGGACTTCGAGGTCCGGCACGGCAACGAGGACACCATCCGGGAGATGCTGCGGATCCGCCGCAGCGTGCAGGCCACGTACAACACTCAGGTCAACTTCATGGCCTCCCAGATGCTCAAGGTGTCGGGCAGCGCCACGGGCACTGGTGAGCAGCTGTGGCCCAGTGTGGGTCTCCCGGGTCTGGGAGCATCAGGGTCTCCTCTGCCTTCCATGCCTCAGGCTGGGAACGCCTCGAGGGCCGGGGCCTCAGGCCCAGGTCGGGGGGCGCCCGGCGGCACCCAGGCCGACGCAGGCACCTAAGGCAGTGGTTGAGGACAGCCTGCCCACAGCATCTGACCCCCACGCTTCCCCCGCAGTGTCCGACCTGGCCCCCGGGCAGAGCGGCATGGATGACATGAAGCTGCTGGAACAGCGGGCCGAGCAGCTGGCGGCTGAGGCCGAGCAGGACCAGCCCTCGCGGGCCCAGAGCAAGATCCTGTTTGTGAGGTGAGGGCGGGTCGGCGGAGCGGGGCTGGGAGCGAGCCAGCTCTTCAGAAGGGGAGGCGCGGGGAGGCTGGGGGGCTGCCGGGCCCAGCTGAGCCGTGTGGCCCCCTCCCCCGGCCGCCTACCTTCCCCAGGAGTGACGCCTCCCGGGAGGAGCTGGCCGAGCTGGCCCAGCAGGCCAACCCGGAGGAGATCGAGCTGGGCGAGGACGAGGACGAGATGGACCTGGAGCCCAACGGTAAGAGGCCGGCTGGCCAGGCGGGGTGGTGGGCGGAGGCGGGGGCAGGACCCCCTCCTGGAAGGTGACCGAGTCCTCCTCGCCTCACCCCCAGAGGTGCGTCTGGAGCAGCAGAGCGTGCCGGCCGCCGTGTTCGGGAGCCTGAAGGAAGACTGACTCCCATCCCCTAGCCCCTCCACCGCTCCCCCAGTGAAGCTTGTGTTTGTACGTTCTGGTCTGAGCCTCCTTCCTCCCCGACCTCTCCTACTGCCTAGGTGCCCGTGGGATTGCCAGCTCAGTGCCGCCCTGCCCCCCACCCCACCCCCCAGAGTGGCCGGTGTGGGGAGGCGGGGCAGCTGGGCTCCGGGCCAGGGCACACGCTCCACCCTAACCCCGCAGAGCCAGTTCTGGGCTCTGAGAGGCCAGTCTCTCTGCCGCCTGAGGCCCTGAGCCTGGAGGGGGCCCCTGTCCCCCTCCCTATCAGCAGGTAGAGATACTCAGCCTCCCCACCACTAACCCTTCTTCCCTGGGTGAGGGCACCCCCTCCCCTTGGGCAGAGACTGGGCTGAGAGCTCCGGAGGCAGGCGGGCCCCAGCCAGCTCTGTGATCTTAGCGAGGCGCTTCTCTCCCTGGACAGCTGCCAGGAGCCAGACCTCAGCCATGGGCCGTGGCCTAGGTGTGGTCCTTAGTCCTAAGCTCTGGGAAGCCATTAGCGGGCTCTAAGCTAGTAAAGGATTTTAAGCATTCAGGGACTTAATCAGATTTGTGCCCTGAACAGGCCAGGCAGGCTGCTGTGGGGACCGGCTTGTGGCAGGAGGTGACTGGGGGTGCAGTCACGGGGACAGAGAGAGGCGAGCGAGCCAGAGAGGCCCTCGGGAGGAGAATGTGCGGGATCCGGTGGCGTTGGAGAGGCTGAGCTGCAGGGAGACCCGAGCTCTGCCCGGCTCGAGCTTGTGATGTAGCTCCTCCACCTGAGACGCCCAGCGGCCATGCCAAGGCGGCAACCAGACCCTTGGACGTGGAGCTCAGAGGAGGGAAACAGGAACCCCTGGCCCAGAGGCGGTCACGGAGCCTAGAAACGTAGGCAGACAGCTGGAGGAGAGATCACGTTTAGCAGTTGGCCAAGGACCAAATGCCAGGAGGGGCCGATAATAACAGCCGCACTGAGGAGAAAAGTGAAGCAAGCGGGGCGGGGAGGGCTGGCCAGAGGCCTCAGGTGCCCAGAAGTCAGTTAAGAGGCAGCTGGGAAGTGGCCACGGGGCCCTGGGGGGCGGGTCGTGTCGAGGGGGCAGAGGAGAGGCTGGAGCAGGTTTAAGAGGGAACGGGAGACAGGGAACAGCCGGCGAGTGTGGGAACCCGTCTCGGGCAGAGATGTCACCGGGCACCCCAGCCAGCCTCGGGGAGACGCCAGCAGTCGAGCTCTCTTTAATTTACTTTATTCGAGAAGGTGGGGAGGACAGACGGGGGACTGAGCTGAGCCCTGAGTCCCTGAACCTCCCAGCTCAGCCCCCACAGCAGGACGGGACCAAAGTTAGGGGGTGGGGACTCCAGCCCCACCCAGGCGAGGTCACGGGGGGACAGACAGGACCCGGGCATACCGACGGACTGTCCTCTGGGCTGTCCCCCAGGAGGGCGGTGGCCAGAGCACATGGGGCCCGGCCTGCGGAGCACCCGGGACGGGGCTATTTGGGGGTGCTGCTGCCCTTCTTGGGAGTGGTGGGCTTCTTGCTCTGCCAGAGGTGCCCCTGGATGGTGAAGGCATCCACGCTCATGGACATGGTCTTGGCGGGGATCTGGGTGAAGCGCTTTCGGTCCGAGTTGTACTTGTAGATGCCTTCCACCATGGCGGGCGTGACCGTCCGGGGGCCGTAGCCCGTCAGCCGCGATAGCTCCTCCGTCTCCCCGGACGGCGTGTACAGGGCCCGGAACTGGCAGCTTGAGTCGCGGAAGAGGATCAGGAAGTGGTTGGCCTTGCTCTTCTCGATCTCCTGGCGGGGGCGGAAGCAGTTAGCCAGGCCAGCAGGGCCCCGGCGACCCGCCCGCCGCCACGCCCCAGCCCCGCCCCAGGCCCACCTCGAGAATGCGGTTCTTCTGCGGCTCGTTCACCTTGCCCGCCAGGCAGCAGTGCGACAGGGCGTTGTGGATGATGAACTTGTTGGACTTGGCGCTCGGCTCCTTGTACAGCCGCGGACCTAGGGGGCGGGGCGGTCAGCAGGGACGACGTGGGGTGCTGGTGGGGCCCGGTGCTCACCCCCCAAAGTCCCACCTACCCGTGTACTCAGGCACTGAGGCCGGGGAGGAGGCGTTGCTGCCGTTCTCCCACTCACGTTCTCGGCTGCCAGGCAGGCGGCTTGGGGACATGAGGCTGGATGGAGATGGAGCCCTGCGGGGGGAGGGGTGGGGTGGGGTGCGGTCAGCGGCGGACGAAGCCTCCCAGTCAGTATGCGGTGGGACCCGGGAAGGGCGAGCCCAGGACACAGCCGAGCAGGCAGGACGTGTCCACTGACATCATCTGGGCTACCAAGTCCACGCAGGGCCCTCTTCCGGCCCCGGGCACATTGAACACGGGAGCAGAGAGGCACGACCTCGGGTCCCGTCTCTCAGGTGTGCATCCTTGCATCTTTGGTGGCAGATGCACTCCCTCGTGCCCTATCAGCCTAAGGCACTCTCTCACACACACACACACACACACACTCTCTCTCTCTCTCTGAGAGGCCACCTGGGACACAGACGCCTGCCCGCCCAGGCTAAACTCACCGAGACGTGGGCCTCTTCACGCCGAGGTTACCAGGGGCCTCGCTGGCCACGGTGGACAGAGACAGCGTGGACTGGGAGTAGACTTTGCTGAGCCGAGAGCCTGGAGCAGAGGGCGGCGGGTCAGGCCCCCCCGAGTCCCCCCGCCTCCACATTCGCCCAGGGGACCTTAGCTGGGCGGCTGGGGAGGGATGTGCGGTCAGCCCTGTCCAAGACCCTCGCCCTGCGCGGCCTCGCTGGAGAATGGCCGCCCCACCTCACCCCACCACGCCAGGCTGTGCGAAGCGGCCCTTCACCTGTTACACTGTGGAGAGAACCCCAGGCCAACTCTGCCCATGGCCCTCACCCCGCTGTGGCCCCACATCCCTGTGGAAGCCTTGACCCCTGTGAGCCCACGCTTCGGCCCTGCGGACGTACCCTGCACCGCCCGCCCCACATACCCACGGGGGCCTCACCCAGCAGGCCACGGGCTGGGCTCCGTGCCAGGGCCGAGTCATCACAGCAACCGGAGCGTGGCCGGGGGGCCCTCCGACCGCCCCGGCCTGGCCCCCCGCTCCCCGTCGCCCGGGGCCGCAGCACCTTGTCGAGGTCGTCCATCAGCTTCAGCTGGGCCCGGCGTTCATACTCGAGCCGCGTGAAGTCCCCCCGCCGGGGGCCCACCTCCTCCTCGGCTGGGGCCCGGCCGGCAGGGGCTACTTCCTCCTGGGCCAGCCTGCAGATTGAGGGGATTGCAGCGGTCAGGCTGTGGGCACGCCAGTGGCAGGGCTCCCCCGGCTGGGCCCAGCCTCACCTGGCAGCCTCCTCCCTCCGCTGCTCCTTCTCAGCCTCCTGCCACTGCTTCCGCCGCCGCGCGTCCTCCACCCGCCGCTGCTGGCGCTCCAGCAGGCTGGCCCTCTTCTGGGCCATCTCGTCCTCGGGCTTGTCTTCATCCTGGGGGCAGGCACCGAGTGTAGCTGGCTGTCCCTCCCCTGGTTCGGCTGGAGTCTGATCTTGTGTCGACCCAGCCTGCCAGCCGCTCACCTGTCCTTGAGTTTTTGTAATTGGTCTGAAGGCACTGGGTGGGCACCTGCGGTGCGCACAGCCCCATGCTGGGTTCTGGGCACACCAAGCGCTTAACCCAGCGAGGAAGGCAATCAGGTATTGCACCAACACTGGTGAACACCAGCAGAGGCTGCTGTCAGTCTACATTGTGGGGAGGGACCTATCCTGGCCTGGGGACACAGAGAGGGGCCTCCCGGAGGAAGCAACCTCGGAGAACGATGATGAGGACTGAACTGGGTAGGGGTGAGCGGTGAGGAGAGCATTCTGGGCAGCGCGAATAGCAAGTGCAAAGGCCCTGAGGCCAGAACAAGCCTAGCAGGTGTGGAACAGCAGGGAGGCCAGTGTGGCTGGGATGCAGAGCTGGGGAGGATGCCATAGGATGAGGTCAGGGGCGAGCAGAGCCTACGGCCATGGGAAAGACTTTTATTCTAAGAGCAAAGAGGAACTACAGAAGGGTTTTAAATAAGGGGGTGACAAGGTCCAATTTACATTTTAAATAAATCTTGCTGACCGCTCAGTTGAAAATGGCCAGGGATTGGTGTGTGGTGAGGGGTGGGCAGTGGAGACCAATCAGGACGTGACTGCAGGTGTCCAGGTAAGAGGTGGTGGCCCAGGCTGGGGATGCCAACAGGAAGAAGAGTGATTGGATACGGAAGAGTCAGGAAGGGGAGCCGGTAGGGGATGAAGGAGGGAGCAGGAGGGAGGGGATGCCATAGAGGACCCTAGCCCCATCTGTCTGTATACCCACTCCTGTCCATCTGTCCGTCACCCACCCATCCATCCATCCGCCCACCCCTGTCCAACTGTCTACTACCTGCTCTCCCTCTGTCTATCCACCCACCCCATCTATGTGTCCATCTGGACATGCACACCTTGTCTGTCTGCCAGCCGCCGCCTGGCTAACCACCCATCCACCTCTGTTCCCCCACCAGCTCCATCTGTTGGTCCATCCACTGGGAAAGCCCTATCCATGCGTCCACCTGTCTAGCCACCCGCCCACCCATCCACACCCCCCATCCCTGACCATCCATCCATCCACCCACGGCCCCTCCCCCACCTGCTCAGGTGACTCTCACCTTATAGAAGAATCCCAGCCCGGTCCGGGGCTCTCCCTCTGAAGACGCCTCCTCTTCTAAGGAATCCTCAGCGCCAGGGGGGCTCCCGTCTCCCTCATCCTCAGCCGTGGGCTCTTCCAGGCTGCTCAGCGGGATCTCGACGAGGCCAGGCCGGGCCGCGGGCTCCTCGGGAGGCGGCCCCTCCGCCAGAAGGATAGAGGAGCGCGTCTGCATGGGCACCTGGCTCGGCGAGAACTTGCGCAGGTGGGGGAGGCTGTCCACATCGTGGGGAGGCGTGAGCACCCTCGTCAGGGGCGCCAGCCGCAGCTCCGCCGGCCGCGCGTGCTTCGGGCTCCGGGGTGTGGGGCTGGGGCCAGGCCCGGGGCTGCGCCGGGCAGCTGCAGCGCGCCGGGCGGGGCTGGGGGACGCGGCTTTGGGGCCCGTCGTGGGACCAGGGATGAGCCACGCGGCGGGAGGCGGGGCGGGCCCGGAGGGCTCTGGCGGGGCCAGGAGCCGCTGCTGCTGGTCCGTGAGCCTCTGCATGTCCCGCTGCAGCGAACTCAGCGCTGCACTCAGCTTGCTGACCGCCCGGTTATACTCCCCCAGCCCTTCGGGGGGCGCCGGACCCAGTTCCGGCGAGAAGGTCACTGCCTTCGGCCGTGGCGACGGCTCACCCTGGCCCTCGCCTGCCGGCCGCTCCCCACCAGGGGCCAGGCCCGGCTCCGCCTCTGCCTCCCCGCCGGCCTCCCGCGGCTGCACCTGCAGGAACGCGCTCTTGCCCAGTCGCTGGCGGTGCTTGGCAAAGATGGCCTCGATCCGTCGCTTCTGAGCCTCTATGGCCCGGCGTTTCTCCTCTAGCCGGGCTCCAAGCTCACTCATCTCCGAACTCAGGGCCTCTGGTGCCACTGGGGTGGCTGCCGGGGACCCTGCCTCAGCCTCGGCCTTCACCAGCTGCTTCTTGCGTTCAGCAAAGCTGGTCATCTTCACTTCAGAGTTGCTGGCCACTGGGGACGAAGCCGCCGCCTTCGGGGAGCCCTCAGACAGGGCTGGCGGTTTCGATACCTCCCCCGCTAGGCAGGGAGACGGTTTCGAGAGGCCCTCGGGGTGGGGCGAGTAGGTGGGTGCTTTGGTGGGCCCGTCGGGCAGTGGTTTTGAGGCCCCCTCGGGTGGGTAGGGGGAAGCCAGTGGCAGTTTGGAGGACCCCTCGGGAGAGTGGAGGTAGAAGCTGCCGTCGGCAGCCCCATCCGGGAGCAGCCGGGGCTCGGCACTGTGGATGATCTGCAGGGCCTCCTCGATGGTAGGCAGGTCGCCAGTCTCCGGGGGTGGTTGGGTGGGGGTCCGGGCAGGCACGGAGCGTGGGGGACCCAGGCTGTCTGAGCTGACGGAGCGGAGCAGGACGGGGTCTCCCATGACAACATCCACGTCGCTGTCCAGGCCAAAGGGAGTGCTGAACGACACGGCCTGGGAAAGGGGACGGCTGGGCGGCCGGAGGGAGGGGTCAGCCCCTGGGACAAGCCTGGGCCCCACCCGCTCCACTGCCCGGGCCCTTGCGATGCGCTCACCTGAGCTGACGGTTCCAGGCTTTGCCGAGGGCCTCCACGTGGGACATGGACGGGGAGGACTTCAGCGACCCTGGGGAGGGGCAGTGAGTGGTCACTCAGTGCTCACTCTGGGGGGTCACTGGGGACCCTGGGTGGCATCAGCCACGGGTTGTCAATGTGTGAGTCGCTGATGGGTCATTATGCAGATGGATAACTGTGGGTGGTGTCACTAGGGGGTCCTGTTGAGCCACTGGGGAGGTCACTGTGGGGGCCAATGAGTGTCACCAAGGAGTCATTCAGGTGCCAGAGGGACCCAATGGAGGGGTCTAGAGGGACAACATGAGGTCAGCTGGGGTGGTCTTTGGATGGGGGTCTCCAGTGACAAGCCATCTCCCTGCCCTCACCTGTGGATCCTCGGAGTGGGGACTGGGGGCTGCCGTGCGACAGGAGTGGATGGCGGAAGTTGAAGACAGGAGAACTGCCAAGAGATGCGCATCAGCCGAGGGGCCCCCTCTCCCCCTCCCTCGCCCCTCCTGGGAGTGGAGACCAGATCATCTCCCTTCCCCGTCCCCGCAGGAGGAGGAGCCCATTGTGGCTGTGTAGTCTCAACCCAACAGGGGAGTGGTACCTGCTGCCGCTGTTGTTCTGAGGTGGGGAGGCCTCCGTGGCCCTGTGGGAGGCAGCTGCAGCACAGAGCGGAGGGTCAGGCAGGGCTTGGCCTCCCCCGCCCCCATGCCCCCCGGACCCAGGGTCGGGCCTCACCATGACCATCAGGCAGATCCTTGACCTGCACGAAGTCGGGTTTCAGCACCTCAAAGCACATGAACAGCTCCGCTAGCAGCACCATCAGGTTGATCTGGAGGTGGAAAGCAGGGTCAGCCAACCAGCGCACGGCACCCGACACACCCCCCCTCGGCCCACAGGGCCCCGAGATGGCCTTACCTTGAGGGGCGGTGGGACATAAAGCAGGTCCTCGAGAGAAAGCGGGCAGCCCCGAGGAAGGCGGGAGGCGCAGAAATCCTGCACCAGCTGGAGGTTGTACAGGCTGTCCGCCACAGACATGGGGTCCTTGAGGCACACCTCTGTAAGGACAGGATGCCTGCATCCCCAGCTCTAAGGGAAGGAGGATGGGGCCCCGGGGAAGCGGGGGCCCAGCAGCCAACGTGCACAGAGGACCTCTGACGAGCCAGGCTAGGCCCCCTTCACAAGGTGTGCACCGTGACAGGCTGTTCCTCAGGCCTTTGCATCTGCTGTTCCCACCACCTGGAGTGCTACTCCCCCAAGAACTCAACTCAGAAAGCTAATCCTGACTACCCAGTGCCCTTCAGAGCACCTAACATCCGGAACATTCCTCTTGAACTTATTGTCTTTCTCTCCCAACTAGGATGTGAGCCGCCTGAGGTCAGGAACATGTCTGTATTGTTCTGGCTGGATCTCTGGCACCTAAAACAGGATCTGGCAGTTTGTACTCTATCAGTATTTGCTGCAGGAGTGAATTGAATAAAGCGCAGAGAGGTTTAGACACTTGTGCATGGTCACACAGCTCATTACGGGAAGAGAGAGGTTCAAACCCAGGTCTGCCAGTTCTGGGAGCTGCACTTATAATCGCTGCACTACTCTGGGGACAGACGCCAATGCCTGGGTGCCAGGCTTGCAAGGACGGGGTCTGGCTCAGGCGCATTCACTCACCCTCGAGTCGCAAGAGCTGGGGACAATAGCAGTGGATCGTGGCGGCCAGCGCAGCCCCACTTGCCAGGTCCTGGAGGCTGGTCACGGTCGGAAAGCAGGGGGCGCGTCGGGCCACGGCGCGGTCCTTGCGATATCGGATCTGTGGGTGGGAGCCGGGTCAGGTCAGAGGTCAAGCTGGCCCCCCCCAGGTCAGCAGTCATGCAGGCTGGGCGGGGAGGCCTGGGGTTTCCGCCACGAGGGGGCGTGAAGCCGGGGGTCCCAGAGCCAGAGTGGGGGGGCCAGCCTGGAGCAGGGGAAGGGTAGCAGCAAGAGGCAGAGGAGGTGTCTGCGAGCAGCCAGGCCAGCAGCGGGGGCTGGGGACAGGGACTCCTGGGACCCTGGGGTGGGGGATACGTTACCATGGGGGGTTTGCTCCCCGACTCCTTCAAACAGAAGGCAATTGCGTGCTGGGGGGAGAGGAGCAGCTGTCAGCGGGGCGGGAGGGGTGCTGACTTGCTGGGCCCCCAACCACACCTCCGGCGGGGGAGGAGATAGCCCTGACCCCTGTCCTGAGCCCTGGCCATCCAGCTCCCTGACTGCGCCCTGGCTGGCTTTGGGGACCCCAGCTCCTCCCAGCCAGGAGGGACCCCACAGAGCAGCCACTCATGCAGGGAATCCTCTCCCCCCAACAAAAGACCCAGGTCCCAGCTAGGGGAGGGGATGCAGAGGAAGCAGGAAGGCAGGAGAGGAACCCCCAACCCAGGCCCTAGTGTTGGGGGGAAGGAGGCCCTGAAGTGAGCAAAGGCAGGGACTTCAGCCCAAAACCTACCCCCGCCACTTGCAGTGGTCACTTTCCCCTTGTTGCACTTCAGGGATGGACACTCCACTGCCCCCAAAACTGAGACCAGGGAGCTGTCCTTAGGGAAGCTGGAGTCTCAGTTAGGAAGGTTCTTCTACCCTCTTTTGGGTTTGAGGATCTTTCTCTTGGCTAGAGGGGTCTTCTCCATGTGCCCTGCCTGTTGGGGTCAAGATCCATGTGTCTGACGGTCTGGGGTCCTCCCTCTCCCCACCTTGGCTCAAGTGGACAAGCCTCTTGATTACTGGGAGGTGAGTCATGTACCGGGGAGAAGTCTGTCCTTTCAGGAACAGCAGAGATTCCCCCCTTCCCTTGGTTCCCAAAGGGTTTCTCTCTGTCCCCCCAGGGCTGGGGTCCTACTTCCTTTGCTCATATCTGGGGAGAGATAGGAGAGGGAGCAGGACAGGCAGGCAGAAACAGACACACAGACAGACAGCGACAAGCGGGGCAGGCAGACGGGGCGGAGAAACAGCCCCACTTACAGGAACCAGCTTCCAGTACCAGCGTGTGGGACACTGATGCCAGAGAGGCAGAGAGGAGAGTGGCAGGGGTGGCAGAGGGGAGAGGGCAGAGAGAGAGAGAGTCACCTCCAGCACCCCCAGTGCAGGAACGGCCTCGAGGCACAGCTCCAACCTGCCCACCCAGCCCTCGAGGGTCCGCCCTTCCTTCCTTCCTTCCATCCATCGCCCCAGGCTCACCGAAGTCTGCGCTGGGGCCACCCCATCGGCAGGGGCCGTGGGAGATGCTCTCTGGGCAGCTTCCTGCTCCGTCTTCTCCTGCAGCCGCCGGATGGTCTGGGGAGCAGGGAGAGGTCAGTTCCAGTCACTGGGTGATCCTGGCCCCCGCCAGCCCACCTTGGCCCAAGCCCCACCTACCGTGTCCACCCAGAAAAGGAGCTTGTGCTCCAAGCTGGCCAGGGCCAAGGGACCAGGCAGTGTCTTTGTCCACTCAAAGGCGAAGGCAGCCATGAGGGCATCAATGACAGCGAGGTGGGCTCCCTGTGGAGGCAAGAGCTGAAGGGTGAGACCAGAGCGCCTCCCAGGGAGAAGAAAGAGGAAGAACCTGGCGGTGGGAGGGGCTCGAAGTGGGAGGGGCTTGGGAGGCAGTCCAAGCTTTGAGGTTACAAACTAGGCCTTAGGGATCTGGTGGGCCGGGTAGGCAAGTCCTCAGGAGCCAGAGTTAGCGCCTTTTGGGAGGCGCCAGGCTTGGTAGGAGGAGCCTGGCCTGGTGGGAGCAGCCATGAGGGGAGGAGCCAGGCCTGGTGGGCGGGACCTAACGAGGTAGGGGCGTGGCCTACCATGAGGATAGGCTGGTGCCTCAGGTCGGCCTCCTGCACCGGGCGCTCGGGCAGCGCGGGCACCATGCCCCTCCGCGCCAGCAGGGCCAGTAGCGCAGAGGGGCTGGGGGGTGTCTCGAGCTGCGGCAGCGCCTGGCGCCAGGCCCGGCAGTAGAGCTCAGCCGAGAGCAGCAGCCGCGTCACCGGGGGCTTCACGTGCTCCTGCGCATACTGGTCGGTGTAGAAGGGCTCCCACAGCTCCGAGGGCACATGCTCTGCCGGGGCGAGGAGGGGGAGGTGGATCATGGCGGGTCAGGGCCACCGGACATAACCCCTCCGCATACATACAATTACATGGACCCAATTAAAGGGGGGGGGTCGTTGCGGGTGTGGACCAGGGAGGATGGAACCGGGACCGGAGAATAGGGCACCTGGGCTGAGACACGAGGCGCAGGTGTGGGGGAGTTTGCCGGAGGAAGGGGTGACGGTGCTCCAGGCAGAGGGTCTGCATACAAAGGCGAGGAGGTGGGAGAGAGCACGTGCCTCGGGGAGCTGGCGTGCTCTCGGACCCGGAGGAGAGGCGGCGGAGGCCAGATGGGCGGGGTCTTGTAGCCACCCCTCTCGCCCTCACCTAAGGACTGCACGACAATGGACAATGTAACTTAATCGATCTCCCTGGGTGCCCTACACCACCCCCACGGACTCGCTTTGCCTTAAGGCAACCCTCGGAAGAAGCAGCCAGGCACACGTGGTAACTCCGCTTTACAGATGAGGAAACCTAGGCACCAAGAAGGCCACACAGCTCTGGACTGGGATTCAAACCGAGGCCTTAAGCAGGGGCTGGGATGAGCTGTGGAGTGGGGGGCTGGCTGGCAGGGCATGCCATGGGGGAGGGGGGCAGACTGCAGACACTTTGTGGGGGGGTGAATGGCCTGAGCTTGGTGACTGAAGGGGAGGCGGGGAGAGGCACCCAGGGCCCCATTGGGAGTGAGGGGGAAGAGAGACAGAGGGAGGCGGAAGGCAAGGGAAAGAGGGTGGTGGCTGAGATGCGGGTACAGGAGGGGCTGGGGCTGAGGCAGCCACAGAAACCCTGAAACAGGGGCAGCGTAGGAAGAGGCTTGAGGAAGCCCCATGTGGAGCGAGGAGGGGTGGCAGAGCCCCAACCAAGTGGGACCCAAGGGTGGGGAGGAGAAAGGTCAGAATAAGCCGCCAGGAAGATCTGGGAGGCAGACAGGAGGCAACAGAGGCCAGCGCGGTTGGATGTACTCTTACGGGTCTTCCAGGGAGGCCCCAGCTCATCCCAATCAGACCTGCTGCTTTGTATACTGGGGTTCTGCGTGTGTTTGAAAGGATGGGAGGGGGCAGGATTCTACTGCTTAAAAACATTTGAACGTGTCGTACCAGGCCTTCCTCAGGTGCCTGAATTCACAGCGATGCTCTCCAGAGGCCCCTGCCCTCACCTACAAGGACCCAGGCACCCTGGCTTTCAGCCCCTCCTTGCCCACCCCCCCCCCCGCTCTTTTCCTACCCCCTAAACTCACACTTGACCTTCCTACTTAATACCCAAACCCTGTGTAGAGTTGGGCCATCTCTCTGCCCCTTGAAAGAAGAGTTCTCCAGACCTAGAGATTATCATATTATGTGAAGTCAGTCAAGGACAAATATCATATGATATCACTTATATGTGGAATCTAAAAAAAATGATACAAATGAACTTATTTACAAAACAGAAATAGACTCACAGACATAGAAAACAAACTTAGGGTTACCAAAAATGATGGGCGGGGGAGATAAATCAGGAGTTTGGGATTAACATATACACACTACCATATATAAAACAGGTAAACAACAAGGACCTACTGTATAGCACAGGGAACTATACTCATTATCTTGTAATAACCTATACTGGAAAAGAATCTGAAAAAGAATATATATATGTATAACTGAATCACTTTGCTGTACCCTTGAAACTAACACAACATTGTAAATTAACTACACTTCAATTAAAAAAAAAAAAGTTCTCCAGGTTTTCTTTCTTTCCACCCTACGCCCGTCCCAACCTCCCTGATCTGCCCTTGCCCTCCTAGCTCCCGGCCTCCCCAAGGCCAGCAGTGGCCTTCCAACGCCCACTATCTTGCCTGGGCTCTCTGCCGAGTACCTCCTTCTTCCGGAAAACTTCCTCCCCCTGGCATCTTTTTCTCTCTCTCCCACCACTCAAGCCAGGCCACCTCCTGACATGCCTCTTTGATGCTGGGCTCCCAACAGCTCTGTCTGAGCAGCCCTGTCTATGGACTTGCCCCCGCTACTATGATGGCTTCTACGGCCATCTGAGCACTGCCACCTGCCGCAGCCCAGGCATCGCCCATCATGCTCAGCGTCTTACTCCAAATGTGCTCCCTCTCTCTGTTCCCATCACAGTGAGAGATCACCATCTCTCCTCTCTCCCCCCCCCCAACCTCCAACATCCAATCAGTCATCTGGTTTCAGCTCCTGGCATCCCCTGAAGCCAAACCCTCCTCCTCCTCTCTCCAGCTCCCGGTTGCTTCCTGCTCCCATCGGCAAAATTAAAGTTTCTTTCCTGCAGGGCTTGTCAGGGCCTTGAAGATGACAACTTGAGCTAGAGCTACCGATAGCTAATGTTTATCAAGTCCTTCCTTACTTTACACCAGTCTGTCTCCACCTCGGCACAATTGGCATTTGGGGCTGGATAATTTTGTGTTTAGTGGGGCTGAGGTGTGGGGAATTGGGGCGGGGGGGGGGTGCTGTCCTGTGCATTGTTAAGATGTTTAGCAGAATCCCTGGTCTCTCCTTACTAGATGCCAAGAGTACTGTCCTCTCAAGTAGCAACAACCAGAAATGTCTCCAGACGCTGCCAAATGTCCCTTAAGTGACAAACTCATCTTTGGCTGAGGACCACCGCTCTATACTATAAAGTGTTCTATTGAGCATTTACTGTACAGCAGTCCTGTCCGATAGGAATAGAATGTGAGCCACACAGGAAGTTTAAAATTTTCTAGTTGCTACATTAAAAAAGTAGCAACAAGTAACATTAACTTAGTAATATACTTCACCCAATATATATCCAAACTATCATCATTTCAACACGTCATCAACATAAAAACATTATTAACGAGATATTTCACTTTTTTTTTTTTTTGGTACAAAGTCTTCCAAAGCCATTGTGTATTTTACATTTACAGCACCTCGCAATTCAGACCGGCCACACGTTGCTCGTGGCTACCACACTGGACGGCACAGCTAAAGCGCAGCTAGCCCTTGGACCACCACCACCACCGCCTTGTGTGCATTTGCTCATTGTATTATTCCGAGACTTATTCTTATCTGTTGTACAGGCCCAGAGAGCTAAGATGACTTGGCCAAGATCACAGAGCTAGTAAGGGGCAGAGCCGATGGAACCCTACTTCCCTAAGCATCACCTGGAGGTTCTGGCGGCCTAAGGGACTGCATGTGGTGTTTCCCAAACTTGCATAAAGCTCTCTGAGCTTGAGTTCTGTGGAGCCCACTAACCTGCATTCCTGCTCAGCCTCTTCACGCCTGTACCCTGGGGCCATCAGAACTACCCCTTCCCACAGCCGTTATTCCCCTGGGGCAACTGCGTATCTGATCTCATCTGGTCAGTCCCCAAACACCTTCCATGGCTCCCCAGGGCCCTCAGATTCCCCATCCAATGCCTGAGAGGCCCTCATCACTTGCACCAGACTCCCTCATCTCCCTGGCCACTCCTGGCCACCACTGGGACCTGTACACTCTTCTCGGAGAACTCGCTGTTGGTCTCCTCCCCCTGGCAAACTCCTACACACCCTTCAAGGTTCAAATGCTCCCTCCTCTTGGGAGCCTTCCTTTCTCCTCCCCTCCCTGGAAGATTTCAGGGATTTCCTCCCCCAGCCTGCTCACTGGAAGGCCCGCAGCACGCCTCAACATTAACTGGACATCACCGACTTTATCACTCTAAGCAGCAATGATCTGGTTTCAAGTCTCATCCTCGTCTCTCCATCCTGAGCGCCCAGCACTGGCCTGGCACCCAACAGGCATCAGTAAAGAGTCCCAGAGTTCATGAACCAAGCAGGGCTCTGCTCCCCACTTCCCGCTCAGAGCCTGGGGTCCCACCTTCCTCAGTCCCCCTCTGTTTAGAGAATGTGGGTGGGGGACAGATGCAACGTGAACTTCGGGGAGGATGTCACACAACGCAGGGGAGCTGGGTCAGTGAGAACAGAACCGGGTGAGTCAGGGCATCCCCCAGGGACCTGACTTTTCTTTCTGGGAAATGGAATAGTCATTTCTCTTCTGTCCCCTGACCAGATGATGAATAATATTATCATTAATAAAAATACCACTGGTCGCGGCAGCAGGAATAGCAACAACCACTTAGTATGTACTGTGTGCCAGAAACAGAATAATGCTGTGCTCAGTCTCCCTCACCTTGTGAAAGAAGGAACTGGGACCCCAATCACCCCAGCACTGCCCTGGCACTTAGTGGGTGCCCCGCAGACATTTGTGAAATGGATAACAAAGTGAACAAATGCCTTCTTTTATAGAGGACTAAACAGAAGCTTAGAGAATTGGGTTAATTCGTCCACATTCTGGTGGAGCGTGGGACTCAAAGCCAATTCTGATTCTCAAAGTTGAGTCCTCTGGGGCCTCATAACCTGGGATGCGAGGGGCTGGGGCAGACCTGGGTCTCTCCCCGCCAACCATCCCCCACCCCCCACCCCCTTTCTCAAGCAGATCCTTGTGGGTAGGTGAGTCCCAGAGTGGACCCTGCTTGGGAGGGTGCAGGGAAAGAGACTGGGAGAAAGACAGGCTCAGGCGGAACCAGGAGACGGACAGCTGTCACCAAGACCCACACCCAGAACAGGTTGATCTGGGAAGGCCACTGAAGGGAGGATGGGCTGAGCTCAGCTGGTGCCAAGACCAGTGGGCAGGACCAGTGGGAGGGCAGGGCGTCCCCCCAGAAGGCCCAGACCGTAATTAATTAACTCGTCTTCCCCACGGCCAGGCCCTGACTCTCAGCTCTGGCATGGGGCCATTACTGAGCCTTCCCTGGGCCGCAAATCCTAGGGACCCATTCGCATCCTCCCCGGTGGGATGGCCTGAGTTCTTCACACACGTGGACCGGGGGGAGGAAGTGGGAGAAGGCCCTGCACCTGGGCCCCCACCCCCCGGCGATCTTGGATAAGCCATTTCCCTTCTGCTGGGCTCGCCCGCCTCCTAAGCAAAATGGGGCAATAAGTCACAGCTGCCAGCCGCCGGCCGGGGCCGTGGAGGCGAAACAGGGGCTTCCCGCTCCCCTTACCGCCCGCAGAGCAGGCAGGGCCGACGCGGGGTGTGCGTCCGGGCTGGACGGGGGCGGGGGTCCTCGCGGGCGCGCACGATGTGAGTGTGTAAAGGGGGGGGAGGGCGGCCAGGCGAGGCCCGCAGTGGGAGACACCACTCGGCCCGCACAACCTGCCCGGGTCACCTGGGGGCCGGGACGCCCGGGTCCCGGCGCGGAGCTGGGCCGCCGGCCCCACCCCCACCGCGCTCCCGCAGCCAGCCGGGCAAAGTCCACCGCCTGGGCCGAGCAGGAAGCCCAGAGGCCCGGCGCGCAGGGGCCCGGGCCCGGGGACCCCCGGCGACCGGCGCTATTGTTCCCACGGCCCCGGCCTCCCCGGCGCGGCGCCCCGCCCCCCGCACCTGCCGCCCCCTCTCCCCCGGCCTGGTACCTGCACCCCCGAACGCGGCCCGCAGCACCCACGCCAAGCTGGCCGCCGCCTTGGCCCGCGAGAAATCGTACTGGTCCAGCGATTTGATCTCGGGCACCAGGAAGGTCCTCCGCAGCGGCCCGGGCCCGGGGGGCGCCGCCTCCACCATGGCGGCGCCGGGGCTGCGGGCACCGGCTCTGCGCTCGCTCCGGCTGAGCTGGGCTGGGCTGCGCCGCGCTAACACCCGGGCCGGGCCCGCCGTCACCACCACCGTCACCGCCGCGGCCGCAGGCGAGCCAGGTGCGGCCGCTCGCGCTCGCGACGCTGCGTCGGCCCCGCCCCGGGGCGGAGCCCAGGTGCGCCCCGCCCCCGGGCCTGGCCCCCGACCCTGTCCCCTCGCCTCTCCCGGCCCCTCGCCGCCGCAGGGTGGGGCGGGCCCAGACTGCGGTGCTGGCGGGGGAGGCTGCGGAGGAGTGTGTGTGCGCGCGCGCGCCTGTGTGTGCGCGCGCGCGCCGGGGAGGATGAGGGACCCTCTGCTTGCGGGCGTGTGTGCCTGCCGAAGTGTTTCCTTAGATGTGAGCGTGAGCTTGTCATTCCCGGCCTGGAGGCAGCGCGCGCGCGTGTGCACCTGTTTCTCATTGTGTCTTGTGAGCGTGCAAGAACGTGTGTCTGTGTTCGCATCAGTGTGTGCATCTCTGGACGTGTTTGGGTGGCAAAGGAGGGTGTTGAGTGTGAGGGTGTCTGCGTGTCCGTATCTGTGCGAGTGTGACAACGCGCGCGTTTGGGTGTCCTTGTTTTTCATGTGTGTTGTGTGTACAAGGATCTGTGTTGTGTAGGTGTTGGTGTCCTGAGGATTCAGGAGTGTGTGTGTATTTGTGTTTTGTCAGTGCATTTGTGAGTTTGCCTATTTGCGAGCATCTGAATGTACTTCTCTTTTGTGTCAGGGTGTGACGAATGTCAATGAAGGAGTATGTGCGAGAAATTGAGAGTGTGTGTAATTATGCAGGAGTGTGACTGCTTGTATCTGTGAGTGTGGTTGAATGGCTGTTACTGGGTATATTTGCAAAGGTGTGTGTGTGCATTTGTGGCATCAACAGAATTTGTTGGGGGCCGGGCTCCGATTGTGTGTAAGTGAGGATGATGAATTTGTATCTAAGTGCATTTGTATATGAGTCTATGAGTATGACTGTGTGCACACGGGTGTGTGTGGGGGGAGCGATTGTGGAATGTGTTTTGCTCATATATGTGTATTTACATGTGAGTGTATTTGTGGGTGACTGTGTTTGGGTATATGGTGTGAGCTAAGGTGGTGTGACAGGGTGTGTAAACAGTGGAAGTGGGTATAATTGTGGAAGAATGTCCATTTCTGGATGCATTTATGAGAGTGCAAGTGTGCCTATTTCTCTAAGAACTGCATATTTGTGTGAGCAAATCTATGTGTGGTATGAGCTTGATTGTGTACGTCACTATGGAGGTGTGTGTGTGTGTGAGAGAGAGAATATATTTGTGTACATGATGCAACTGTGTGGATGTTACCTGGTATACTTGTAAATGTCTGAGCCTCTATTTGTGGATATTCAATATATGCTTGTGTGTTCCATGGTGTTTTTTTGTCAAGATATCTACTGTGTGCCTCTTAACTGTGTGTAATTGTGAATGCACAAGTGTTTGTGTTTGTGAGTGTTAGGTCCTTGCGTATGTCCCGATGTGTATACCTGAGTGTAGTTTCGTGTGTATAATAAGTGTACGTATGTGTTTGGGTTTATATGTTATCTGTTTATTTGTTGACATGTATCGCTGAGTGTATTTTGTGTATTTGTGTGTGTGAAGCTGGTGTTTACATCTGTGTGGATTTGTGGATATTTGCACGGATCTGTGAGTGTGAGTTTGACAAGGTGCACATGTATGAGTCTGTGTATCTGGTTTCTGAATGTAAACTGAGTATCTGAACGTATCTCTTTATGTGTAAGTGCATTTATGGGTGCCTGGTTGTGAACATATGGCTGTAGTGTGTGAGTAGGTGTACATGTGTAAGGAGTTGTGTTTTGAATGGCTTTGTGGGTGTGTAAGGGTAAGTATTTGTGTGCATCTAGATGCACTTGTATGTCATATATAAGTGAGACCACATGGGTGAATTTTTACAACTACGGTGGGGGTTTCAATCTATACACACACACACAGAACAGTGTTTTCTTGACTGTATAAAATTCTATGAGATGAGGGCTTCCCTGGTGGCGCAGTGGTTAAGAATCCGCCTGCCAGTGCAGGGGACACGGGTTCGAGCCCTGGTCCGGGAAGATCCCACACGCCACGGAGCAACCAAGCCCGCGCGCCACAACTACTGAAGCCCGTGTGCCACAGCTACTGAAGCCGGCGTGCCTAGAGCCCATGCTCCGCAACGAGAAGCCACCGCAATGAGAAGCCCGCGCACCGCAACGAAGAGTAGCCCCCGCTCGCCACAACTAAAGAAAGCCTGCGTGCAGCAACAAAGACCCAACGCAGCCAAAAATAATTAATTAATTAATTTAAAAAAGAAAGTAAATGAAAAAAAATTTTTATGAGATGAGAAATCACTACAGGAAGTCAGGCTCCTGAGAACCACCCCTCCCCCCCACCCATGGTGGCCCCTGAGCCCCAGCCTTTGTAGAAATTCCCCATCCCCATCCCACATGCATTGCACAGGCGTGTTTGAGGTGTGGGTGTCATGGTGCGGGGCAGCGGGTGGGTGTGCCTGAAGCAGGGGAGCTGGGGCGTGGGCCCTCCTGTCTGGATGTGCCCGTGCAGGAGCAGGTGTGGGCGCACGCACCAAGGGGCCAGTGTAGATGTGTTTGAGCGCACGTGTGGGATGTGTGTGGTGCGTGTGCCCTGGCCCGTGTCCCAGCGCCCCCCGCGAAAGACCTGGACAAGTCCTTTTCGCACTGGGCTTCTGTGTCCCCATCTGCGGCTCTGTCGGGGGATCTGGGGCTCAGGGCATGGGGAGGCGACATGGCGGGAAAGGGCATGCCTTCGTGCCCATCGCCTCCTGGGAGCGTGGCGTGTCCTGCCGGCTCACACGTGTGTTTGCTTTCCCTGGGGAGATTCTCGTGACCTTTGTGAACCCCAAGGGCAAACATGGGTGAAGACGGTGCCTGCCGCTTGCTGGCACTCTCCGCCGGGGGACGCGCTGTGACCACGCAGGCAAAGGTTTTCTCGCCTTGGGAGGTTCCCCGCAGGCACTCAGCCGTCCTCGGAGGCGAGAGCCAGGGGACTTCCGGCGGCGTCAGAGCAGGAGCCGGGGGCCTCCTGGAGCCCAGCCCCACACCGGCCGGACTGGAATGCCTTGCTGGGCTGGACCGCCCCACCCACGCCTGCTGGAATCGACGTCCCACCTCTCCCCGGGGGCCTGTTCCTGGGGCCCAGGCAGCTCCGGACACACTGGCTCCCCTGTGTGCACCGGGTGGCCCCCTCCCCGCCGTCCCCTTTCGTCTTCCCGGCATCTTTGCTTCCAGCCTCCTCGCTCACACGGGGGCCTGGCTCTCAAGCCTCCTAACTCATTCGATGGGCCCTGGTTTTATTAAGCTGGGGGTGGGGATGACTTAGAGGCTTTATAGGTCAAGGGTTCAGGACTAGGTTTAGGGAACTGTATGAACCCCCAAAAAGTCATCTGCAAAATTCTGCACGTGTGTGCACTTCGGGGATCATGCTACCAGGTAACAATTTTCGAGAGTATTATATGCCCAGCACAATCTCATCTAATCCTCACCGCCACCCCAGCATAGTGAGTATTATACCCATTTTATAGACAGAAGAACTGAAGCCAAGAGCCCGGAAGTCACATGGCAAGGAGAATGGAAGGAGGCTTTGAGCCCAAGTCACCTGGATCCAAGTTCCACCCGCTGAGACTTCCATCCCGAGGCTGGCCCACCTTCTCTAAATATCTATGACCTTCAAATGGGGTTGGGTAAGGCCTGTAGTTGTGGGGATCTCAGAGCAGAGGAGGAGGGTTGGGGGTCCCCTCTCTGTGCCTCTAGCCCAAAGCAAGCTGTGGTGATGGGATTCAGGTATGGCCACTGTTTCTGTCCCCCTCAACCCGACAGTATCGCATGGTGGCCCCTCTGAAGTTTGGCCAGAGTAGAGGGAGATTATTATCAGACCCCCAGGGACCTCAGGGAAACATTTCTAACATATTTCAAAATAATGTTTTTAAAAACCAAAACACTATTGTGCATGCCCAGGGTTGTCCCTGTCCTTATGACACTCCCATTTAGAGGCAATAAACAAATACATCAAAGACATCATTTCAGAAAGGGACAAACTATTGGGATCGTAACAAAACAAAGCGAGTGTACTGGAGATAACCAGGGTGGCGCTGCTTTAGTTCGGAACAGGGAGGCTTCTTTGAGGAGAGGGAGATGGGCAGAGACAGGAATGATGACCCGGAACAGTTGGAGGGAGAGCATTCCAGGCAGAGAGAGCTGCCAGGGCAAAGGCTCTGGGGCAGGCACAAGCTTGGCGCTCGGGATGGGTCATTGTAGCTGGGTGTGAGTGAAGGACATAGAGGAAGATGCTGGAAGGTTTTGGAGTGCTTCTCAAATTCTTGCCAGTGCAGACCAATTTTTTCCCCCAATCCCTAAAATGCAATAAAAATGAATTTCAATAGGAAAATAAGATTGAAAAAGGCATGCATGGGACTTCCCTGGGGGTCCAGTAATTAGGACTCCACGCTTCCACTGCAGAGGGCATGTGTTCAATCCCTGGTCGGGGAACTAAGATCCCGCAAGCCGCGCGGTGAGGCCAAATAAGAAAAAGACATGCATAGTGCCAGAAACCAAGGAACAGCTGACAAGGATCAAGGATGGGGGTATATTATGGGTCCACAAGAGCCAACTGAAAGAGCTCCCGATGGCCAAAGCCAGAGCCATGTGAACAAAAAAATTAATATAGTATTGGATTGTAACTCCAGGAATGAAATAAATGTCCATGAGCTTGCACTGATACAAAGAAATGATCGAATACATTAACAAATGAAGGACAGGTATGGAAGGTTTCCAGATAATTTATGTAGGTGCTTCACCCTGAGGGATGGTTAGATCTGCACACAGTGATTTCCTTCCAAAAGGAACAGTGAGTAAAGGGGGCAGGGCGGGGGGGAAGAATAACTTTTCAGTGGAGAAAACTGCCAAACACACTACATCACCTGGCTGGGTGATTAAGGTCAACACCAAAGTCATAATATGTACTCTTGAGATGTTGTGATGAAAATGGCACTTTACCTCTGTGATCTCTCTCCCCCCAAACCCATAACCCTAGTCTAAACATGAGGGAAATATTAAAAAAAATTCCAGTTGAGAGGCTCCCTCCTGTATACCTGACCATAATCCTCAAAACTGTCAAGGTCATCAAAGACAAGGGAAGCTCAAGAAACTGTTCCAGCCAAGAGAAACCTAAGGAGACGTGTCAACTAAATATCATGTGCGATCCTGGACCAGAAAGAGGACATTCGGGGAAAATCGAAGGAATATGAATAACGCGTGAACTTTAGTTAATAATAATGTATTGATATTGGTTCACTAGTCCCAGACCAGTGTAAGATGTTACTAATAGGGGAAACTGTATGTGTGTGTGTTGGGGGAGAGACTATATGGAAACTGTACTATTTGCTCAATTTTTCTGTAAATTTAAATTTGTTCTAGAAAAGTCTATTAATTAAAAAAAGAATTTACATGGAAAAGAAATCTGAAAAAGAATATACATATATACACACATATATGTATATGTGTGTATATATGTACAACTGGATCCCTTTGCTGTACACATGAAACTAACAAAACATTGTAAATTAACTATACTTCAATTTTAAAAATGGTTAAAGGGGATTTCCCTGGTGGTCCAGTGGTTAAGACTTCACCTTCCAATGCAGGGGGTGAGGGTTTAATCCCTGGTTGGGGAGCTAAGATCCCACATGGCTCGTGGCCAAAAAACCAAAACATAGGGCTTCCCTGGTGGCGCAGTGGTTGAGAATCTGCCTGCCAATGCAGGGGACACGGGTTCGAGCTCTGGTCTGGGAGGATCCCACATGCCGCGGAGCAACTGGGCCCGTGAGCCACAATTACTGAGCCTGCGCGTCTGGAGCCTGTGCTCCAGTGAGAGGCACGCGCACCGCAATGAAGAGTGGCCCCCACTTGCCACAACTAGACAAAGCCCTCGCGCAGAAACGAAGACCCAACACAGCCAAAAATAAATAAATTAAAACAAAACAAAACAAAACATAAAACAGAAGCAATATTGTAACAAAATTCAATAAAGACTTGTAAAAAAGAAAAAAAAGGTCCACATAAAAAAAAATTCTTAAAAAAATAAAAAATGGTTAAAAAAAAAGGAATTTATAAAACATGCAAATCACAAGCCCAATAGTCCATAAATGACGAGGCCAAGTTACTAGAAAGTTTCTAAACGCTTATTATTTTCTGTACTCGCTTATCTGGATGGGTAATCAGCTGGATGGGGCCAGCACTGGTCTGTAGATGGATCTGAGTGGTTCTAGGACAATGTTTCTCACCCTCGGCTCTATTGACATTTCGGGACAGATCATTCTTTGCTGTGGGAAGCTGTGCTGTGCGTTGTTGGATGTTTAACAGCACCCCTGACCTCTACACACTAGATGCCAGTAGAAGTCACCCTCCAACTGTGACAACCAGAAATGTCTCCAGACATTGCCAAAGGTCCCCCGGCAGCCTGAATTAATCACTCTCCCATTGGAAACCATGCATGTGTGCAGGTGATGAGGTCAAACCTGGAAACTTAGTCCAGAATGACCTAGGCATGTCTGCGAGACTCAAGGCTGCCTTTGAGGGCCTTGGGATCTCCAAAACAATCCTACCTGTGCCAGGTGGACCACAGAAGCGTGCGTGGCTTAGGAGGCCGATCCTAGGGTGTGGCTTTGGGACTAGAGAGAAAGCAAGCATTCAGAATGTGTTTAAGAGAAAGAATTGGGGAATTCCCTGGCAGCCCAGTGGTTAGGACTTGGTGCTTTCACTGCTGAGGGTCCGGGTTCAATCCCTAGTCGGGAACTAAGATCCTGCATGCGGCCAGGCCAAAAAAAAAAAAAGAGAGAGAGAATTGATAGGACTTGCTTAATATTGGGGAGGGGGGAGGGAGGAGTTTTGGAAGATGCCCAGATCTCTCTACCTTTCGCAACTGGGTAGACAGTGGAGTCATGGGCTGAGATGGGGACATGGGATGAGAGGCCGGGTTGGGTGAGGGAGGGGAAGATGATGAGTTTCATCTTGGACAGGTTGAGTTTCAGGTCCTGGAGGGATGTAAAGAGGGCAGAAGTTCATAATCTTTTACAGATCACGATGGGTGATGCCCCGTGTGTTTCTACGAATGTAAAATAGTCTCAAAGGGATAATTTGGCCCCTTTTGCTCCTCACACAAAAACACAGCAGAACTTTTTTTTTTTTAATTTGGTTGCGGCAGACATGCTCCTCAGTTGCGGCATGCGTGTAGGATCTAGTTCCCTGACCAGGGATCAAACCTGGTGTCCCCTGCATTGGGAGCACGGAGTCTTCACCACTCCACCACCAGGGAAGTCTCACAACAGGGTTTGAAAGTCACTAAAATGCCCTTCAGCAGGATAAATAAACTGTGGGACATTCAGACAATGGAATGTTATTTGGTGCTAAAAAGAAATGAGCTATCAGGCCATGAAAAGAGATGGAGGAACTTTGGAAAATGCACATGACTAAGTGAAAGAAGCCAATCTGAAAAGGCTGTATGATACAGACTGTAGGATTCCAACTTTAGGACATTCTGGAAAAAGCAAAGCTATGGAGACAGTAAAAGGATCAGTGGTGGCCAGGGGTTAGGGGGGGAAGGAGGGATGAATAGGCAGAGCACAGAGGGTTTTTAGGGCAGTGAAAACACCCTGTGTGATACTATAATGGCAGATACATGTCATTGTACATTTGTCCAAACCCATAGAATGTACAACATTAGGGTTCATTAGAGTGAACCCTAATGTCAACTATGGACTCTGAGTGATGTTGATGTGTTAGTGTAGGTTCGTCAGTCGTAACAAATGTACCGTCTGGTGGGAGATGTTGATAACGGGGGAGGCTATGCATGGGAGTGGGAGGGGGTATATGGGAATTCTGTATTCTATGCTCAATTTTGCTGTGAACTTAAACTGCTCTAAAAAATAGTCTATAATAAACACATGCAATGGGAGACATATATAAGTACTAAATAAATATCCATAAATACATACTTGGACATTTAAAATATACCTAATGGGAAACATGCGGGGGGCGGGGGGAAGGATAAATCAGGAGCTTGGGATCAACATACACACATTACTATATACAAAATAGATAACCGACAGGGAACGCTACTCAATATTCTGTAATAGGGAATTCCCTGGTGGTTCAGTGGTTACAACTCCGTGCTTCCAATGCAGGGGTTGCGGGTTTGATCCCTGGTTGGGGAACTAAGATTCCACATGCCCATGCAGTGCAGCCAAAAAAAAAAAAAAAAAAAAAAAAAAAATCTGTAATAACCTATACGGGGAAAGAATCTGAAAAAGAATGGATGTATGTATATGTATAACTGAATCACTATGCTGTAACCTGAAACTAACACAACATTGTAAATCAACTATACTCCAATAAAATTTTTTAAAATACCCTATAATACCCACACGATCACACTCATGAACGCAAGTATCTGTACAGGCACACACACACACACACACACACACACACACATTCATGCACATACTCGTTACTGATGTAGGTCAAGGGAAAGAGATTATCTCAAATGTGCTTCTGTCCTCTGCATGTCCTTGATGGGAAGAAATTTTCTATCCACTTCATTCCTTTCTCTCTTTCCCTCCTCTGGTAGGAGGAGGTCTGTGGGCAGACAGAAGGGAGGAAGTGACTTCGCAGGTTAGAAAAGCAAGGTCTAAGTGATCGTAGGGGAAGGAGGAAGAGGGGGAGAGAGAAGGGGGCTCTGATTGCTCTTCGGACATTGGTGAAGCCTGTGGGCATTCAACGCAAATGAAGGTTCTGTTATCATCCTCTGAATTCATTGCTGTGCTCACCCACCCTTTTCAACTCCAAGGGCACAGCTAAGGGACACACTGGAAAAAGCAAATCACACAAACTTTGGGGTCTTGTGATGGCCCCATCTGCTATGATCCCATGGTGTGCGAGCCCCTCAAGAGTCATGGTCAGGGCTGAGGATACCCTGTGGAGTCAGAGAAATTGAAGCCCCAAAGAAAATGAGACACAGGCTGAGGACAAAGCAGGTGAGAGCTTCTGGAAGGTGAGAGGGATCCCCAGTGTTCAGGGCTGGCTTGGAGGGTCCACGGGAGAAGGAGTGAGCAGTCACAAGTAGATACAAGGGCATAGCAATCAATGGTGACCTTGGGGAAAGTGGTCTCAAGGGTATCTGTGTGGGGAGGCCCAAGGGAGGGAGTCAGATGAAGAAGCGAGATGAGAGAGAGTGGAAACTTCACCTAAAATTTCCCAGCCACCATCCATGCCTATGCTCTGCTCTCTCCAAAGCTGTTCTCCCCCCCACAGTTCCATCCTTCCTCCTCCTAGCATTCCCCCTTTGTGCTCCTTTTCCACTTCCTATCATTCCCCAAACTTAATCCCTGCAGCAGAACTGTAGACTATTAGAAACCAAAGAGGTACAAACTTCTGTACCTCATGTAATGTACAACATGATAAATGTAATTACCACTGCTGTATGTTATGTTACATATGAGAGTTATTAAGAGAATAAATCCTGAGAGTTCTCATCACAAGGAAAAAAAAAGTCTATTTCTTTAATTTTTGTATCAATATAAGATGATGGATGTTCACCAAACTTATTGTGGTCATCATTTCATGATGTATGTAAGTCAAGTCATTATGCTCTACACCTTAAACTTAGACAGTGCTGTATGTCAGTTATACCTCAATAAAACTGGAAGATAAAAAAACTCTGGGGAAAACAAAAAAGAATATTAGACACGAAAGGAACTCAAAACATTGGCTAGTACAAATCTTCACCCAGAGCTCAAACAAACACCCCCCCACACACACAGAGCATCTCTGTCTCCTCTCATCCAGCCTATCCTTGATTCTTTCCATGAAAAGGGAACTCACTTCTGAGAGAAGCAGCCCCTTCTAGCTCTGCTGGCCACAGAGTCATTCCTTTAGCAGAATCATGCATATAGTAGGTCCTCAATTCATGCTTGTGGAATCTGCTTCACTGCCCCCCTCACCTAGTTGCTCAGCTTCCCCATTAAATTATGTATCCAAGACATGAAGATAATTGTCAAGGTGTGAGTCATGTGTAGCATTGTAGGTTTTCATTTAGAATATATTAATTAAAGAGCACCTATGCGGCCCTAGAAGTTGGGGATTCAAGCCAGACAAAGACAGACACAGTCTCTGTCGTTGTGGAGCTTATGTTCTAGTGGGAACAGACATTGAATAGCTGCAGACACAATTCATTAATTACAGCTGCAGTGAGTACTCTGAGAGGAAGAGATGTAGGGTGAAGTGTGGAGAGGTAGACCATACAACAAGCAGTCTTGATGTATGGCCAATAATCGCGTTACACCTATATAAATAAAACTGGTCACGCAAAATCACTAAGCCAGTAATATGAACAAATCTGTTCCTTAGGGGCAGAAACTTACCACAAAGAGGAACCGTGTGCCAGATTATCGAAGTAATGATTTAGCCATGCGACTTGTTTTGGCCAGTGGGACAATAGCAAATGTGACAGAAGCAGAGGTTTGTAAAGAACTTTCACATTGTCATAAAAGAGGGGATATCACTATAGGCCCTTCAGACACTAAATGGATAATGAGGGGATTTTTATGAACAGATTTATGTTGATAAATTTGACAGTTTACATGGCATAAACAAATTCCTTGAAATGCAAAACTACCAAAGCTTACTTAAGAAGAAATAGATAGGGGAGATTGGTTCAAGATGGTTGAGTAGAAGGACGTGCTCTCACTCCCTCTTGCAAGAACACCAGAATCACAACTAACTGCTGAACAATCACTGACAGGAAGACACTGGAACTCACCAAAAATGATACCCCACATCCAAAGACAAAGGAGAAGCCACAATGAGATGGTAGGGGGGCTCAATCACAATAAAATCAAATCCCATCACTGCTGGGTGGGTGACTCACAAACTGGAGAACACTTATACCACAGAAGTCTACCCACTGGAGTGAAGGTTCTGAGTCCCACATCAGGCTTCCCAACCTGGGGGTCCGGCAAAGGGAGGAGGAATTCCTAGAGAATCAGACTTTGAAGGCTAGCAGGATTTGACTGCAGGACTTCGACAGGACTGGGGGAAACAGAGACCCCACTCTTGGAGGGCACACACAAAGTAGTGTGCGCATCAGGATGCAGGGGAAGGAGCAGTGACCCCAGGGGAGACTGAACCAGACCTACCTGCTAGTGTTGGGGGGTCTCCTGCAGAGGTGGGGGTGGCTGTGTCTCACCGTGAGGACAAGGACACTGGCAGCAGAAGTTCTGGGAAGTACTCCTTGGCGTGAGCCCTCCCAGAGTTTGCCATTAGCCCTACCAAAGAGCCCGGGTAGGCTCCACTGTTGGGTCGCCTCAGGCCAAACAACCAACAGGGAGGGAACCCAGCCTCACCGATCAGCAGACAAGTGGATTAAAGTTTTACCGAGCTCTGTCCGCCAGAGCAACAGCCAGCTCTACCCATCACCAGTCCCTCCCATCAGTAAACTTCCCCAAGCCTCTTAGACAGTTTCATCCACCAGAGGGCAGACAGCAGAAGCAAGAAGAACTACAATCCTGCAGCCTGTGGAACAAAAACCACATTCACAGAAAGATAGACAAGACGAAAAGGCAGAGGGCTATGTACCAGATGAAGGAACAAGATAAAACCCCAGAAAAACAACTAAATGAAGTGGAGATAGGCAACCTTCCAGAAAAAGAATTCAGAATAATGATAGTGAAGATGATCCAGGACCTCGGAAAAAGAATGGAGGCAAAGATTGAGAAGATGCAAGAAATATTTAACAAAGATCTAGAAGAATTAAAGAAAAAACAAACAGGGATGAACAACACAATAACTGAAATGAAAACTACACTAGAAGGAATCAATAGCAGAATAACTGAGGCAGAAGAACGGAGAAGTGACCTGGAAGACAGAATGGTGGAATTCACTGTTGCGGAACAGAATAAAGAAAAAAGAATGAAAAGAAATGAAGACAGCCTAAGAGACCTCTGGGACAACATTAAATGCAACAACATTCATGTTATAGGGGTCCCAGAAGGAGAAGAGAGAGAAAAAGGACCCAAGAAAATATTTGAAGAGATTATAGTCAAAAATCTGCCTAACATGGGAAAGGAAGTAGCCAAACAAATCCAGGAAGCACAGAGAGTCCCATACAGGATAAGCCCAAGGAGAAACACGCTGAAACACATAGTAATCAAATTGGCAAAAATTAAAGACAAAGAAAAATTATTGAAAACAACAAGGGAAAAACGACAAATAACATACAAGGCAACTCCCATAAGGTTAACAGCTGATTTCTCAGCAGAAACTCTACAAGCCAGAAGGGAGTGGCATGATATACTTAAAGTGATGAAAGGGAAGAACCTACAACCAAGATTACTCTACCCGGCAAGGATCTCATTCAGATTTGATGGAGAAATCAAAAGTTTTACAGACAAGCAAAAGCTAAGAGAATTCAGCACCACCAAACCAGCTCTACAACAAATGCTAAAGGAACTTCTCTAAGTGGGAAACACAAGAGAAGAAAAGGACCTACAAAAACAAACCCAAAACAATTAAGAAAATGGTAATAGGAACATACATATGGATAATTACCTTAAATGTGAATGGATTAAATGCTCCAACCAAAAGACACAGGCTTGCTGAATGGATACAAAAACAAGACCCATATATATGCTGTCTACAAGAGACCCACTTCAGACCTAGGGACACATACAGACTGAAAGTGAGGGGATGGAAAAAGTTATTCCATGCAAATGGAAATCAAAAGAAAGCTGGAGTAGCAATACTCATATCAGATAAAGTAGACTTTAAAATAAAGAATGTTCAAGAGACAACGAAGGACACTACATAATGATCAAGGGATCAATCCAAGAAGAAGACATAACAATTATAAATATATATGCACCCAACATAGGAGCACCTCAATACATAAGGCAACTGCCAACAACTATAAAAGAGGAAATCGACAGTAACACAATAATAGTGGGGGACCTTAACACCTCACTTACACCAATGGACAGGTCATCCAAACAGAAAACTAACAAGGAAACACAAGCTTTAAATGACACAATAGACCAGATAGATTTAATTGATATTTATAGGACATTCCATCCAAAACCAGCAGATTACATTTTCTTCTCAAGTGCGCATGGAACATTCTCCAGGATAGATCACATCTTGGGTCACATATCAAGCCTCAGTAAATTTAAGAAAATTGAAATCATATCAAGCATATTTTCTGACCACAATGCTATGAGATTAGAAATCAATTACAGGGAAAAAAACGTATAAAACACCAACACATGGAGGCTAAACAAAACGTTACTAAATAACCAAGAGATCACTGAAGAAATCAAAGAGGAAATCAAAAAATACCTAGAGACAAATGACAATGAAAACACGATGATCCAAAACCTATGGGATGCAGCAAAAGCAGTTCTAACAGGGAAGTTTATAGCTATACAAGCCTACCTCAAGAAACAAGAAAAATCCCAAATAAACAATCTAACGTTATACCTAAAGGAACTAGAGAAAGAAGAACAAACAAAACCCAAAGTTAGCAGAAGGAAAGAAATCATAAAGATCAGAGCAGAAATAAATGAAGTAGAAACAAAGAAAACAATAGCAAAGATCAATAAAACTACAGGCTGGTTCTTTGAGAAGATAAACAACATTGATAAAGCATTAGCCAGACTCATCAAGAAAAAGAGGAAGAGGATTCAAATCAATAAAATTAGAAATGAAAAAGGAGAAGTTACAACAGACACCGCAGAAATACAAAGCATCCTAAGAGACTACTACAAGAAACTCTATGCGAATAAAATGGACAACCTGGAAGAAATGGACAAATTCTTAGAAAGGTATAACCTTCGAAGACTGAACCAGGAAGAAATAGAAAATATGAACAGACCAATCACAAGGAATGAAATTGAAACTGTGATTAAAAGTCTTCCAACGAACAAAAGTGCAGGACCAGATGGCTTCACAGGTGAATTCTATCAAACATTTAGAGAAGAGCTAACACCCATCCTTCTCAAACTCTTCCAAAAAATTGCAGAGGAAGGAACACTCCCAAACTCATTCTATGAGGCAACCGTCACCCTGATACCAAAACCAGACAAAGATACTACAAGAAAAGAAAATTACAGACCAATATCACTGATGAATATAGATGCAAAAATCCTCAACAAAATGCTAGCAAACAGAATCCAACAACACATTAAAAGGATCATACACCATGATCAAGTAGGATTTATCCCAGGGATGCAAGGATTCTTCAATATATGCAAATCAATCAATGTGATACACCATATTAACAAACTGAAGAATAAAAACCATATGATCATCTCAATAGATGCAGAAAAAACTTTTGACAAAATTCAACACCGATTTATGATAAAAACTCTCCAGAAAGTGGGCACAGAGGGAACCTACCTAAACATAATAAAGGCCATATACAACAAACCCACAGCAAACATCACTCTCAATGCTGAAAAACTGAAAGCATTTCCTCTAAGGTCAGGAAAGAGACAAGGATGTCCACTCTCACCACTATTATTCAACATAGTTTTGGAAGTCCTAGCCATGGCAATCAGAGAAGAAAAAGAAATAAAAGGAATACAACTGGAAAAGAAGAAGTAAAACCATCACTGTTTGCAGATGACATGATACTGTACATAGAGAATCCTAAAGATGCCACCAGAAAACTACTAGAGCTAATCAATGAATTTGGTAAAGTTGCAGGATACAAAATTAATGCACAGAAATCTCTTGCATTCCTATACATGAATAATGAAAAATCTGAAAGAGAAATTAAGGAAACACTCCCATTTACCATTGCAACAAAAAGAATAAAATACTTAGGAATAAACCTACCTAGGGAGACAAAAGACCTGTATGCAGAAAACTATAGGACACTGTTGAAAGAAATTAAAGATGATACCAACAGATGGAGAGATATACCATGTTCTTGGATTGGAAGAATCAATATTGTTAAAATGACTATACTACCCAAAGCAATCTACAGATTCAATGCAATCCCTACCAAATTACCAATGGCATTTTTTACAGAACTAGAACAAAAAAATCTTAAAATTTGTATGGAGACACAAAAGACCCTGAATAGCCAAAGCAGTCTTGAGGGAAAAAAACGGAGCTGGAGGAATCAAACTCCCTGACTTCAGACTATACTGCAAAGCTACAGTAATCAAGACAATATGGTACTGGCACATAAACAGAAATATAGATCAATGGAACAGGATAGAAAGCCCAGAGGTAAACCCATGCACCTATGGTCAACTAATCTCTGAAAAAGGAGGCAAGGATATACAATGGAGAAAAGACAGTCTTTTCAATAAGTGGTGCTGGGAAAACTGGACAACTACATGTAAAAGAATGAAATTAGAACACTCCCTAACACCATACAGAAAAATAAACTCAAAATGGATTAGAGACCTAAATGTAAGACCGGACACTATAAAACTCTTAGAGGAAAACATAGGAAGAACACTCTTTGACATAAATCACAGCAAGATCTGTTTTGATCCACCTCCTAGAGTAATGGAAATAAAAACAAAAATAAACAAATGGGACCTAATGAAACTTAAAAGCTTTTGCAAAGCAAAGGAAACTACAAACAAGATGAAAAGACAACCCTCAGAATGGGAAAAAATATTGCAAACGAATCAACCGGCAAAGGATTAATCTCCAAAATATATAAACAGCTCATACAGCTCAATATTAAGAAAACAAACAACCCAATCCAAAAATGGGCAGAAGATTTAAATAGACATTTCTCCAAAGAGGACATACAGAGGGCCAAGAAGCACATGAAAAGCTGCTCAACATCACTAATTATTAGAGAATGCAAATCAAAACTACAATGTGGTATCACCTCACACCAGTTAGAATGGGCATCATCAGAAAATCTACAAACAACAAATGCTGGAGAGGGTGTGGAGAAAAGGGAACCCTCTTGCACTGTTGGTGGGAATGTAAATTGATACAGCCACTATGGAGAACAGTATGGAGGTTCCTTAAAGAACTAAAAATAGAATTACCATATGACCCAGCAATCCCACTACTGGGCATATACCCAGAGAAAACCATAATTCAAAAAGACACATGCACCCCAATGTTCATTGCTGCGCTATTTACAATAGCCAGATCATGGAAGCAACGTAAATGCCCATCGACAGACGAATGGATAAAGAAGATGTGGCACTTATATACAATGGAATATTACTCAGCCATAAAAAGGAATGAAATTGGGTCATTTGTAGAGACATGGATGAGTCTAGGGACTGTCATACAGAGTGAAGTAAGTCAGAAAGAGAAAAACAAATATCGTATATTAAAGCATATATGTGGAACCTAGAAAAATGGTACAGATGAACCGGTTTGCAGGGCAGAAATAGAGACACAGATGTAGAGAATAAACGTATGGACACCAATGGGGGAAAGCAGTGGGGAGTGGTGGTGGTGGGATGAATTGGGAGATTGGGATTGACATGTATACACTGATGTATATAAAATGGATGATTAATAAGAACCTGCTGTATAAAAAAATAAATAAAATTCAAACTAAAAGAAAAGCAATATGCAGAAAAGTGTGAATAATATGACCTTGTTTTTGTAAAACTAACAATAAAAATATTTCATGTACATATATATACATGTGTGTATAAAAAAAAGAAGAAATAGATAACCTAAATAGCCCAGTGTCTATTAAAAAATAGAATTTGTGATTAAATACCTTCCCATAAAGAAAACTTCATGCCCAGATTGCTTCACCAGTGAATTCTACAAAAGTGAAAGAAAGAAATAATACTGATTTTAAACAAACTCTTACAGGAAAAGAAGAGGAGGGAATGCTTCCCAGTTGATTCTATGAGGGTAGCATTATCCTGATACCATAACCAGATAAGGATATTACAAGAAAAAAAAAATCCCACAGACCAATATCTTTCATGAATATGGACACAGACAACTTTTAAAAAAATATTAGCGCATAGAGTCCAGCAATATATTAAAAAGAAAACACATTATGATCAAGTGGGGTTTATCTCAGCAATGCAAGGCTGGTTCGGCATTAGAAAATCAATGTAATATGTCATATCAAGAAATTAAAAAGGAAAAATCATATGGCAATCATCATCTCAATAGCCCAGCTTACCTACCATACCTGTCAATGCACATTACAGAGGGTCAGTCAATTTAGCACTCTTTCCTGATAAAAACTCTGAAATCAAAGCCAACACCATGCTCGAGGTGAGTTCTCACAAAAATTTAAAAGAAATGAAGATGGCCAATATCACCTGTATTGTTCAGCTTTATTTCTAACACTGCTAGCCAATGCAACAAGGCAGGAATCAGAAATGACATGCAATTAATAGGAAATAGAGACAATCCATCATTGGCATGATTGTCTACTTAGACAACTAACTGAAAATTATTAGAACTAATGAATGTGGCCAGTTACAAAATAAAAATATGAAACAATAGCTTTTCTTTTTTTTAATTTAAAAAAAATTTTAAATGCCTTCCAGGCATACCTGGAATAATGCTATATAAATTTATTAAAGTTAACTCCATGTAATACATTTTAGAAAGACTGTCATCCAGATTTCCCCATAATTTATTCCAAGGGATTAATGTGAGCGGATTGGGAGTTCATTATTATATCACCCAAATTCCTGCGTTTTTTTTTTTAACATCTTTATTGGGGCATAATTGCTTTACAATGGTGTGTTAGTTTCTGCTTTATAACAAAGTGAATCAGCTATACATATACATATATCCCCATATCTTCTCCCTTCAATAGCTTTCCTAAATGCCAGAGATGATCAACTTGTAAAAATATACATTCATTCACAATAATAATAAAAATTAAGATAAAACCAACAAGAAATGTGCAGGACAAGTGAGATATAACTCAAGAGGGCTTGAATTAAATGGAGAACTAAAACCTATTCCTGAACGGGGGACTTTATGTTATAAGGTTGCTGACATTCTCTGCATTGACTTATAGGTTTAAAAAACTTACAAATAAACATTCCAGTAGGCTTGGGGGAAGCCACTTGGGAAAAGACCTTGAAGACTGACCTAGAATATATCTGGGAGAATAAATAGGCAAGAATATCACAATAAAATTTTGGAAAAGAAGAAGGAAACCTACTATAAAATGACAGCAATGTAAATAGTGTGGTACTATTATAAGAATAAATAAACATTAACAGAAAAGAATAGACTCTAGTTTTCAACTGTCTATATATCTCTCTTCTTATCTACAAAATGTAGCATAATTTATTTTAAAAATATTCAATAATAATTCATAATAAAGATGGCATTTCAGATTGGTGGGGAAAGGATGGAATATTTGATAGATGTAACTTAGACAACTGGTTTACCATTTGGGAAAGAAATTTAGTTCAAACCCTACCATACATCATGCAACAAAATAAATTTCAGATCAATAAAAGAATTAAAAGTAAAAAAATGAAGCCATAAGGGACTTCCCTGGCGATCCAGTGGTTAAGACTCCGCACTTCCACTGCAGGGGACACGGGTTCGATCCCTGGTCTGGGAATTAAGATCCCACATGCCGTGTGGCATGGCAAAAAAAAAAAAAAAAAAAAAAAGCCATAAAATAAGTTGGTATAAAATATTTGCAACATTAATTACAATGGGTTAATATTTTTGATTTATGTGAACATCTAAAACAGGGGTAGGCATTGGGAACTCCCTGGCGGTCCAGTGGTTAGGAATCCATGCTTTCACTTCTGTGGGCCTGGGTTCGATCCCCGGTCAGGCAACTAAGATCCTGCAGGGTGCGCCGCCATTCAAAAAATAAATAAGGGGCTTCCCCGGTGGCGCAGTGGTTGAGAATCTGCCTGCCAAAGCAGGGGACACGGGTTCGAGCCCTGGTCTGGGAAGATCCCACATGCCGCGGAGCGACTGGTCCCGTGAGCCACAATTACTGAGCCTGCGCGTCTGGAGCCTGTGCTCCGCAGCCAGAGAGGCCGCGATGGTGAGAGGCCCGCGCACCGCGATGAAGAGTGGCCCCCGCTTGCCACAACTAGAGAAAGCCCTCGCACAGAAACGAAGACCCAACACAGCCAAAAATAAATAAATAAATAAATAAATAAATAAAAATAAAACAGGGTTGGGCAAACTATGGCTCACTTGCCAAAACTGGCCCACTGCATGTGTTTGTATGGCCTGCAAGCTCAGAATGATTTTGACATTTTTAAATGGTTTTTTAAAAATCCAAAGACTATTTGACAATACCTGAACATTATAGGAAATTCAAATTTCATGTGTCCACAAATAAGTTCTATCGGAGCATAGCCACTTCCACTCATAGACATCTTGTCTTATTGCTTTCGAGTTACAAGGGCAGAGTGGAGTAGTCATGATGTAAACTATGGTCCGTAAAGCTGAAAATAGTTACTAACTTACCATTTGCAAAAAAAGTTAAGATTGCATTGATATTAGAAAAGGCATGAACACAGAACCTCAAGCCATTCTGGTCAGAGGTTCAACGTTCAACTCTGGGCTTCTTACTCAAAAACTCAGACCGCTGACCAAGTCACTCCATCCTCCTGTGCCTCAGTTTAAAGTAAGGGGCAAAGTCGGATTGTTGCAAGGAATAAATCAAAAAGTGATTTATGAAAGGCTTAAAACAGAGCCTGGCACATAATACACTACATGGATGTGAGCTATTCGGTTTTCAATTGCATCAGTAGATATTTTAAAATTGTGATCCTGTCTTCAAGTGTTCTACGGAGTGAGATTTTTCATCCACTGCTGGTGGTGAGGATCATTTTTTCCAAGGCCACTTGGCAAAATGCATCAAGAACTTTAACAAAACCACTTATTTTTAGTATTTTTAAATTTTTTCTTTATTTATTTTTCTGGTTGCACAGCACACGTTGTGGGATCTTAGTTCGCCTGACCAGGATTGAACCTGTACCCTCAGCAGTGAAAGCGCGGAGTCCTAAGCACTGGACTGCCAGGGAATTCCCCAACCACTTATTTTTAATCCAGTATTTCCACATCTGGGATTATTTTCCCTAAGAGCAAAAGCAAAGAAACAATAAATATGTGTTGCCTATTTATTTCTTCCCTAATGAATTGGGAGTAGCATAAAGAAATCATCACAGAGGCAAAGAAAGATGAACATACAAGGATATTCATCCCAATTTCATTTATAACAGTGAAAAGTTAGAACCAACCTAAATGCCCAGCAGGAAAGAACTGGTTAAATAATTTTGCAGCCATGTTGGCAGGGGAGAGGAGGAGGAGTCCTGTTTTAGAGGAATACTTAACAAGTTATTTTCTGGGGGCTTTAAAAATTATTGAAATAGTGCAATCTCATTGTAAAAAGGGTCAAACAATACAAAAAGTGAAGACACAGAAATTCCCCCTTTAACTGTCACCCTGCCACTTCTTCCGAAGAGGGAACCACTGTCAATTGTTTGGAATAGATTCCCAGGGCATCTTATGCATGTACATACTTGTGTATCATTCGTGTTCTTTAATATAAATGCAATCAGACTGTATACAATGTTATGTGTTTTTTTTTTTCCCCACGGAGCAATGTACCAGTAATATATACAGGGATTTTTCCACGTCAGTAATATAGGTCTGTCTCATTCTTCTTAATGGCTGTGCTGCGTTCCCACAGTCTGCCGTGCCGTGATTTGTCTAACTATGCCCCTATTGTCAGTCATCAAGACTGCTTTCCATGTTTTGCTTTTACGAGCAATGGCATCATTGCAAGCAAGTCTTCGATGAGCACACATCTTTGGGAACGTATATTCATGGGATCAGTTGTTGGCTGTAGAGTGGCCAGAACAAAGGTGATGTGCTTTAAATATTTTGTTCGATCACAGTCAAATTCCCTTCCAAAAAATTTGCAATAATTTACATTTCCACCTCCTGACAGTGTGGCAATGCTTATTATTCATCCAATTCTCCATAAGGCCTGACGCTTGCAATATTTTTAATGTTTGCCAAGTTAAAGAATGAGGACTAAAATTTGTCTGATTACTAGTGAGACAGAGCATGTTGCTGTCTTCTTTTTCTTTTTTCTGCTATTTATATTTCTAGCCTGCTTACACAGTCCAGATGACGTAGGGGTTAGGAGTATGGACCCCACAGCCAAGCTGCTTTGAATCAAGCTCAGCTGTTTACTGGCTGTGTGACCTTGGGCAAGTCACTTAACCTCTCTGTTTCTCATCTGTGAAATTGGGATAATAATAGTATCTATCTCACAGGGTTGAGGATTAAATTACTTTGTGTATATAAAGCACCTAGAACAGTATCCAGTATGCAGTGAGCAGTTAATAAAACATTAGCAATTATTGCCCTTTTGCCTATCATTTATGTTGCAAGTATTTCCTTCCAGGCTGCTGGTTTGTTGGCCCTTTTGTCTTTGTTCAGCGTGTTTCCATATCATCAAATCTGTCTGTCTTTTCATTCATGGCTCTGAGTTTCAATGAAAGCAAAACTGGGACATTTAAACTGAACATAGAGTAAGAAACTGGGAAAAGAGAAGAAAATATTAGCAGTATTCACCTCTGGGCGATAGAATTCAGATGACTTATGCTCCTTTTTTATACTCTGTTTTCTGAATGTTCTAATGAGCACATATCATGAGTATATATTTCCAAATGAACACATATTACCTTTATTTTTATGCTTTATCTGTTTTTAAGTTTTATACTAAGCACACTGGTAATCATTTTATAGTGAGAAAAAGCACCCCCCTGCCCCCGCCCAATAAATGTTGTTTACCTTAAAGGACAAAAAGAAAAAAAAAAAAAAAAAGGAGGCCGTTAGCTTGGGACTCCACACTTAACCCCACCCATAGCCACCAGAGGAAAGCTCCACCCCTGACGGCGCCAGTCCTGGGACCAGACGGCCAAACATTATAGCAGGACCGCCCCCTGGTGGCAAAGAGATGAGTTGATCCAAGAAGGAGTGTGTGTGTGTGTGTGTGTGTGTGTGTGTGTGTGTGTGTGTGTGTGTACGTACACATGCGCGTCCTCCTGTAAGGAGCTTTGTTCCATTTAACTTAAATCACAAAGCAACCCTTTGAGTTGGGGACTAAAATTATGTAAAAGACACAGGTGAGAAATCTGAGTCACCCAGCTGGCAAGGGGCAGCTCCCCACCCCACGTGGAGAAATGTCCAGGTCCCTGTTTTTTGTGTGTTTGTTTTGCTTTTTGGTCACACCACACGGCTTGTGGGATCTTAATTCCCTAACCAGGGATCGAATCCGTGCCCTCTACAGTGGAAGTGCAGAGTCCTAACCCCTGGACCACCAGGGAATTCCCCCCAGGCCCCTGTTTTTAATCACCAAGTCCTCTGCTCCCAAAGGGCCCCTGTCCTGTCTGTGGATCTAATTCACATATCATACAATTCACCAATTGAAAGTGTACAATTCAGTGGGTTTTGGTGTATTCCCAGAGTTGTGCAACCATCATACTGTCAATCTGAAAACATTTCCTTCACAGAATGCGGAGAAACAGGAAACCTTGTGCACTGTTGGTGCGAATGTAAATCGGTGCAGCCACTATGGAAAACAGTATAAAGTTTCCACAAGAAATTAAAAACAGAACTATCATATGGTCCAGTGATCCCACTTCTGGATATACATCCAAAGGAAATGAAAACCTTATCTAGAAGAGATATTTGCACTCCTATTTCATAGCAGCATTATTCACAATAGCTGAGGTATGAAGACAACCTAAGTGTTCCTTGATGGATGAATGGATAAAGAAACTGTGATATATATATATATTCATTCCACTGTATGTGTGATGGAATATTATCAGCCTTTAAAAAGAATAAGGGGACTTCCCTGGCGGTCCAGTGGTTCAGACTTCGCCTTCCAATGCAGGGGGTGCGGGTTCGATCCCTGGTCGGGGAACTAAGATCCCACATGCCTTGGGGCCAGAAAACCAAAACATAAAACAGAAGCAATATTGTAATAAATTCAATAAAGACTTTAAAAAATGGTCCACATCAAAAAAAAATCTTTAAAAAATTTTAAAAATAAAAAGAATGAAAAAAAATTTAATATATAATAACATATATATATTTTATTTGGCTGCATCGGGTCTTAGTTGCAGCACGTGGGATCTTCGTTGTGGCACGTGGGCTTCTCTCTAGTTGTGGCGTGTGGGCTCCAGAGTGCGAAGATTCAGAAGTTGCTTAGTTGCCCCAAAGCATGTGTGATCTTAGTTCCCCGACCAGGGATCGAACCCGTGTCCCCTGCATTGGAAGGCAGATTCTTAACCCCTGGACCACCAGGGGAGTCCCAAGAATGAAATTCTGCCATTTGCAACAACATGGATGAACCTGGAGGGAATTATGCTAAGTGAAATAAGCCAGAGAAAGACAAATATTGCAATCGCTTGTACGTGGAATCTAAAAGAAAAAAGTAGAACTCATAGAAACTGAGAGAAGAAAAGAGGTTGCCAGAGGCTGGGGGTGGGAGAAATAGGGAGAGGTTGGTAAAGAGTACAAACTTTCAGTTAGAAGACAAATAAGGTCTGAGGATTTAATGTATAACATGGTGACTACAGTTAATAACACTGTATTGCATAATTGAAATTGACTAAGAGAGTAGAATTTAAGTGTTCTCACAGAGAGAGAGAGAGGGAGAGAAAGAGAGAGGGGGAAAGGTAAACATGTGAGGTGATGGATGTATTAATGAACTAGATGGGGAGGCGTCCTTTCCCACTGTGTCCATTATCAAATCACCACATTGGACACTTTAAATATCTTACAATTTTGTCAATTCTACCTCGATAAAAAGAGAACATTTCCATTACCCCAGAAAGAAACCCTGTGCTCCTTAGCAATCATTCCACATTTCCCCCTCCCACCAGCCCCTGACAACCACTAATCTGTCTTTCTCTAGGAATTTGCCTGTTCTAGATATTTCATATTAATGGAAGCAGTCATACAAATGGGATAATACAGTATGTGGCCTTTTGTATCTGGCTTCTTTCATTTAGCATAATGTTTTCGAGTTTCATCCACATTGTAACATGTATTAGTACTTCATTCTTTTTTAGGTACAAATAATGTTCCATTGTATGGATATGCCACAATTTGTTCATCCACTCATCAGTTGATGAGCATCTGATTGGCTATTAGGAAGAGTGCTGCTATGAAATTTCATGTGCAAAATTTTGGTGGACATATATTTTCATAGGAGTTGTATTGCTGGGTCATATTTTAACTCTATGTATAAGAGGTCTTTTAACTCAGCTTCCCAGATGTCTTGGGGTCCAACATTGTTGTCACTTCCCTGTCTGATCTCTATATGGTCATTTCCAGAGACCTGGCCAGAAACACACACACACACACACACACACACACAAACACACACCCCTCTTGTGAGCTTGGCTACATCAGCTTCCTCTGACTCCACTCTTGTCCAGCTCCTGTGGGCTGCAGGGCAGACCCTCAACCCAGAACCCAGGTCCTCACTGGAACCCCAAGATTTCTTAGCATTAGCTAAGTCTCAGAGAGAGGTAGTCTGAAGCTCCAGTGAAAGCCCAACTAACTCTGTTAGTCATGAATGTTCACCAAATGTTTCCAATGCTCTCTCTTCT
The DNA here is from genome assembly GCF_949987535.1 of Balaenoptera acutorostrata. Taxonomy (NCBI): domain Eukaryota; kingdom Metazoa; phylum Chordata; class Mammalia; order Artiodactyla; family Balaenopteridae; genus Balaenoptera; species Balaenoptera acutorostrata. Next base: position 180,579,195 of record NC_080065.1, read on the forward strand.
GAGAGAACATGGTAGGGCTGTTCTGTCCTGCCCCCTCTTGGTTGGGTAGAACCATGTGACTCGTTCTGACCAATAAGAAGTGAGCAGAAATGCTGTGTCATTCCTGGGCCAGAGTATTTAATTGCTGGTGTGAGGCCCGCCAGAGAGTTTCCTCTGCTATGGTGACCTGAAACATTCCAGATAGTTGCTGCTTCATCACCTGGGTCATGGAGTGTGGCACGTGGGAAAGAATCCCCAGGTGACCTGTGATGGATATGTCCTGGGAGTGAGAAATTAATTTTGTATTATTTTAGGCCCACAGATTAGCATAATCTAAATTATCCTGACTGATACACCAACCCATCTACATCATGGTACCTGGGTCCAGCCAAGGGCTCTCTATTAGTTTAATAGGGCTGCCATAGCAAAGGACCACAGACTGGGTAGTTTAAACAACAACTTTTATTGTCTCTGGAGGCTAGAGGTTCTGGAGGCTAGAAGTCCAAGATCAAAGTGTTAACAGGGTTGGTGTCTTCTAAGGGCTGTGAGGGAGAATGTGTTCTGTGCCTCTCTCCTAGCTTCTTAAAGTCTCAGGTGTTCCTTGGCTTTGTAGATGATGTTCTCCCTGTGTCTCCACATCGCTATCCCTCTATGTGTGTCTGGATTCAAATTCCCCCTTTCATAAGGACACCAGTCATAGTGGATTAGGACCCATCTGAATTACCTCCTTTTAACTTTATTACCTCTTAGAGACCCTATCTCCAAATAAAGTCCCATTCTGAGGTACTAGGGATGAGGATTTCAATATATGAATCGGTGGGGGGGATGCAATTCAGCCCGTAACAAGCTCCATTCCAACTCCAAGGTGCCAGGGGTCCCAGCCTTTCCAGCATCAGTGAGAGAAGGTAGGAGACATTGATGCTGCGTGACCAGGGGGCTCCTTCTAGATCCATGGAAGGCTTCTTTCCTGAGGATCAAGTGCTGTCCACAGGAATGCAGCCTAGCATGGAAACCTCAATAAATCCACTTCCCAGGGAGATAGCATAGGGCGGTGGGTAAGCTTATGAATATGAATCCCGGCTGCATCTCTTAGCCACTGTGTAACTTAACCCCCTCTTTGAGCCTCAGTTATCTCATCTATGAAATGGGATAATAATAATAATATGCCCTCCATAGAGCTATTGTGAGAATTTGGAGAGAGAATATGCATGCATCAGCACGAGGCCTGATATATGTCAATCTCTCCAAAAATGAATTATTATTGTTATTGCTGCTGGCGGCGCTCATATGTGCTTAAGGGAAAGAGGACATTATGTGGCTTCAGGGTGGGGGGGGGGTCTCAAGATTCCTAGAGAGTGGGAGACATCTCAGGTATCTTTGCTTTACCTTCAGAGCTTGACCTCATTTGACAAACATTACTGAGCACCTACTATGGGCCAGAAGCTCTTCTACACAAGGTTCTACCAGTGCTGGAACTTATATCTGGTCATGTCTCAAAGAGACAGATGACAAACAAGTGAAGCAACTGTGGTTAGCGAGCATGATTAAAAGGCAAGAAAGGGACTTCCCTGGTGGCACAGTGGTTAAGAATCCGCCTGCCAGTGCAGGGGATGCGGGTTCGAGCCCTGGTCCGGGAAGATCCCACATGCCGTGGAGCAACTAAGCCCGTGAGCCACAACTGCTGAGCCTGTGCTCTAGAGCCCACAAGCCACAACTACTGAGCCCGTGTGCTACAACTACTGAAGCCCGCACGCCTAGAGCCCGTGCTCCGCAACAAGAGAAGCCACCGCAATGAGAATCCCAGGCACCGCAACGAAGAGTAGCCCCCGCTCGCCACAACTAGAGAAAGCCTGCACGCAGCAATGAAGACCCAAAGCAGCCAAAAATAAATAAGAATTTTAAAAAATAATAAAAAATAAAAGGCAAGAAAACGGGGCAGTGGGAGTGGGGAAAATGCTTTCAACAGTAGCTTCAGACAATCTGAAGGCGGGATATTTGAGAACAAACATTTCAGCTACACAGAATAAAGAGCAAAGGGCTCCCAGGCAGGAATCTACGGAGAGCTGAGTAACAGAAGAAATGCTAGTGGAATTGAGGAGCAAGTGAGGGTGGAGCCGGAGGCAATTAGGGTGGAGACGTCAACAGGGGGCACACTTGGGCTGAATTTTCAGCTTAATGTGCCCCCCAGAATCTGGAAGGGGCAGGGATGTCGGGGGCTCGGAGGGGGATGTAGAGAGGGGGGGCTTAAGCAGCACCCTGGATAGCGCCCTTTGCTGTCCGTGGTGCTGACATCCTGAGACCTGTTTCTCCAGAAGGAAGAAGCCATTGATTCAACAATGGAGACCTACCCTCGAAGTGCTGAAGTTCCAGGTACAAATAGTCAGAACATCAGTAATGACCAGCTGATCATCCTAGTAACAACCGTCATTCATGGAGCGTCTCCTACTGGCTCAGCCCCTGAACTTGGGAGGGAGCTGTGATTGGCAAAATAATGTCTACTCCCCTCCAAATATGTATGTGTACTAATCCCTGGAACCTGTGAATGCGTCACCGTACATAGAAAATGGGCTTTAACCCACGCACCTATGGTCAATTAATCTACGACAAAGGAGGCAAGAATATACAATGGAGAAAAGACAGCCTCTTCAGTAAGTGGTGCTGGGAAAACTGGACAGCTACATGTAAAAGAATGAAATTAGAACATTCCCTAACACCATACACAAAAATAAACTCACAGTGGCTTAAAGACCTAAATGTAAAACTGGATACCATAAAATTCCTAGAGGAAAACATAGGGAGGACACTCTCTGACATAAATCACAGCAATGTCTTTTTGGACCAGTCTCCTAGGATAATGGAAATAAAAATGAAAATAAGGAAATGGGACCTAATTAAACTTAAAAGCTCTTGCACAGCAAAGGAAACCATAAACAAAATGAAAAGACAACCTACAGAATGGGAGAAAATACTTGCAAACGATGCAACCGACAAGGGATTAATCTCCAAAATATACAAACAGCTCATGCAGCTTAATATCCACAAACAACCTAATCATAGAAAAGGGGCTTTGCAGATATGATCTTGAGATGGGAGATGATCCTGGATTACCCAGGGGGGCCCAATGCTGTCACGAGATCCTTATACAATGGAAGCAGGAAGGTCAGAGTCAGAGAGGGAGATGGGGTAATGGAAGCACAGGTCAGAGTGATGCAGGATGAGAAAGATTCAGCCAGCCATTGCTGGCTTTGAAGGTGGAGGAAGGGGCCATGAGCCAAGAAATGCAAGTGGCCTCTCGAAGCTGGAAAAGGCCAGGAAACAGGTTCTCCCTCAGAGCCTCCAGAAAGGAACTCAGCCCAGCTGACACCTTGGTTTCAGCCTAGTGGAACCCATTTCAGACTTCTGACCTCCAGAATTGTAAGATAATAAATGCGTGTTGGTTTAAGCCACCAAGTTTATGGTAATCAGTTACAGAAGCAGTAGGGAACTCATGAAGGAGTCAAAGCTTGGAAAAGCCAGGTCTCTTCCTCTCAAAATCTAGGAATTGGAAGAAATGGGAATTCGGACCAAGTGGTCTGACTCCAGGCTTATGTCCTTCACTGCCTCACCATGCTGAAAATATCTTCCCTGGTGTTATGAACTGTGGCCCCCTCCTTTCCAAATTCGTATGTTGAAGTTCTAATCCCCACGCAATGAACTGAAGGTTTGTGCCCCACCCCAACCCAGTTCATACATTGAAATTGTAACCCCTAATGTGATGGCATCAGATGGGGCCTTTCAGAGGGAATTAGGTCATGACAGTGGAGCCCTCATGAATGGGATTAGTGCCCTTATAAGAGAGACCCCAGAGAGCTCTCCTGTCCTCTTTCCACCAAGTCAGCAGTCTGTAACCCAGAAAAGGGCCTTCTCCAGAACGCTGATCTTGGACTTCTGGTCTGCAGAAGTGCAAGAAATAAATTTCCGTTGTTTATATTACTTTACAGCAAGAAGGAACAAGGTACTGATACATGCTGCAATATGGATGAACCTCAAAAACAAGTTGCTAAGTGATAGAAGCCAGATATAAAAGATTACATTTTATATGATTCTGCTTATATGAAATACTCCCACAAAAGACAAATTTGTAGAGGAAAGCAGGGTAGGTGGCAGGTGTGGCAGGGTTGGGGGAGAGACAAGGGGCTGCAATGAGCTTGAGGGAATTTGTGGGGGGGTGATGAAAATGTTCTAAAACTTGATTGCAGTGATGGTTGTACAACTTTTTTTTTTTTTTTTTTTTTTTTTTGGCTGCGTTGGGTCTTCGTTGTGGCATGCAGGATTTTTCATTGCGGCGCACGGGCTCTTCATTGCGGTGCGCGGGCTTCTCTCTAGTTGTGGCATGTGGGTCTTCTCTCTCTAGTTGTGGAACGGGCTTAGTTGCCCCGCGGCATGTGGGATCTTAGTTCCCCGAACAGGGATCGAATCCTCATCCCCTACACTGGAAGGCAGATTCTTTACCACTGGACCACCAGGGAAGTCCCTATGGTACTTTGTTATAGCAGCTTGAATGGACTAAGACACCCCAGTAACTCAGAATGTGTGTTTTTAGAGAAAGGACCTTCAAAGAGGCAATTCAGTTAAAATGAGGTCAGTGGGGTGGGCCCTAATTCAAGTGACTGGTGTCCCTATAAGAAGAGGAGATCAGGACACAGACACACACAGAGGGGGACCATGTGAGGACACAGGGAGAAGACAGCCGTCTACAAGACAAGGAGAGAAGGTTCAGATGGAACCAACCCTGCTGACACCTTGGTCTCTGACTTCTAATTCTCCAAAACTGTGAGAAATGTCTGTTGTTTATGCCCATCAGTCTGGGGTACTTTGTTATGGCAGCCCCAGCAAAGCAACATACCTGGGGACTCTGGGAAGCTGCACCCCATCTCTGGCCTAACCTAAGCCCCCCTGAAGAGTAGCACCCCCCAAACCCACAGAGGCACCAGTATTAGGATGCTAGACCCATCCCAGCTGGTTCAAATCACGAGCTATTTCGAGGAGAGGAGGGGACGTCACAGGACCATCTAGAGTCAGGACACACATGGGCCGCAGGGCTGTGCTTGCCTGTCACATCCTCTCTGGACAACTTCACCCATCCACACGGCACCTGTCTCCACCGCTGTCCTGACACCTCCAGACATGTTCCTGGCACAAATCTCTCTTCAGTTCCCATCCCAAATGTCCAGAGTCCCTGCTGTCTCCCCTGGATGGTTCCTCTGGCTCCCCAAACTCAACATGGTCAAAACAGAGCCCAGCACCACTGTCCCCTGCTCCTGGTCCTTTCCCCTCACCCTCATCTCAGTCAAGATGCCCTTCCCTGTGGAAAAAGGAACCCCCTATACAGCTGGTGGGAATGTGAATTGGTGCACCCACCATGGAGGACGGTATGGAGATTCCTTAAAAAACTAAAAATAGAACTACCATATGATCCAGCAATCCCACTCTTGGGCATATATCTGGAGAAAACCGTAATTTGAAAAGATACACGCACCCCAATGTTCACAGCAGCACTATTTACAATAGCCAAGACGTGGAAACAACCTAAATGTCCACTGACAGATGAATGGATAAAGAAGATGTGATATATATACACAATGGAATATTACTCAGCCATAAAAAAGAATGAAATAAAGCCATTTGCAGTAACATGGATGGACCTAGAGATTATCATACTAAGTGAAGTAAGGCAGACAGAGAAAGGCAAATACCATATGATATCACTTACATGTGGAATCTAAAATATGACACAAATGAACTTATTTGCAAAACAGAAACAGACTCACAGACATAGAAAACAAATTTATGATTACCAAAGGGGAAGGTGGGGGGAGGGATAAATTAGGAGGTTAGGATTAACATATACACTGTTATATGTAAAATAGATAGTCAACAAGGAGCTACTGTATAGCACAGGGAACTCTACTCAATATCTTGTAGTAATCTATAAGGGAAAACAGTCTGAAAAAGAATATATGTATATACATATATATGTGTGTGTGTGTGTGTGTGTGTGTGTATAACTGAATCATTTTGCTGTACACCTGAACATAACACAATATTGTAAACCAACTATACTTCAATTTAAAAAAAAAAAAAAGGGAATTCCCTGGCTGTTCAGTGGTTAGGACTCTGTGCTTTCACTGCAGGGGTCTGGGTTCGATCCCTGGCTGGGGAACTAAGATCCCACAAGCCGTGTGGCGTGGCCAAAAATATTTTTTTTTAATTGAAAATAAATAAATGTAAATTTTTAAAAAAAGATGCCCTTCCCTGGTCACCTATGCCAAGGTCCCTTCGTCCTCATTGGCATCCCCTGCCCCGAGCTCCCACCGAGCATTAATCTCTAAGTTCTGCCAAATTTTCTTGTACACATTTCTTGGGTGTTGTCCCCTCCCCACCGTCTCCGTGTCCACTGTCCTAATTTCGGCCTTGTCATCTCTCCCTGGTCTCTGGCCCCCTGCCTCCGCCTCCTCCAATCCATCTGCTTCCAGAAACAGACCTGACCGTTCTCTCCTTTGCTTAAAAACTACCCATGTGCATTGCAGGTGGGAACACAAAGTGGTGTACCTGCTGTGGAAAAGAGTTTAGCACTTCCTCAAAAAGTTGAACATAGAATTACCATATGTCCAGCAAATCCACTTCTGGGTATCTACCTAAAGGATTGGAAAGCAGGGATATTTGTACACCTGTTTTCATAGCAGCACGATTCACAACAGCCCCAAAGTGGAAGCAACCCAAGTGTCCACTGACGGGTAAATGCATAAACACGATGTGGTCCATCCATACAAGGGAATACTATGTAGCCTTTAAAAAGGAAGGAAATTCTGACACCTGCTACAACACGGAGAAACCTTGAGGACATTATGCTCAGTGAAATAAGCCAAACACAAAAGGACAAATAATGTATGATTCCACTCACGTGAGGTCCACAAACAAGTCAAATTCCTAGGGACAGAAAGTAGAGTGGTGGGGGCTGGGGGCTGGGGGAGGGGAGCAGGGACTGAGTGTTTCATGGGGACAGAGTTTCAGTTTGGGAAGGTGAGACACTTCTGGGGATGGATGGTTGCACAATGTGAATCTATTTGGTGCCACTGAACTGTACACTTAAAAATGGCAAAATGATAAATTTTATGCCATATATATACATACATATGTGTGTGGGCCTACAGGTGAATGTGGGGATGGCCACTCCCAGTGGGGGAAGCTCAGCCCGAGGCTGGGAGCGCAGGTCATGGTGACAAGCTCAAGGCCGTTTCCGGCCCCAGCCCGGGCCATCCTGAGCATGGAAGGTGGGGCGAGGTGCCCCCTGAACCCAAAGATGAGATACGGCCGCTTCCGAGAGGGGAAGGTTTATTGGTGTGACTGATCAAGGGTCATCAGTGCAGTGCTGCCCGTCCCCCGGGGGACAAGCCAGTCCAGTGTGTGGACCCTGGGGGCTGGGGGTCAAGGGGCACCCCGGGGGATCACAGGCATAGCAGCAGGCAGAGGCGGAGTGAGCCGCCCCCAGAGGGCCCACCCCTAGTCCAGCCCAAGGTGGGACCCCTCTCGAGGTCCTCAGGCATCCGCAGATCTGGGGGGGTTCTGCGGCAGACAGCTCCGGTGCCGGAGGATTGACTTGCCCTCCTCCTGCAGGGACAGGGGCGACCCCGCACGTGTCACACAGCCCGGGACACCGGCACAGTCAGCCGGGTCTCCCCACCTTGTGGGGGGCCCGGGCCGCCCGCTCTCACCGTCTCGGAGGCAGTGCTGGGGCTCGCGCCCTCCGGAGAGCCCCCTTCGTCCCGCGAGCAGTCTGGTCCCGCGTCCTCCTCGTACTCCGTCAGGCAGTCCGACTCTTCCCCTGGAACGGCAGTGGGGAAAGTTGAGGGCGCTCGGGCTGGGCTGACCTCTCCAGCCACCAGTACACCGACCCCAGCCCCACCCTCCTGGGGACGCCCTCAACCCCCTCACCATCTGCACAGCCGTCGGAAACAGAAACATAGCTCGTGGGGGGCTCGATCCGGGACACGATCTCCGCCAAGTCGGTGAAGCCGGAGCTGGGGAAGGCGAGCACCTGCGGGGCGGCATGGGTGAGGCTCTCGGGGTCGTCTGGGGTCTGGGGGAGACCCAGAGGGGACTGGGGGCGGGGGATGTGTGGTCAGAGTGGCCCCGCCGGAGAAGGAGGGCACAGGCTTACGTCTGCACGGCGGCTCTCGTTAAGATCTGCAGACCGTCGGTCCGTGAGCATCTTTTCAATGACGTCGCCCCGGCTCCAGCCCCCAAACACGGCCTTCCCGTACTGGTAGCCCACATCCTGCAGGAAACGAGGGGGCTGGGGCCATGTCTGCAACCCCCGGGGGTGTTCTTCTCTGCCTCATCTTCTCTGCTTATCCCCATCCTGCCTGCCCCTGCCTTGGCCCCTCAAAAGCCTGATGTTCTGGAGGAGCTGGCATTTGAGACTACACTGATTTCAGAGTCGGCCATATGTAGCACACTCACCCCCATGTCCTCTATGCTGTGCCCCTGCCAGACATTACCAATCACTCTTTGCACATTCTTTCCCACTCAGCCCCATGCAGTGTGCCAAGTACCAAATGATTCGAGATGGCAGTGTGCAGGCTTATTTCAAGGTCTGCAAATATGCGGTATACCCGTAAATATCACCATCTCCCATGCCCATAACAGACATCACTAATCCAGCATGGCATGACTTCCCAGTGAGCCCAGAAAGGGAATCAGACATTTTTACTCAGAGCTCTGGGCAGCAGCTACTGATCATATTCTTTTCTTTCTTTCTCTTTTTTTTTGGCCACGCCGCACGGCATGCGGGATCTTAGTTCCCTGACTAGGGATCAAACCCGTGCCCCCTGCAGTGGAAGCACGGAGTCCTAACCACCGGGCCACCAGAGAAGTCCCAGCTACTGATCATTTTCAGTTGGCATGGGCTATGACACATTTTTCTGGGTCAGTGGCACATTATACACAGTGCTCCATCCAGAGTATCCCAGAAATGGCATTAGAAATCTCTACAGCATGCTTCAGGCAGTGCAGCTGGCACATATTAGTTCGCACATACACATGTACATCCCCTTGCCACACTCACTGCAGACATCACTGATTGATTACCGTTCTATTCCCCACGGATCCCAAATGGAGCCCTAGAATCCTTCCCCTCATGTTGCTCTGGGCTTTCAGTAGTAAAGCTCTGCCGGCCCACCCCACTGGCACCAAGTGGCTCCCACCCGCTCACATAGATCTGGTCGAACTTCCCAAAGTCCATGGTCTTGAAGCAGTCAATGGGTGGGCGCAGGTACTCGCAGTACGAGCTGGACTTCACGACCTCCAGCTGCCGCACGCAGGACACATAGGCCAGGCGAGACTGGATCTCGGCCATGTCTGGAACCTTGATCTTGTCTGCCCAGGGGTTCAGCCGCTTCCACAGCAGCCACCAACCAGAGAGGCTGTCCCCGTAGGTGCTGAGGTCCGTCTCATCCTGACTTCCCACGTCGATGGCGATGACCGTCTTGGCACCCATGCTGCGAGCAATGTCCGCTGTGGGGCCGGGGGGTCAGGGGGCTGTTCTCCACCAGGACTGAGGCAGGGAAGTTCAACCCAGCCCCACAAACACCATCATGCACGTGGTCACGCAAAAAAAAAACCATGCGAACAACATGCAGGCATGCAAAGGGTATGGCTGTAGAGGCCGATGATGTGGAGGAGGGGATGGGTGTTGGAGCTTTTAGGTCTGGGGAACCAGGGCCAGAGGAATGGAGAAGATGGAGGCAGAGGGATAAAGTCACTGGGGAAAGAGACACAAGGTCAGACACATGGGGGACAAAGATATGGAAGGAGAGTGACACGGAGAGACAGATTATAGTAAGGACACCAGGAGGCAGAGATGAAGGGATCAGAGTCATGGAAACAGACGGAGGGTCAGAGACGCAGGGAGATGTGGGAATAAAGACATCGGGAGACAGAGCCGCGGGGAGAGAAATGCAGGGGACCAGAGACAGCAACAGAGATTCGTGGGAGAGAGAGATATCAGGGACCAGAGATGTGGAAGGAGAGAGAATCCAGGTGGAAAGAGGGATCTTGAGGCTGAGACAAGGGACACAGAGCAAAGAGCCGGATCAAGGAGATTCAGGCAGCAGGACGGATGGGGTGAAGGGTGGGGTGATGGCGCGGTGAGGAGGGTGCTGTAGCCGTGGGCCTGTGTGCCCCACTGAGGGCCCCTGAGTGGATCTGGGGGTGCCTGGGGGGACATGGACAGGGTCCTGTAGCCAGGTCCAGTCCCCAAAGACACCTAAGTCTCCATCAGACTTTGCCCGTGTCCCTCACAAGCTTGTCTGTGTCTCTGTGTGTGTGTGTGTGTCTGTGTCTCTGTGTGTGCTGTATGCACCCCTATCAGGTATGTGCATGTCCCGTCTGTATGTTTGTGAACACACCCACCTCTGGGTGTGCTATGCCTCTGTACACACACCCAGGACTATTTGTATTCCTTTCCCGTGTCCCTGGGTCAATGTCTAAGTATGTTTCTTTGTGCGTCCAAGTGTGCCTGTCCACCCGTGAGTTTGTACACACTTGGTCATGCGCATGAGGTTGTGTGAGTGCACGTATCTGTACAGAATGCCTGTGCAGGAGTTGGCAAGCTGTCTGTAAAAGGCCAGAGAAAAAATAATCTCGACTTCGCAGGCCATATGGTCTCTGTTGCAACTACTCAACTCTGCTGCACAGACATAGCCACAGACAAAGGATAAACGATTAGGTGTGGTTGTGTGCCAATAAAACTTTATTTACAAAATCAGGCAGGGGGCCAGATTTGGCTTGTGGGGTGCAGTGTGCGGATCCCTGATCTATGGGACCTCAAGCGCCTGTGTAGCCAGTGTAGGTGTCTACTTGTGTTTGCATGCCACTGGGTGTGTGGAATTTTAAGTTGCAACCCCCCTGCCTCTCATCTGCATGCTTCAAGTGAGTGGGTGTGAAAGAAAGCTCGTCGTGGAGGTGCCCCACTCACCTGCGTGTGTCCATGCTTGCCCTGTGTGTGTGCGTGTCAAATACAGCACGTGGGCGCATCCTTCACCTGCACACACACGTCTGCCATGAGCTTGCCCGCGTGTCTGTGCACGGGGACAAGCAGGCGGCTACTTGCCTGGCAGGTTGTTGATGTAGCCGCCGTCCATGAGGAGGTGCCCGTCCTTGGGGTCGCACAGTGGCGGCAGGTATCCCGAGAGTGTCATGCTGGCACGCACGTATCGCCACAGGGAGCCTGCCCGGCGGGACACACAGACACAGACACGCACAGGCACACTCAGACACACTTGGAGGCCCGGCCAGCCCGGGGGGCTCGCTGACCCGGCACGTTGTTGACGTAGCACCCGTCCACCAGCAGGTGCCCGTCCCTGGGGTCGCAAGGCGGGGGCAGGTAGGGGCAGTAGGAGGCACTGGCCCGGATGTAGCGCCATACGCAGCCTGCGGGGACTGGTGTGGGGGGTGAGGCGCCCGACGAGTCTCTCGGCCTCCTGCCCGCGAGGACAGACATACCTGAGGCCTCTGGGGCATTAGTGGGTGACGATTAGTGCTCAGCACTCAGGCCAGGAGGGATGGTCACTCATGTTAACAACGTCCCAGATGCTCGGCTGCCCCTCCCCCGCACCCATTCCCCACATGGCTACAGTGGTTTTGGTGGGGCCGGCTGGGGTACCCACCATCTTTGTGGACACGCATGGCCGAGGCGGTGATGTCCGTGGTCACGTTGAAGTACGGCAGCCACAGGTCCTACAGGGACAGGGACTGAGGTCCAGGAGGAGTGGGGACTCCTGTGGGGAGGGGCAGGGGAGGGGCAGGCATGGGGGAAGAGTGCACCTCGATCTGCTTGTCCTGGAAGACACGGTGGATGCTGCGGTTGAAGGCCGACCCCGTGAACATGGAGGTGACGGGGTAGGTGAGGTCCAGCACGGGCTCCAGAACTGAAGTCATGCTCTAGGGGCAATGGGCCAGCGGGGGGGTCAAGCAGGAGTCACTTGGGAGTCACTGACTAGGCAGTCCCTAAGGGGCCTGATTTCTCCAGCTGGGAGCTGGAAACTAGGGTCACTAGCCAGGAAGTCACGGGGGGTGCGGTCATCCAAGGTCCTGGAGGTATCTCTATAAAGGATCCAGGTGGGGTTCACAGATTAAGACGGGGAGGGTCAGGAGAAACCCAGAAGCCCCTCTAGGGTGAGGTTTCAGGGTGCTCCTGGGGTGGGGGGACCCCCTCCCCGCAACACACACCTTGGCCCACTCCCGGGCCCGCTGCTTAGTGCGGCTGGCGCTCCGCTCCTCGGCGTACAGGGCCCCGATGAAGGAGCCGATGGACGTGCCGCCCACCAGGTCGACGGGGACCCCCGCCTCCTCTAATGCCTTCAGCACCCCGATGTGTGAGCAGCCCCTGCAAGGTGGAGACCCAGTGACCCTCTGGGGATCCCCTAAGCCCCACCCCCAGGATTCTTATCCCTTCTCCCTCACCTGTAAGGCAGGTGGTGCCGGCCCGCCCCTATGGGATCGCGCCCAGGGAATCAGCTCTACCCCTCAGGGCCCCTGGCCCCGCCCCTGCCAGCGCTGACCCCGCCCCTCACCTGGCCCCGCCCCCGCCCAGCACCAAGGCGATGGTGTTGCCTGTGAGCACCCGCGCCAGGCGGGAGAAGTCGCTGTGCCGGTCTGCGCGCCTCGAGAAAACCTTCTCGTAGAGCTCGTGCTGGTGTGAAAGGAAAGAGACGCGGCCCATGAGGATGCGGGTGTAGGAGGCGGCGTCTGGACCTCCAAGACACTGCCCCGGCCCCTCTGGTCTCTAGGCCACGCCCCTCCAGTAGCCACGCCCCTGAAAGGTCCTGCGAGCCGACCCGTCCCCTGCAGGGCCCCTCACCAGCTTGGCGGGGCTTCGGCGCGAGAAGAGGCGGCGCGGACAGCGCAGATGCAGGTGCCCCGAGCACCAGCTGCGCATGTTGAGCCACTCCACTGTGCGCGTGGGGCCCTGGCCCTCCTCGCGGTGCAGCAGGACCAGCTGCTTGAGGGCGCGCACTGCCGTGTTCTCCAGCATCTGCTCCAGCTTTGTGGGGCGGGGGGAGAAGGGGGAAGCACGGAAGTCACTCTCACCCGTGGTTTCCTCCCTGCCCCTCCCACACCTGGCCCCGTAGTTCCTGGTCACCTAGCCCCACCGGTGAGGGTGCACGTGGCCCGGCGCAGGCACCGGAGGGCAGGGGGCGGGATCCCAGGGATAGGGTCACTGTGAATGGTCTCCGGACCTGGCCAAGCGTGGGCTCCTGGTCGCCAAGGCCCACGATGAGGATGCAGTCGGCCTGGCGCAGGCAGCGCAAGGTCCAGGGCGTCAGCGATGCGTCTGTCTGGTAGAGCACGATGCGGTGCGTGTCCTCCTGCTGGGCCAGCCACCCCGACAGCCGGAATTCTTGGATGCTAGGATGGGGGTGGGGGAGCGTCATCCTGGGGCTGGTCAGGGGTCCTTGCCCTCAGGGACCATGTAGCTCCATTGCTCTGGGGAGGGGGACCTGGACATCCAAGCCCCATACGTCTGCATCCTCCAGGGGCGGATTCACTCCACTGTCTCCCCAGTGACCAGAGGGATGGGGGGGGGGCGCATGCTCCTTGTTTCACAGCCTAGATCTCAAATGAGATCTGAAAGAATCTTACGCTTTGAGCTTATCCCTCGCGCCCCACCCTAACCTCCTGCACCCCCAACACACACCTGTCCAGCGCAGAGGCCCCCAGGCGCGCCCGGATGATGTCACTGTTGAGGAGAAGTGTGGGGCCTGGGGATGGGTGAGGAAGGGTGTTTAGGAACCCAGGTCAACGGAGCTGGAGGGCCCTCCTATAAGACAATACCACCCACTCCGCTCCCACAGCCCTGCTCCAGCCCCCCAGCCCCACCTCTGACCCACCCAGGCGTCTCCATTCATTGGCCAATGCCCCCACCCACGTGCGCCTCGCCCCATGTAGACCGAAAGCCTGCCCTTGCCCACGACTGACCGATGGCTTGCAAAGCATGCTGCAGCTCCAGCATGAAGGCCACCATGGGCACCTCGGCACACACGGGCAGCACTGCCACTGTTGCCAGGTTGCTGGCTGGGTTGGTGAGCTCCGAGTGAGGGGGAACACCTAGTCCCGAACCTGCTGAGACCCCAAAGGATGGTATTTGCTGTGCAGTCCTGTGTCCGGAAAGGTCAACTCTCCTCTGCCTTCTCAGAAATCCCTGTTCCTTGTTCCTCAGCTGAGGCTTAGTGATGCCGTAGTGAAGGTCATGGCCTCGATCCTAGCCTCACAGCCTCAACCACTGTCCTTGATAAGACCTGGCTATCTGACCTTCAGTTTTGGCCCAATCTTCTCAGTGGCATCCATTACACAACTGTATAACCATTTCTGTTTTCCACTCCACCTGCGTGGACTGATCTGTGCCCCTACCCCATTCTGGCCTTGGGGCCTCTGTCCACTAAAGGGACTTGGACACAAAACTAGACGGAAATATATTTTTGATGCACTGACTGCTTATCAGCTTCTCTACTTACACTTTAGACCAAGCCATCAACCCCCATCTCTTGACCGGACTTCTCCCTGCCTCCTCTCCTCCAGTTCTTCCTATAACAGTCTGAACAAGTTCAAATGCCTTTCGACGGCTCCCAGTCCCTGCATGACTTGCCCCCCCCCCCGCTATTCCTCCCCCTCACTCACTTCCCTCCTTGAAGTATTTCAACACCACCAAACCCTGTGTGCAGAGCCTTCAGAGTTCTGCCAGCGTCTGGCCCCATCTCATTTATCAAGTCTCAGCTCATTGTCCTCAGAAAAGCCTCCCTCCCTCCCCTAGTCATACCCCATCAAGACCCTATTTTGTTTTCTGCACCGTACGTTATCCGACATTGTACTCTTTCTTTGTATTTTAAAAACTGTATCTTGCTTCCGAAGCTGTAAACCCTTCTAGGGGCTTTGTCTGTCTTGTGCATTCTCCAGGTTCCCAGAGGTCTGAGATTTTGAAGTCCCTGCCCCTATATCTGCCCCAGAATCACACCAAGGGCAGTCCTGGCAGCTGGGTGGGAGAGAACGTGTATTTGTGTGCTTGGTGCAAGACTGGGGGAAAAGTTTACCGGGGAAGACCCTGGGCATGGGGGCAGTTCTTGGCCATGGCTCACCCCCCGCCTCCTACCCTCAGGATCCAGGTGCCAGGGCTGGTGGGGCAGAAGCCCCTGGGGGGAAAAGGAGAGTAGAGGTTGCCAGGCTGGTCCAGGGTCAGGTCACCATAACACAGAACCTCAGGTCCATATTTCTGCACATCTCGAATCTGACTCAATTTCCCAGTGTATCCTAGCTGACGGAAACCACATCTCCCAGCATGCCCTGGGAAGGGACCCACACCACCATCACCCCCAGCATGCACTGGGACAGGGACCATCTCCCAGCATTCACCGGGACCAGGAACCACATCTCCCACCAGGCTGGTAACCTACAAAGCCAGTTTCCAACATGCCCTGGGCCCCAAACACCACCCTATAGACTACACTCACCAGCACACTTTAGTCTAGGTTTCCCCTTCCTAGTATGTGGACTCCATCCTCCAGCCAACCCTGATACCCAGAACCAAGCTTGCTCTAAAGACTCCACCTCTCAGCACCACTGATACTTCAGATTCCATTAACAAGCCGGCCCTGGGTCCAGGACTCCGTTTCCCAGCATGCCCAAGAACCCCCAACTGCAGCCCACAGCATACACCGGAACTCGGAACTCGGATTCCCACTTCCCGCTTGAAGCCCCGCCCAGAGCAGGTTATACCCGGGACTCCACTTCCCAGCATGCCCTGGGTTCATGGCTCCCTCTCCTAGCTCGTTCTGGGCATTGGACTAGATCCCTTAGCATTCGCGGGCGCCGGCCAGCTCTCACCTGGGAAGGGTCCTTGCAGCTGCTGCAAATTCCCCAGAATTTTCTGGCTCAGCAGGTGGATGAGGCGGGTCACGACCTGGGGCGTTGGAGGCCGGCGGTCCAGTGAGACTGGAGGAGCAGTTCTGCACCATCTTTTCCTCCTCTACCAGGGCGCCTGGGTCCCTGTTACCTGAGCCCCACCCCATGAGCCCCGCCCTCACTTGGAGGCTTCACCTCCTTCCTAGGGCTCCACCCCCATCTAACCCCCCTCTCCACACATTAGGCCCTGCCTTCTCTGGGTACCCGCCCCCACTCCTATCTGTCCAGCCCCCATTAGGAGAACAGCCCACAACCAAGCGAGCTGCACCTGCGGGTATCGACGTTTGATGTGGCCCAGGGTGCCCTCGGGGAGTTTGGCCAGCTCTGTGTCGCGCACCGCGTGCACCGTCGTGGCACGTGGCTGCCTGGTCAGCGCCTCCACCTAGGGGACAGCGTGCCTGACCAGGGCTGCGTGAGCCAGGAGCTTGATAGGTAGGGGGGAGGACGACCATGGGTGCAGAGAGGAGGCGGTACCGAATCCCCCCCACCCCGCCCCAACCCCCAGATGGGGGTGGAGAGAACCAAGCCTCACTACCCATCTCGGGGCTCTGAGGAAAGGGAGCGGACAGGAGGACAGGGGTCCACACCGGCGGGGGTCCCCTCTTCTGATGGAGAGAGGTCTGGAGACCGATTCAGATCAGACTCACCACCCTGGTGAGGTTGCCCCCATCACCCTGCCCCACGGAAAGGAGCTGGGGAAAGTGGATTGCACCAGGTCATAGGTTGGGGAGGGAGTGTTCACTACCCCCAACAGGTTACCCGGGATGAAGTGTATGTTGGGCGTGGGGGGAAACTGGACTGGGAGAGGTTAGAGGTCAGTGGGTGGGGCCGAGCTCACCACTCCTATGAGATCCCCGCGGCCGTACTCGCCCACCAGCTCCTTCTTGCCGTTGCCACGCTGGATGACACTTCGCAGCCGCCCATTGAGCACGATGTAGGTGCAGTCGGAGCGGTCGCCCTGCCTGGGGTGGCGGTGGGAGGGGCGGGTCAGACAGGGTAGGGGTCCTCGTAGGCAGGGCCTGAGGGGAGAGGTGGGGGCGGGGCCTGCACCTGTACAGTGCGCGTCCCGCCTCCACCGCTGTCCAGTCGATGGCGAAGTCCATCTGGCGCACGAAGGGCGACATCCTCGCGGCCACGGTCTGCGCGGCGCTCAGCACTACACTGGGCTGTGCACGCATGATCCTGTAGGCGAAGGGCGGGGGTGCATGGGCCGGGGGCGCCCTAGAACAGCCCTTAGGGAGTGGAGAGGGTGGGTGATGGCCTGGAGGTGGGACAGGAAGGGCTCAAAGCTGCCCTGGAAAACTGTTGGCTGTTCAGAGGGATGGCCTCATGCAGGGCAGAATGGAGTTGGTCGGGGCTGCCTGAGCGTCACCCCCACCCCAGTATCGGGCCCAGTCATACTCATAGAAGTCGGACTTGGAGATCCGCAGGAAGGTGCAATCACGCTGGGCTCGCAGCGTGAAGATGAGGGGCTCGCCGGTAAGCACGGCCAGCTGTCCCACCAGCTCTCCGGGCTGCACCACGAACAGGCACACGTCTTCGGCCTTGTCGATCATGCGCTGGTAGACGTGCAGGCAGCCCCAGAGCACAAAGTGCAGGCTCACATCCTGTAGGGCAAGGGCCAGGAGATGGGCACAGGGGCACCACCTCACCCACAACTCAGGTCAGTGCACTCCAGAGGAAAGGTTAAGGAAGGAAAAGTTGGAGGGAGTGAAGGCTTTCCATAGCACTGAGCTGAGCAGCATATGTATCTATATTCCCACTCAGCACCCAGAGCAGACATTGCTAATGGATCACCCAACTCAGCCCAGATTAAGGCCCATGAATTCTTTTCAACACAGCCAGCAAGAGCCTACGAAGACTGGCTACACAGGAGCATGGCTGAGCTTAGAGACTCTTTGCTTGTGCTGGGCAACTGCATAGCTACATGGAAAAGAATAAAGTTGGATTCTCACCTTATGCCATATTAAAATGGATCAAAGACATGAATCTGAGAGCTTAAACTATAAAACTCTTAGAAGATGGGACTTCCCTGGTGGCGCAGAGGTTAAAAATCCGCCTGCCAATGCAGGGTACACGGGTTCGAGCCCTGGTCTGGTAAGATCCCACAGGTCGCCGAGCAACAAAGCCCGTGCACCACAACTACTGAGCCCGCGTGTCACAACTACTGAAGCCTGCGCGCCTAGAGCCTGTGCTCCGCAACGAGAAGCCACCACAATGAGAAGCCGGTGCACCACAACGAAGAGTAGTCCCCGCTCGCCGCAACTAGAGAAAGCCTGCGTGCAGCAACGAAGACCCAACGCAGCCAAATACATACATACATACATATATACATACATACATACATACATAAAACTCTTAGAAGAAAATATAAGGGTCAATCATGGTCACACTGAATTTGGCAACAGAATCTTGGATATGATACTAAAAGCCCAAGCAACAAAATGAAAAATAGATAAACTGGACTTCAACAAAATTAAAAACTTTTGAGTTTCAAAGGGCACTATCAAGGAAGTGAAAGGACAACACATCGTATGGGAGAAATATTTGCCAATCATATATCTGCTAAGGGTCTGGTATCCAGAATATGTAAAGAAGTCTTACAACTCAGTACTAAAAAGACAAATAACTCAGTTAAAAAATGGGCAAGGGCTTCCCTGGTGGCGCAGTGGTTAAGAATCCACCTGCCAATTCAGGGGACATGGGTTCGAGCCCTGGTCCAGGAAGATCCCACATGCCGCGGAGCTACTAAGCCCGTGCACCACACCTACTGAGCCTGTGCTCTAGAGCCTGCGAGCTCCAACTACTGAGCCCGCGTGCTACAGCTACTGAAGCCCTCGCGCCTAGAGCCCATGCTCCACAACAAGAGAAGCCACTGCAATGAGAAGCCCACGCACTGCAACGAAGAGTAGTCCCCGCTTGCCGCAACTAGAGAAAGCCTGCGTGCAGCAACGAAGACCCACTGCAGCCAAAAATAAATAAATAAAATAAATTTTAAAAAAATGGGCAAAGGCTCTGAACAGACATTTCTCCAAAGAAGATATATGAATGGCCAGTAAGCCCATGAAAAGATGCTCAACATCATGAATCATTAGGGAAATGCAAATCAAAACCACAATGAGACGCCACTTCACACCCACTAGGATGGCTTGAATCAAAAAGTGTTAGAGAGGATGTAAGAAACTGGAATCCTTACACACTGCTGGTGGGACTGTAAAATGGTGCAGCCACCGGGAAACAATCTGGCAAAAAATTTTAAAGTCCTCAAAGAATTAAAAATAGAGTTGCTGGGGACTTCTCTGGTGGCACAGTGATTGAGAATCCACCTGCCAATGCAGGGGACACAGGTTCAAGCCCTGGTCTGGGAAGATCCCATATGCCACGGAGCAACTAAGCCCGTGCGCCACAACTACTGAGCCTGCACTCTAGAGCCCGCGAGCCACAGCTACTGAGCCCACACGCCGCAACTACTGAAGCCCGTGTGCCTAGAGCCTGTGCTCCACAACAAGAGAAGCCACCGCAATGAGAAGCCCGTGCACCGCAACGAAGAGTAGCCCCCGCTCACCGGAACTAGAGAAAGCCTGCATGCAGCAACAAAGACCCAACGCAGCCGAAAAAAAAAAGAAAAAAAATAGAGTTGCCATATGACCCAGCAACTCAACGCCTAGGTATCTACCGAACAGAAATGAAAACGTGTCCACAAAGACATCTGCACATAAACGTTCACAGCCGCATTATACCTACTAGCCAAAAGGTAGAAATAACTCAATGTCCATCAACTGATGAATTAAGAAGCAAAATGTGGTCCATTCATACAATGGAACAGTAGTCAGCCATAATAGAATGAAGCAATGACACATGCCACAACATGCATGAACCTTGAAAACATCATACTAAGTGAAAGAAACCCAGACACAAGGGGCCACATATTGTATGATTCCATTTATATGAAATGTCCAGAATGGGCAAATCTATAGAAACGTAAGATTAGTAGTTGCTTAGGGCTGGGGCTGTTTAGGAGGTAGGAGACTGATGGCTTAAGGGTATGGTGTTTCTTTTTTAAGGTGATGCTCTAAAATGCACAGTGGTGATGGTTGCACAACTATGTGAATATACTAAAAACCACTGAATTGTACTCTTTAAATGGGTGAATTGTATAATGCATGAATTACGTCTCTAAAACTATCACCAAAAAAAAAAAAAAAAATCCCCTTTGGGAAGTTCCCTGGTGATCTAGAGGTTAGGATTCGCCACTTTCACTGCTGGAGCCCGGAGCCTGGCTTCAGTCCCTGGTCAGGGAACTGAGATCCTGCAAGCCGTGCAGTGCATCCAAAAAAAAAAATCCCCTTTGCTCCCAGTTCCCTTGTTCCACTCCATCCCTGTTGACTTCCTTTTGTTTCCTACAGATGGAATAGCTCTACCACAGGACATTTGCACAAACTGTCCCCTCTGCATAGAATGCTCTTTCCTTCCCCTTGCACCTAGTTAATTCGTCCTCATCCTTCCTCCTTCTCTGGAGGTCACTTCCACAGAGACACTGCCTTGACTAAACCAGACGTTGTGGAGCTGAGAACATCTCCTTTGTAGCACTAAGCACATATGATTTAGCAACCATTTGTGTAATCCTTTGACTGTAATGTCTGTCAGAACTATGAGCTTCCCAAAGGCAGGGGACCCCACTGGTGTTTCTTGCCTCTGCAACAACCCTGGGACACAGCAAACGCCCCTCTCCCCTCTGGTTAGCCTGCCCAGCTGGACGCCTCTCTGACCCACCCTTTCAAATAAGGAACTGAAACCGCCCAGAGACAGAAAGGTTCCTTCCTCATTCATTACACAAACCTGTCTGACACCCCACAAAGCCCCAGATGAGTGCCAAAACACTGCAAGGATCCCTGGGAGAGGCCCAGGCCCAGGAGACATACACAGACGCTGGGACCTTCCAAGATAGAATTCCCAGACTGGGTTTGGGATATAAATGGGAGTGATTAATAGTAGGCTGCCATTTGTCCTCAGATTGGGAAGCATGTTTTTTTCCACTGCAGGACTTCTCAGAGCCTTGAATATGCTAATAATGCTCACTGGGAGCTGCCAAGAAGGGGTAAAATAACCTGCGTTTCTCCAACATGTTGCACACAGACCCCTTGTGATATGGCTGTTCCATGAAATACACTTTGGGAAATGTTTGTGGGAAGCGGGGTTTCTCAACCTTGGCAACACTGACGTTTTGGACTGGAGAATTCTGTTGTAGGGGGACTGGCCCGTGCAGTCTTGCATCCCTGGTCTCTAACCCATTGGATGACAGTAGCACCCTCCCAAGTCAATCAAAAATGTCTTGACGTTGCCAAATGTCGTTGACAACGACGTTGAAAACTATTGGTGTAAAGTTTCAGAGGGGGGCACAGCAGACCAGCTTTGTCCCTAACAAAGTCCTGAAGACCCCGAGGAGCCTGGTGTGTTAGCAGGCTGGGCTGGGGCTGGGGCCGGGCCGGGCTGAGCCCAGCAGAGGCTCCTAGATAAGCAGGGGCCCAGGGCCCCTGCAAGGGCCATGGTGTGACCACACTTCCTCAGCCAGTCCCTCAAGTACCTCAAACAGCTGGCACAAAACTTCCTCTGCAGAAAGGAGCCCACCCTGCAATGAGCAGCTCGACGTGGCAGCTCAGTCAACTGATCACGTGATATAACAACAACCCTTAAGTCAACCATACTCCAATAAAAATTAAAAACAACAACCATAACCACCCAGCCAGCTAATAGCTGGGCCACCCCCAGCCCCTCCCCCAAGCCCAGGGCTCCTCCCCTGAGCCTGGGGCGGTGCTGTGGTCTCAACGCCTAAGTCATGTCACCCCTACTGTCACCCCCACCCCATCCCCCGACTGGGAGCTGCTGCTCCAACCCTCCCCTGGCCTGTCACCCTTGCAAACCCTAGTAGCTTCGAACTGGGTATTTCCTGTTTCATCCTCACAACAATTCTAGCAGAGAGTTATGACCCTCATTGCGCAGGCGAGGAAGATGACAAGTTTCTAGATGATTCACCCAAGGTCACACAGGGAGTCAGGGCAGAGTCCAGATTTCACCTTTGGCTTCCTCCCTAACCCTCCTCCTCTGTGCTCCTGGGCTGTGATGTCACAACGGGTCTCAGTTTCCCCGCCTGGAGAATGGACGGCTTAGTGGGATGCACAGTTTCCCACGCCTGTGTGTCGCCAGGAGGCACTGAAATCCAGCCCGTGGGGCTAGTTCCCGGCCTCCAGGTCCAGATTCTGACCTGCACCCGTTTACTGAGTGCCCCCATCCCAGCAGGGACCCAGGAATGAGAAGCAGACAGAGCATCAGAGTATGCTGTAGAGTTGAAAGGTCAGAAAATGGAGGTTGCAGGAAATGCAAGGACAGGGAAGAGAAATCTAGGGGTGGGGGGTCCTAGTGTAAAGGGTTCAGGGATTAGAGGAGAAAGGTCAATGTGTCCAGAGAACATGGGGAGGGAGGGCTGTGAGTCAGAGTCATAGGATCCAAAGGTCAGGGGCTGGAAATCATATATTGGGAGGTCTACACCTAAGGTGTGAAGGCAAGGATCAGAGATCAGAGAGAGAGGCCTTGGCTCGGGGCTGCATGATCGGCGTGCAGGGCTCAGCCTCACCTGGTCCCCCTGGCGGGCAATGATGGTGCCGGCTTTGGTGTGATGCAGCAAGACTCGGCTGTTCAAAAGGGAGGGGTCCTGGGGAGGAAGGAAAGGGGGTTGAGACTGGCCCAGCCAGGCCTCCCACCCCCCAACCTGGTCCCCCAGACGCCCTCAGCTGCCCACCTCAATCCGCATCAGCTTGGCCAGCTCCCGCTTCGCCGCCTCAAAGATGCTGCTCGTCTGGCGGCCCTGGTAGGGCCCGAAGGGGCACCCGCCGGTGGCCGACTCGTCCTCACAGTAGCTGTATTCACAGGCGCCGGCTGGCTGCTCCCGGGCCTCCTGAGTAGGGGTCTGTGTGGGGCAAGGCCTGTGACCTCCCTGCTCCCACCCGACCTTCCTCCTCGGGGGACTCCACCTGTGGCCAGACCAGGGTCCCAGGAGGGGACTGGGGTGGGGTGGGGGAAGAAGGCAGGTCCTTACCCGAGCCAGGGCTGCCTGGAGCCCCACTGAGGCCTCCTCCTGCAGGGACACGGAGATCCGGCCTCGCTCATATGCCATGTCGAAGTCCGAGCGAGGGCCACCCTGCAAGCCTGCAGTGGGCAGGGGGCAATAAATGCAATAGAGATGAGAGTGACCATAGCTGGAGTCTAAGCAAGCACTACCTATGTACCCGAGGCCACGGCTACACAGACATGACTAATCGATCACCGCTCTGTCCCTCGCAACCCTTCTCACCACAGTTGGGAGGGCACCATCTCAACGACTACCCGCAAAAAAAAGACATGAGAAAGTGCTGCCGATATTCCCATTTCACGGATGAGAAAAATCAAGACTGGCAGGCCTGCATCCAACCCAGAAATTCGATGGCCTCCCCCCACTCCACTTGGTGCCCCCAAACCTGAGATGTCCACGGGCATCGAGATGCAGCGGCTCAGCAAGGGGGCCGAGGGGGCTTCCAGGGATGTGGGCTTCACTGGGTCCCCTGGGGGAGACGCGTGTTCAGGCTCCAGCTCCTCAGAGCGCCCAGGACTGGGGGTGGGGAGCTGAAGGGGGCCTGGGGAGGGGTCATCTCAGAGTCCCTGGGGACTGGGGGACTAGGAAAAGTGATTCCAGCGGGCCCGTGGGACTGAGGCCAGGGCTCCTGGGGGAACCAAACAGGAGTCACACCTGGGTACCTAGCTAAGCGGGTCCCTGGGGGGCTGGGCAGGTCAGGTGGGAGTATCTGAGGAACTGAGACAGGCATTCAGGGGCAGAGCCTGGGCTCCTTGGGAGTGGGCTGGGCCAGCCTACGGTTCCTGGGGGTCAGGCAGGGGCCATCTTGGGTACCTGCAGTTCCAGGCAGTGGGGCCCCGGTGGGGTCAGGCGGCCGGCCAGGCGTCTCCCTCGGCTCCTCAGTAGCCGAGGTGCTGACCGTCCGCTTGGAGCCACGCACAGGGCTGGTGCGGGCTGGGAGGCCCGGGCTGGGGAAGAGGCGCAGGGGCTGGATCTCCTGGGGGCAGAGGGGATCCTGTGGCGTGTCCGGGGAGGCACACGCCACACACCCCTCCGGCCCCTGGTGCTCTCCACGTAACTCACGTGGCTGAAGAGCTCATTGGTCAGGCCCAGGTAGTTGTGAAGTGCCAGGAAAGTGACCCGCTGCAGCCTCACCATGATGATCTTTGGGGACATGGTCGTCAGAGGAGGGGGCCAGGGAGAAAGAGGGGGAGCCACAGGACTTAGCGCTAAGGGGGTGAGGCCGTGGATGGGGAGATGGAGATGGAGCTAAGGTCAGAAGGTGAAGGTCGGAGCAGGAAGGGGCTGGGCAGGGCCCTAGGAGCCAGGGAGAAACCGACAATCAGGCGGCAGAAACCTGGGGACATGGGGTGGAGGCAGCTCATGGGAGGAGTCAGGGAGGTCTGGCTGCTCAGGGCCGATAAGCACAGCTTCAGTGCCTGTTGGCTGCTGGGTCCCAGCCCCCGGGAGCCTGTGATGGGTGGGGGGGTTACGGAAGGAAGTGGACGGCCCGCTGACCTGCACGACCCGCACCAAGCTCTCGGGATACTTGGTGAAGACGGCTGAGAAGGCCTCGACTGGAAGCCGCAGCACCGTGGAGTCTCGGGCCGCCCGAGCGGACACAGTGCGCTGGGGGTGCTGGTGACCCTGGGGGTGCAGGGGGCACAAGGAGAATCAAGGTCAGGGGCTGTGAGAGCCCCCCTTCCCACTCCCCCCCGACCCCTCCTGATGCCACTGCCTTGAGGGACCACTGGCAACATCAGGGACGCATCAGAGATGGGGGCCCTGGGGGTGACCCTCTCCAGCCCAGCCTGGTGGCTGTGGCCTCCCAGCCAGCCTCCCCAGCCCCCTCCGTACTGGTCACTCACGGTGATGACATCCAGGATGCTCAGCAGGCTGTTGACACTGTCCCCAGGAACCACTTCCTTCACCACACACTCCTTGCCATCCTGAGACACGGGGTGGCGGAGGGGCGCACTGACCAGCGCTGCCCCTGCCCTGCCAGCCCACATCCTGCCCCCCGACCACGCCACTGGTCCTCACTCTCCCTCGGTGATCACTGACACCAGGACCCCACTGAACCTTCCGGCCAGCGTCACTAACCATAACCGGTGACTGGGCAGACCACCCCAGATGCCCTTGGACACCCGTTCCCAACTCCTGCCTGCACATCTCATAAGACCACCAACCCTGGGAGTTCCCTGGTGGTCTAGTGGTTAGGATTTGGCGCTTTCACTGCCGTGGCCTGGGTTCAATCCCTGGTGGGGGAACTAAGATCCCACAAGCTGCGCCTCGCGGCATTGCCAAAATTAAAAAAAAAAAAAAAGCCCACCAACCCTGCTGACCAAAAGCACTGCCTGTCCCCAGTGACCGCTGCACCATTGCTCATCCCTGCCGCCCATCTCCCTGTGGTGCCCCCCGGAGGGAGAGCCCACTCACAGGAGCCGGCAGACAGAGCTCCAGCAGCCCATCCTGCACCACGTAGATGCTGGCATCGGGCTGGCCTGGCCGGAAGACGTAGTCACCCTGGCTGAGCCGCTGGAAGACCATGTGCCGGCACAGCTCCAGGAAGAGCGGCTTCTCAAAGTGGCCCAGCACCCTGTTG
Source organism: Balaenoptera acutorostrata (assembly GCF_949987535.1). NCBI lineage: Eukaryota > Metazoa > Chordata > Mammalia > Artiodactyla > Balaenopteridae > Balaenoptera > Balaenoptera acutorostrata. The sequence continues at coordinate 180,604,880 of NC_080065.1, forward strand.
GATAGGGACCGGTGAGTGGAGAGATGCTGGAGGTCAGGTCAGCCCCAGCTCTGCAGCCCCCTGCCTGCACCCTGACACTGACCGGACGTTCTTGAGCATGTAGAGCACCTCGGACGGCAGGTGGGAGTTGGCCAGGTCGCCCTCGGTCAGGTCAGCCTCCAGCACCGCAGGCGGGGGCTCCTTCCGCTGCAGCGTTGGCGTCTCTTTCTGGATGCGCAGGATCCTGGTGGGAGGAGAGGGGAGCGAGGGGGGGTGGTGAAAAGCAGGGAGAGGGCTCAGGAAGACCTGAGACCCCCCACAGAGCCCTTCCCTGGGGTCACCAGAGCAGGGCTCAGCAAACTCTGGCCCGCTGGCCAAATTAGGCCAGCCACCTCCTTTTGTAAATAAAGTTTTATTGGCACGAGCTATTAATACATTCATTCATTTACATATTGTCTGAGGCTGCTTTAATGCTACAACAGCAGAGTTGAGTCGTTGCAGCAGCGTTGCATGCAGCCTACAAAGCCCCAGATGTGGCCCAAAAAAGAAAAAAGTTGCTGACCCCTGAAATAAAACCCTGAGGTCACCCTTCACCAGTCACAGGCTCCCTAGATGGACCCTCTCATTAAGTGGATCCCTGACACAGCTTCCAAGATATGGGCAGACCCCAGAAAAGTGCCTCTGTTCATCATGGGACCCCACATATTGCACGCCTCCATCATGTAGCCCCTGTCATGTAGGCAGAGCCTTGGGGTAGCTTCCATTATATCAGGAGACCCCAGATACAGCCTCTCTGATCCTTGTAAAAATCCCTGAGATAACCCCTCCTCCCCAGTCTCAGACAACCCTGAGATAGCCTCTTTGATGGTCACAGAGACTCTTGAGATAGCCCTGGTTACATGCAGAGAATCCAGATACAGCCCCTCTGCTAACCATGGACCTAGGAGAGCTCCTCCCTGGGAGTCACAGTTGCTACTGAAGACAGTCCTTCCACTAGTCACAAAATGCTCAAGATAGACCCTCTAGAATGAGCTTAAACTGAGTTCAACTCCACATTACAGAGAAATCCAGAAATAGTTCCTCTTCTGATCAGGAAGATCCTTGGGCTAGCCCTTGCCCAGGTCACAGAGAGCTGAGATAGCTCAAGGTCACAGCACCATCAGCATAGCTCCTTAAGGGTGTGCAGACACTGAAACCGCCCCCAGGAGGTGGACAGACCCTCAACTAATTGTGAAAGATCTAGAGATAGCCCTCCTACTCAAGTTATAGAAAGCCATGGCATAGCACACCTGTTGACCATGGACATCCCTGGAATGGCCCCTCAGTGCGAAGAAAACACTTGAGACAGACCTTCAAAATAGACTCTGTGATGTCAGGAGACCCCAGAGCCAGCTCCTAACTTGGAAAGATCCCTGAGAGAGCCTTTCTCAGAGACCCTGAGGGAGCCCTTTGCTGATGATATGCCCTGACATGCCCTTCCTGTGTCTCTAGCGCCAAAAGATTCTTGAGATGACTCCTAGGGAACAGAACCCCCTAACAAAGCCTCCGTGTAGTGTGGGAAAAATCCAAGGGAGGTGACATAGAGAGATGCTTTCTGATGCAGAGAGATTGCTGAGATAACCCCTAGGGAACAAAAGCCAGAGATAGCCCCTCCTGCAGGCCCCAGAAAGACCTGCGATAACTCCAGTGAGACTCTGGAATAAACCCTCTCGTGTGAGGACCCCAGATTTGACCCCTAAGGGTATGACAAGACATCCGAGATAGTGCCTGGGGATTAAATAACTCACGGATGCCCCTGTGGCAGGGAACATCACTGAGAGAGCCCTCAGGTGATAGAGACAGCCTGTCTGGTGGGGGAGAGCTCTGAAATAGTCCCACTGACATGGAAAGACTCCTAAGACAGTCCGTGGGGTTCAAAGAAGCCTGAGATACACCCTTCGGTGTGGGATGATCACTCAAAAAGCCCTGGACAGCCCCAAGTACACCTAGCACAGCCTTACTTCTTAGCAATGTTGAGCATCTTAAGTTTCTTCTTCATGCGTGGCCGGGAAGTGGTGGAGACGGAGGCGTCCACCAGCGAAGAAGTGGATTGTGATACCTGGGAGGATTAAGGTGGGGGGGAGGTGGGAGGAATGCGTCAACTGCCAGTTCAGACCCTAGGGAAGAGGAGGGGGGCAGATCCAGAGGCCCTTGATCAAGGAGGGCGGCCGGCTTACTACGAAGTATAACTAGGGAAAGGACAGGGTCTCTGTGTGGCCAGTGGGAGCCCCAGGGGGTCCCAGACTCACCTTCCGCATTATCTTCCGGCCATAGAAAAGCACTTTATCTCTCTTCCGGAATCGATACCGCGGGCCCTCCGGGGCTGGGGTTTCTGGGGATAAGTGCGGAGAGGGGCATTCTGAGCTCCACGCACACTCCGCACGGGCCAGAGATGGGGACGCTGCGTACAGGCTCCAGCAAATCCCATCTCTACTGCCTCAGGGGCCCGGACATTTCAGCTTCCCATCCCTCAGCACCCCCAGAAGGCCCTCTGGGTCCTCACTCGGCACTCGAAGCCTCCGCACCAGCAGGAGGATGAGCACGGCCGTGACCAGCACCGCGACTCCAGCCCCGATCATCACACCCAGCACCTGCGGGACGAACGGCACTGGCTGCGCATCGCATACCAGCTCCGCCAAGCCTTCCCCGGGGGCCGGGACGCCTGGGACCTCATCCCACTGAGCCAAGGCCGCCTCCGAGATCGCAGTCGGCCCGGGCCTCGACGTCCCCATCTGCAAAATGGGCCAGCGCTGCTCCCTCCCCTGGGGAGCAACGCTGTCTGGAGGCTCGGCGGCCCGCAGTGCACACCGGGAAACGTAGTTCCGCCTGAACAGACGCAGACTGGTTCTCGCGGGACCGCGATGATGCGCGCTGAGCACGTCGGGAATTGTAGTCCCCGCGGCGCCACACAAACCCCCAACCCTTACCATTCCGGTTTGCAGCGGCGCCTCCATCAGTTGTTTCAGGCTGGGCGGCAGGTCTGGTAGTTCAGACTCCTGGGGAGAAAGAAGCAGGACGAACCCGGGCAAGTCATCACTCTGGGCCCGCCCCTCCCCTGCTGCAAGCCCTGCCCCCTTCGTACCCACTGCCGGGGCGGCTTCTCCGCAGGCCTGGGGGCGACTGAAGGGGCGCTGCGGAGCAGAGGGGTGGGGCAAATTGACCTCGGGGCCCGAGCTAGGGAGTAAGGTGGGTCCCCGGGTCCCCACCAGGCTCCCCTTACCTACGCACCAGGCCGACCTGATGCCCCACTTATCCAGACCCACCCCGGGGCCAAAGGGCAGCCGGCCGGGCACCCACTGTTAGCAGCCAGAGAACAAGTCCCTGAAGGGGCACGGATCAATCCTGATCCACCGAGCCCTAGGTCGCACCCCAGCACCCCCTGCGAAGACTGGATGCCAGCACCCCACGAAAACTGGGCCCGAGTCATGGGGCCGGGGAGATGCCTGGCCCCGGGGAGACAGAGGCTGGGGCACGGGGGAGTGCAGCCAGGAGCTCCTTCACAAGGGGTCGTGGTGCAATGCCGAGGTCTCAGTAGCATCCTGGGACGCTCGGAGTGGGGTGGGCTCGCAAAGTGTTACTGGGTGATGCTGGAGATTTACTGTCACGTAATAGTAAAGTTATGGGGTCTCTGATGGTGCGGATTATCACTGGGACTCCAGGAACGATGCTGGCGCCATTGCTGGGAGACGTAACCAGGGACGCTGGAATTACGGGTGGGGGGGTGGGGGGCTCACTAGGAAGTTACCGAGAGATTCTGAGGACTATAGGACTATTACTGGGAAAACCGGGAGCTGGTTGGGCACGTCCCTGGAGTCGTTCGAGCATGATACTGAGGAATGCTGGAGTATTACTGAGACTTTTCTGGGAGGCTGAGGCTGTTTCTGGCGCCATTCGAGTATTAATGGAAATTTGGGGGAGTCACTGGGTCCTTGAGACATTACCTGTAAAATTCACGGGGGACTAGTCCCCTTCCAACCGAGGGTGCACCTGGCTACCGGTGCGAAAACACCTGCCGGAAGCTGGGGCATGGGGGAGACGGGAGAGTCAGAAAGTCGGGAGCTACCGGGAATCGGCGGAGGACACACCTTGGGAAAGCCGAGGGCTCGCTAACAACCCGCGAAGGGACGGGGCGAAGAAAACCCGGACTCACCCAAAGGGCCCCAGCCGGGATCCACTCTGCGCCAACTCCGTTAACGTTCTGCCCAGCGCCGCAGGCGCGGCCCCTTTAAGTTATTCACCACAGGGTGCGCCACGGCCCCGCCCCCCGCCATGTTTGGAAGGTCGCGCTGAGCCAGCCACACTTAGTGTGGCAACGCTTTAAAGGGACCGAAGACCAGTTGGCGCAGGGAATACCCCTCCCGCTAGAAATGAGAACAAGTTAATTTTCCCGTTTATTTAACACCCACTCTAACCCTCCCTGTCCCACTCCAATGTCCGACCCGACTAGCCCAGGCCCTCACAGGGCGCGACAGGGAGCCGGTCCTTAAAAAGCAAAGGCTAAAATAAATAAGCATGGGTCTCCGCAGTCCGGGGGCTAACGTCCTATGACGGTCCCGGTCCGAGTCAATTCACCAGCAACGAATGCTCCTCCGAAGCGTCCCTGGAGGAAGGTCGGTGTCAGCGGAGGCGGAAGGCATCAGTTCCCTCAGGCCCGCTTCCCTTCCCCTGAGCCAATCCCAAACCCAAGCCAACCCGGCCTCCAACCTGCCGCAGCAGCAGAGGAGGCTGCAGGCGGAGCCGCTCCCACGGCGGAATTTGCCGGAGGTGGGGCTGTCCTGGCACTGCGCGATGTAGGCCTGGAGCTCGCTCTCCTCTGCGCCCGCTCCGCCCGGGTGCTGGGGAGAGATGCCCGGCGGCCCGGCATGAAAGTGGCCTCTGACGTTCGAGGCCCTTGAGATGCGCCCTCCCCTCCCCCTCCTCCCCCCCCCCCCCCCCCTTCTCTCCAGTCATCTGGATCTTCTCACCGGTCCTCGTGGACCAACCAGGCTCCCACCTCTGGGCCTCTGCACCGTGCTGTGCCCTCCACCTGCTGTTCCTCGTGGTTTGCTTCACCCGGAGACATTCCCTGACCACTGAATGTGTGCACACCCTGAATCTTGGTCAGTGGGTGCCCTCCGCCGTGGCTCCAGCGCCTCGAGCCGTGCCTGACCCAATCTGGGTGCCTGGCAACCACCCACTTGGGAGGGGGCGGGCGGGGTGCAAACATCTGCATTCCCAGCAGCAGTGAATGTTCTGGCTTTTAGCCTTGTCTTCATCTCTCCCAACCTCACGGGGCCAATATCTCCTCTCCAAGTCCTTTCTGGCTCTAGGTCTTTGCTTTGGCTGTTCCTTCTCCCTGGTGCTCTCTCTCTTGGGCTCCTGTCTCATCAATCCAGAACTTCCTGAGAGGATGGAAAGGTGTGAAATCTATGCTGTCCAAATCTGGTAGCTACTAGCCACATTGGCTTTTGGGCGCTTGCTCTGTGGATGGTGTGAGTGAGGAACTGAATCTGGAATTGTATTTCATTTTCATACTAGAGACTACTATTGGACAGCACATTCTAGCAACTTTCCTGGACTCAGCCCCATACGAGTCTAAAGCAGGGGCCTCTGTGTAACCTTCCATACTTCCTTTACACCTCTCATCAGTTGGCTGTTATACTCCCGTTTGTGCATCATTCATCCTGCCCTCCAGTCTTGGACAGACCATGTATGCCTGTTTCCACAGATGCCTGGCACCCAGCACCAGGCTTGGCACACAGTAGGCTGTCACACGTGTTTGCTAAAAGATCCTGTCTATCTGCCACGCCCATGTTCTGCTCTGACCCTCGCAGCCTGCAGGACAACCACCCTTCCCCAGACCCACAGAACAGAGGGGTTGGGAGTGGGGCTTCCGGAATGAGACAGTCGTAGGTTGAGCCGGGTTCCACCACATGCTTGGTAGCTGACCTTGGGCGAGTCACTGAAATTCTATGGCTTGGCTTCCCTGTCAGTGAAAGCAGACGCAGGAACCCTACCTGGCCCGAGCCCCACACCTTGATAAAACTGAGAGTGTGGCAGCTGTGACTGGGACGGTATGGGTCCCTCCTGGGCCCCCCAATTCCGAGCCACCCTCTCCTTTGGCCTCGTAGAGTCTCCCACATTCTCTCCCTGGGTCCTCCTCTCCGCACCCCGCCGTGGCCAACCACGAGGGACTCAGAGCCCGAGTCTGGGGCCGTGCGTGCACGCACGCACGCACGCACGGCCCCACGGGGAGGCAGGGGGAAGGCAGGCCGGGGGGGCGCGGGGGGACCGGCAGCTAACCTTGATGGTGTCGTAGGCGCCGGTGATGAGCGCGATGAAGAGGCTGAGCACCATGTAGATGAACAGGCTGATGAAGGAGTACAGGTAGAGCTGGGAGAACAGCCAGACCAGGCTGCTGCGGCCTTGCTGCGCCTGCATCGCCGCGAACGTCACGAACATGTCATCGCCGTTGATGAGCGAGAAGAGGCACTCGGACACCATGGACAGCGAGCGGAACTGCCGGCAGGCAGGGGGGTCGGGGGTCAGAGGGAGCTGTGGGCACGGCTGGGGGCCGGCGTTGGGGGGTCAGAGGGAGCTGCGGGCATGGCTGGGGGCTGGGGTTGGGAGCTTTGGGGGTCAGAGGGGACAGAGTACAGAGTACCAGTAGTCACGATAGGGCCAGCTGGGGGGGGGGGGGTCACTGAAGAATGACAAGGTCATAGAGTCAAGGCTAGGGTCACCGGGGATCAGAGGGGACAGTGGGTAGAACTGCTGCAAACTTGCTGGTAAGGAACCAGGGGTCAAGGTGGGTCATTCAGTGTCACCAAGTCAACAAAAGATAGACCAGGAGTCAGGGGGCTCGGGAAGTAAGATGGGGAGCCAGGGATCCCTCATCTGTGGGTCACGAGCGCCACCCACAGGTCCCGGCCAGCCCCTACCTTCACATGGTAGGGCCCCAACACAATCCAGCCGCAGAAGCAATAGCCCAGGTAGATGACGGCCACACAGCAGCAGAAGCGCATGACGCTGGGCAGGGCCACCCGCAGCGTGGCGATGAGGATCTGCGGAGGGGCGGGGGTTGGGGTGGGGGGAGGGTGGGGTGTGTGTGTCAGCAATGGGGGCGGGACCACAAGCCAGGTGGGCCGTGAGCCTGCGGATGGGGTGAAGCCTGCCCAAGGGCATGATGGGGTGACCACAGAAGCTGGGATGACCGTCGACAAGGCAGGGTGGTGCTGAGCAGGCCCGAGGGCACCCCCTGGCTGGACTCAGCTCGGGGGAGGAGTATGAAGGAGCAGGCTCACGTGACCCCTGCCCAGGTGGAGTGACAGGTGTGCCTGGTGTGGGCAGGTATGGGGAAGAGGCTCCTGGCGGGTCATCTGCAAGGGCTGGTGATGGCGATATGTGTACCAATTCATCTGGGGGTGGGGGTGGGAATTAAGGGACACGTGGCCGCCCCTGGGAGGGCCCCGCCTGCGTGTCGGAGGCTTACGTTGTACTTGTGGAAGAAGGTCAGGTAGCGGATGACACCGACCCAGACGAGCAGCGTCGAGGTGCCCAGGAGGATGCTGCAGACGTCATAGCTTGCCAGGTTCTAGGGGCAGGAGAAGCGTCAACCCCACCCAGCCTGGCCCTTCCCTGGGAATGGGGCCCCGGGCAGGCATCAGCAGGGGTGGGAGAAGGGGCCAGGGTCTGGAAGGACACCCTGGGGCTTGGGGGCAGGGCGTGGGCAGGACCCACCTTGGCTTCGATGCCGATCTTCATGATGGTGCCTGAGATGGTGAGCACGTCGCTGGTGACCAGCAGGATGTACCAGCCGTTGACAAATTCCAGCCGCTCCCACAGGCTGATGACCTGTCCCCGCTTCCGCCGCATGAACCTGACAAACTCCTGCAGGGGGAGGTGGGCGGGGTGAGGGCCGGTCCGGACATGGGAGGCGTGCCACCCTGGCCTTGGTGGTCCCAGAGCTGGGTAAGGCTGGGGGCGGCGCTCACGTTCTGCAGCAGGAAGCCTCGGAGCAGCGAGCGGGCACACAGCAGGAAGGAGAAGGCACAAGTGAGGATCACGACCACATCAAACAGGAGCCGGAAGCTGTTGTCTCCTGTGGGGAGGGGGCCGAAGGCAGGGCCAGGAGTGAGGCAGCTGGGCCAGGCCTAAGGGGCTTCAGGGCTGGTTTGGGTTGGTCATCAGGTTCATGGGTTTCTCTGGGTAAGTCGGGAGTTTGGTCCGTGCTGGTCTGGGGCTTGGGGAATTCCTGGGCAGGTTGGGGCCCCTGGTCAGTGCTAGTCCGGGGCTTCGGGGCTCACCATGGCCGAAGACGCTGGGGTGCTTACACTCCTGGATGTGGGCCTCGGTCTCCAGGCTGATGGGGATACGCCCACTGTGTGCCTTATTGTCAAATGTGATCTGCAGGGGTGTGGCGGGGCGGGACGGGACAGAGTAAACCTCAGCAGACCTAGGCTCCCAGAGGCGCAGGACGGATGGTCTCTCCAGCCCCGGCCTCCCCCATCACCCACACGCTGCCCTTGGCCGAGGGTCCCCAGCTCCAGGACTCAGAAGTCCCATGCCCCCCATGCCACCCCATCACTGGCCAGCCCCTCGCCCCACACCCCAGGCGTTGCGGGCTCACCAGGATGCTGAAGGTGTAGCAGTCTGGGATTTCATTATTGATCAGGCTCTGGAGGTTGATGGTCTTCAGCTGGAAGTGGATGGTGACGTTGATCAGCCTGGGTGGGGGGAGGCTTGGGTGAGGGTGAGGGGGCTCTTCCCATCCCTCCTGCCCCGGAGTGCCAGCACTCCTGCCCCACGCTGACTCTGCCGCTGGCAGAGGAAGTGCTCAAATGGCAGCATCGGCATGGCTCGCCCCTGCCCCCGCCTGTGGGGAAGCGGCTGCCCCTCCCACCAGCCCCGCCCCTGAAGATGCCTGGAGTCCTGCCCCCCCACCCTCCTCGGCCCCCTTCATGGGGCAGTACTTGTGGAACTTGAGCGTGAGGTTCTTGTAACTGGTGCTGCCATCCAACAGGGAGAGCTCATCACTGGGGGGCACAGGGGGTCTCTCGGGAGGGTCCACCCGGATACAGTCTGAAGACAGGGAGTCAGGGAAGGGACACTGGGGACAGGGGAGGCACAGGCAGGTCTCCCCAGAGTCCCCGACAGACCCCTTCCCTGCTTTCCTTCCCTCTTCATACTTCGACATTTGTCATTTGTTCCTGCTGTCTCCCCCCAGGGTCAGGCCTGGTCTGTCTCACTCCCTACACAGACCCTAGTGCCTGGCGCTCAGTGGGCCCCCAAATGTTTAGGGAATGAATGGAGTGAAACATAACACTCAGCCCTTTCTGCGTGCCAAGCATTCTGCTAATCGTCAAATTATTAATGATCGTGACCACCCCGTCTCCTGGATGAGCAGAAGGCAAAGTGGGATTTTGAAGATTTTTTTTTTTTTGATGTGGACCATTTTTAAAGTCTTTATTGAATTTGTTACAATATTGCTTCTGTTTTATGTTTTGTTTTGTTTTGTTTTTTCCAGCTGCCAGGCATGTGGGATCTTAGCTCCCTCACCAGGGATCGAAACCGCACCCCCTGCATTGGAAGACAAAGTCTTAACCACTGGACCGCCAGGGAAGTCCCTGAAGTAGGATTTTTTTTTTTTTTTTTTTAATCCCAACAGCTGAGCCCTGCCCAGCCCACTCACCAGTGATGACCATCGGGTCGATGTCAAAGGTGTCATTGGCTGGGTCCACGTGGCCCCGGTGGTAGTAGCACTGGCAGAGGGCCAGAGCCGAGCCATTGGCCCAGGGCCCGCCCCCGCCCCGCACATAAGCATACCGCCCCAGGGACACGTCGGGGAGCATCAGGTACTGTGGGCAAAGGAGGGGAGGGTCAGTCAGCCCCGCCCGTTCTCTCGGGCGGGCCCACCTGCCCTCCTGCTCCTGGTCGCCCGCACCTGGTCCACGGCATGGAAGATGGCCTGGTACAGCTGCTCCCGGGTATAGGCCGCGAAGGTGTCATCCGCCCCGTCTGAGTAGCCCAGCAGGAAGAGGTGCCGGAAGGCGATGGTGTTCTCCTCCCGGAAAGTCACCGCCAGCTGGTTGCTGAGCCCAAACAGGATGAGCTGGCGGGAGGGACGGGGAGGATTGGCACTGCCGGCACGGGGTCTCCCACGGCGCATGAGTGGAGGCAGAGAAAAGAGAGGGCCCACCCCGTGAGGGCATGACCACCACACGTCCCCAAGGCGCAGCACACAGTGGCCACTCACAGAACTCGTGGCAACAACTAATGTTCATGAAATGATTACCGGATGAATGTTCGAGAGTCAGCACGGCATCAGACTGCCAGGGTCCGAGTGCCACCTTCCAAGGCTCAGCTGCTATGTGACTTTGGACAAGTCCCTTAACCTCGCTGAGCCTCAGCTGTCCTATCTATAGAAAGGGGCAAGAGCAGCGGCTAGGACCTCAGAGGGCATTTGTGAAGCTTAAAGGAGCTGCTCCCGTGCAGATCCAAGAGGGCTTCCTGGCGGATTAGTGCCACTGTCACTATCATGATTTGGGGCTGTGGGGTCAGGACTAGGCTCTGACTCCAAGATTCCCCTTCAAGGAAAACAGCGACCACAGGTGGCATTCTGCAGCAGGGGGGGCCCTGAAGGTCTCACCTGCACGGTGACCACCAGGATCTTCACCACCTGCAGCATGAGCTTGAAGGGCTTACGGCCCTTGGCCCGAAATTTATCACAGGGGCTCATGAAGAAGTACTTGAGACGACGGCGGAGATCCTCCTCTTCTGGAGGGGTTGAAGGGGCTGGGGAAGGCCCCACCTGGGTCCCATACCCAGGTTTGGGTGTCAGGAGGCGCTCAGTCTCTGTGGGATGGGAGAGGGCAGTGGGGACCAGGCCTAGGCAGGTTCACCTGCCAATAGGGGAGGCAAGTCCCAAGCTCCAGCCAAGAAAGAACTCTGAGAGATCTAAGGAAAACCAGAAAATCCGTAACATTTTAGGGATCTATGCAGCAGTGTTGGCTCAGCGGTTACAAGTTACTCAAAAGGGCCTGAGTTGATTCCTGCCCCTGCTCCAGGGCACTCAGCTTCCCTGAGCCTCAGCTACCTCGTCTGCAAAATGGGGCAATAAAATCTCTCACCAAGAAGCTAACGATTTGACACTTACAAAGCATTCGGTCTCTGAGTCTCAATAATTCCTCAATGAATAGAGCCTATTCTATTTTTTTGGTTTGTTTTTGGGGTTTTTTTTGGCTGTGCCGTGCGGCATGTGGGATCTTAGTTCCCCGACCAGGGATTGAACCAGGCCACAACAGTGAAAGCGCTGAGTCCTAACCACTGGACCCCCAGGGAACTCCTGAATAGAGGCTACTCTAAGAACCACTTATTCCTTTCAATCCTGACCAGTCCAAGAGGAAAGCCCAAGTTTTCAGCAACGGCTCGGGTCATAGCTGGTCACAGCAGCCCAGAACTGTTCCTGACACAACCCACCATCCCCACTGGGAGAACCCCGCTTCCTTCCAGGGTCTGGCTGGCCCCCTGCCTGGCATGGCCACCAGGATGAAATGTAGGCACCGTCAGAACCTGTCCGGCAGGGAGGGCCAGCCGCTGGTCCCTTTGGAGCTCAGATGCTGTCGTGGTTGTTTACAAGATAGTTGGATGGGAAGCCAAAGGGGAGGCCGCCTCCCTGGCTGGGATCACAGCTAATCCACCCCAGACTCTACCAGCCAGGACATCTTTCAGGTGTCTGCAGCTAGCTTAAGAAGGGAAGATCAACACAAAGGGCATTCCTCCAGGCTGCCCTGTGAGAAGCGACTGAGATTCCTTGTGTTTGGAGACCTGAAATTGAGTTAGGCGCCTGCGCTTAAAGTGGCAACCCCGCCCCCAGCACTCCTGCCTAAGTTTAGAGAAGCTGAACATTTGCCTCCTGGTCTGTGGAAGGAAAGCCTGGGTGTCAGACGTGCGAGTTGGAGAAGCTGGGGCCCGCTGTCGGGGTTCCAGCAAAGCTGAGCAATCCGAATCTAGGCTCAGAATGCAAATCCTGGGACCCTCGCCGCCCGAGTCGAAAAGCTAGCGATCCGCCAGCTGCCTGAGTTGAGGTACTCAGAGCAGAGGCTGGGTTCAGAAAGGGCGGTCGGAGTCCCACCACTCCGAGGTCAGAGAAGCTGATGCCCACCCGCCGCTCAGGTTCTAGGAGCCGTCTGCCCATATGTACGCCAAGGGGACGCTGAGAGGTCAGCACCGGAGTTGAGGAAAGGGAAACCGGGAGGTCCGCCGCCCCAGGTCGGAGAAGCCGCCCGCCCGTCCGCCGCACGCGTTCTGGGACTTGCGGGGCCGCCCGCGCCCTCACCTGAGCCACGCGGGCCTACGGGCACTGCCATGCCGGGGCGGGGAGCGCCGAACGCCGGCGGGCGCGGCGGTACAACCTGCGTCCGAACACCCGCTGCTGTCACTGCGGCCTCGCTCCCTCGCGGTGCAGCTTCAAACCCTCCCGCGTCAGCTGACTGGAGCCCCAGTCACGTGACCAGCGCGGCCCTGGAGGCAGGTGACGGAATCCGGTCCCTCCCCGTGCGCCACGACGACCCCTGCCGGAGCAGCACGCATGCGTGCCTCAGCTGGCGACTTGCCCTTAGGCGGTCCCGAGGTCCTAGCGCCGACGGGCGGAAATGTGCTGGGGGATGGGCTGGCTGCTGGCTCCGTCCTGGCTCCCTGTCATGCCCCCGTCCAGTGCTAACCTCTTGACTTCCATGTCCAGTGTTTGACCCCTTTCCCTCCGCGGTGTCGGATGATGATCCCACCTCAAGGCTGCCCCGCTCCATCCTCCCAGAAACTCTGCGTTACTCTCAACCCCCTCTCATCCGAACTATCATGAAATCCTACTTCATTTCCTAATTACATCCCAAATAGGACCACTTTTCCCCACTCCTATGGCTATAAACCCAGAGTCCCCCAACATTCCCTATGGCCTGGACCACTGCAACAACCTCCCTGATCTTAGGCTTCCATTCCGGATCCCCTCCACTCCACTCTCAATCCAGCAGCCAGAAGCATCTTCAAAAAATAATTCATATCAGTCCTCTGTCCGAACCTGCTGGTAGCTTCCCATTTCTCTGGGATGACAAGCAAACTCCCCACTTCAGTCTACCAGGGCCTTCTGTTCTGGCCCCGCCTAACTCCTCCCCTAGCTCATCTCTCAGCGGCCCCAGGGCCTTTGCACAATCTTGCCCTAGAGCATAAAGGTTAAGAACTTAGGCTCTGGAAGGCAGACAATTTGGGTTTAAATCTAGGTGCTCCCAACCACCACTTCTGGGTCTTCCAAAAAGTCCCTTAAACTCCATGTGCCTCAGTGTCTTCATTTGCAAAATGGGAATACTCATAGTTACCTGCCTCATGGAGCTGCTGAGAGAATTAAATGAGAAAATGCTAGAGCATAGCACAAGCCTGGGCAAACAGTACTGATGATTAAATTAGAGGTTATTGGGATTATAAAGTCCTTCCTTGGGAAGGCTGTCCGCCATCTAAATCAGAAGTCTTGTTATGCTTCTTGTTGAATGTACCATACTCTGTAATTACTTTTTAAATGTTTCTGAACTCGGTCTCTGAGCTCTGTGAGGGCCAAGGCCATGCTTATCTTGCTCCCTGCTGAGACCCAAGCAATCAACAGATGTTTGTTGAATGCATAAATGAGTGACCTCCTTTGTCCCGTGGTGTACCTGCAACGTGGGCTTTGAAGGGCAAGGGGTAAGTTAGGGGAGCAGACGGGGCAGGGCCGCCCACATGGTTTCATATCAGCCTCCACTATCAGCCTGCTAGACGGTCAACAGGCCAGAAATCCCACCATTCCTGGGAAAGCCAACTCCAAAACGAAGGGAGTTAGACCACCCACAGGATAAGTCTGCCCCTGACTGGGGTGGCCAGGTCTCGGGGAGCAGAGTGGCAACTGCTGGGATGGACCAGTGTGAGACCTTGTCGGGGAAGCTAGGAAGCCTGGAGGATATTGTGGGGGGGGAGCCAGGACATTGAGGTTCTATTTGTATGTTTGGCTCTGGCCATACCCTCCCATCTCCAGAAGAAGAGGCTGTGCATTAGAGAAAAAACAGCAACAGGAGAACCACAACACAGAGCCAGGAGGAGTGGGAGGATTTTACTAACTGCACAACACACAACTTTCCCAGGCCCCTGCGAGTGCCAGCATGCCCTTCAGCCATCAGGCCCCAGCAGTGCCCCTTGCTCCTGCACCCACTCGGGACTCTCGCCGGTAGGGAGGACTGGGCTGACAGTATCATGGGTGGGAGAGCCGGGGTCAGGGCTGGGCGCGGGATCCGGGTCGGGGCTGGGACCAGATCTGTGACCAGGGCTGGCCACAAGGTCGGAATTGGCATTGTGCCCAGGCTCAGGGTCAGAAGATTTGACAGAATCAGGGGTGGGGGTAGAACCAGAGCCAGGGATGGGTTTGGGGCTGGGATTGGGGGGGGAGCCCAGCGCAGAGCCAGGGTCAGGGTCAAGACCAGAGCTGGGGCCGGGGCTGAGGCCCAGGCCTGAACCCAGCACAGAGACAGCATCAGGACCCAGAAGGGAGACCTGCCCCGGCCTCAACATCGAAGCGGGGCTGAGGCCCAAACCGGCGGCGGCCGCAGCAGCTGCAGCGGCCGCGCCCTCATGCACCCGCTTGTGCTTGGTGAGGCTGGAGGCTTGGCCGAAGGCCTTGCCGCAGAGCTGGCAGCGGTAGGGGCGCTCGCCCGAATGCACGTGCAGGTGCTGCAGCAGCGCCGAACTCTGCCCAAAGGCCTTGGAGCAGTGGGGGCAGGCGTAGGGCCGCTCGCCGGTGTGGATGCGCAGGTGATGCTGCAGGTTGGAACTCTGGCCGAAGGCCTTGCCGCAGTGCGGACAGCGGTAGGGGCGCTCGGCCGTGTGTGTGCGCTGGTGCTGCAGCAGCGCGGAGCTCTGGCCGAAGGCCTTGCCGCACTGCGGGCACGGGTACGGCCGCTCACCCGTGTGCGTGCGCAGGTGCTTCAGCAGCGCCGAGCCCTGCCCGAAGCCCTTGGCGCACACCGGGCACTTGTGCGGCCGCGGGCCGCCGTGCGTGCGCAGGTGCTGCGCCAGCAGCGAACCGTGCCCGAAGGCTTTGCCGCACACGGGGCAGTGGTGCGGCTTCTCGCCGCTGTGGCTGCTGCGGTGCTTGAGCAGCGTGGAGCGCCAGCCAAAGGCCTTGCCACACGCCGCGCACTGGTAGGGCCGCGCGCCCGTGTGGATGCCGCGGTGCTGGGCCAGCGTGGCGCCGTGGCTGAACGACTTGCCGCAGTCGGGGCAGCGGTAAGGCTTCTCGCCGCTGTGGGTGCGGCGGTGCTGGCTCAGACCCGAGCTGCGGCGGAAGGCTCGCCCGCAATCCGGGCAGGAGAAGGGCCGGGGCGGGCTGGCAGGTGCAGGGAGCACCGCGGGGCCGGCAGCCAGGACCTCGGGGGTGGCAGTGAGGTCGGACGAGAGGGGGTCCAGGTCTGGGGTGGCAGCAGGACTGAGGGTGTCGCTGTTAGGGTCGAGAACCAGGGGGACGGGGCCGATGACGTCTGGGTCGTCAAAACTTGAAGACATGGGGTCGAGATCTTGGGGATCCGAGTCACGGATCCCCAAGATGGAGCTCGGTGCTTCCACATCGGGATCCAGATCCTCGGAGACAGGCTCCAGATCTTCATAGCTGGGGTCCACATCTTCAGAGACAGTGTTGAGGTCTTCCGGCTCAGGCTCTGGGTTTTCAGAAACTGGGTCCAGCTCTTCCCTCTTGGGGTCTAGGTCTTCTGAGTCGGAGTCAAGCTCTTCATAATTGGGCCTCGGGCCTTTGTGGCCTGGGTTCCTCACTAGGACGGACCGCCGCATCCCCAGTGTGGAAGTGCTGGCTGCTTCCGGGGCAGGATCTACAGGGTGAGGGCAGAAGGTGAGTGGAGGTAGGTTCTGGGGAACCGAGGGTCTCTTTTGGAGTCTGAGCAGGGAAGGGAGAGGGGGCCAGACCATGCCCCAGATCCCACTCCGGGGCACACACATGGATCATTCTCTTGTCTTGTACTGCAGGGAGATTTTGCACTCGCCCCCGCCAGGGCAGGGAGAAGAGGGACCCTGGTGGGACATGGTTGCGGGGGAGGGAACTCCCTTCTCAGCCCCACACCTGGATAGAAGTCGTGGGACCCAGCACTAGAGGTCTCCAGTACCCAGCTCCATGGCTCTGCCCCTCTCTCCATCCTGGGCTCCTCCTCTCGTGGGCAGCTTGGGTCCTGTGGAGGAGAGAGAGTCTAGATACCTATCCCCTTGACCATGGCCCCTTCATGGGGAAGAGGGTGGGTGTCTGGGTTCCCGTGCTTTCCGCTAAGTACATGGCCTGAATTCCAGTCCCATAGTTGGGGGTGGCATGTTTGGGGGTTCCTAGTAGGGAGGGCGACCCCTAGCTCACCTCCTAGAGAAGAAGCATCCTGACCTCTGAAGCCTCTATCTGGGGGATGAGTGGGGCGGGGGCAAACAATAACTGGTACTCCTCACTGCGGGAGCGCAGAAAGACCCCTGGCTTGCTTCCTGGGGAAGAGACAACGTGAATTCCAAACCTTACAATTCTGGGGTAGGACTGAGTCAAAACACCTGTATTCTGTCTTAGATAGAAGATCCTGAATGCAGATTTCTAAAGCTAGAGTGAGTGTGGGGATATAATATGTGGGACCCCTGGGAGGGAGCAGGGAGACCTGTGGATCCATTAGCCAGGAGGGTAGGAACAGGTGTCGGTGTACCTGTTTGCCCGAGTAGATAGAAGATCCTGAATTCTAACCCCTAGCTGGGGTGGGCAAAATAATACCTGGGGCTCCTCTTGGATTGCTGGAGGGACCCTGGGCCATCTCCTAGGAAGGGGAGATTCCTGAGTGACTGACCCCACGACCGATGTACGGGAATGGGCGTTAGGAACTTTGGTCCCCTCCTGGAAGAAACATCCTGAATTCTAGCTCCGTGGCTAGAGGTAGGGAGGGGGGCAGAGAAACAAGCTGGGAAGCTCCGCTTCAGGGGAGCAGGAGGAACTCAGGATTACCTGAAGGGGAGGTGATGCCCAGCACATGGCTAGGCCTTGGGGAGAAAACAACAAATAGATCTATTCCTGGGAGACAGGGGAGGACCTTTGGCTCTCCTTCTGGGGAGGGGGACCTCCCGAGCCACAACCCCAGAGCTGGGAGTGTGTACGCAAACAGAGAGGCCTGAGTTCCTAGTTCACCTCCTTAAATCCCACGATGGAGGGTCAGGGGACAGTGATGAGTCCCCTCCTGGATTCCCAGGGGGCAGGGGGACCCTTAGATTGGCTCCTGAATTCCCATCTCTGAGCTGCAAGCTGGGAGGAGAAATAACTGGGGTCCTTCTCTGAGTTCCTCGGGGGCAGGTGGAACCCTGGATCACCTCCTGGGGAAGGGGCTTCCAGAACTCTGGACCCCAAGACTGGAGAGTGAGGGGAACAATAACTGGGGTCCTGGGGGAGGGAGGGAACCCCTGTATCCCCCTCTTGAGGATGGGCCTCCTGAACTCCCTACCCCAGGCTGAAGGGTGAGGAGAACAATACCTGGGGCCACTTTTGGGTTCCTGGGGTGGGGGGTCTGGATCGCCTCCAGGGGAGGCGGGCGTCCTGGACTCCCGCCCCCACCCCAACTGAGGGGTTCTCTTCCCCCCCGCCCCCGCCATACCTCCCGATTGACGGCGCCCAGCTCGGGCCGGGCCCTCCCCCGGGGCCGCAGCGGCGGAACCGGCGCGCTAGGCCCGCGGGTCGCGCGGCCCCCTCCCATCGCGCCGGCGTCTCTGCTCTCCCGGGCCGGGGCTGGCGGCGCGCGAGGCGAGGGAGGGGGGTGGACAGAGGTCGCCCAGGGCCGCGCCCCGAGCCGGGGCCCCCCGTCCGCCCGCCCCCCTCACCCCCGCCCCATCGCGGCCGCCGCCCGCCCGACCAGCTCACGGGGACACTCACCCGGCGCCCCTCGCCCCAGCCCGGCCCGCCGCGCCTGCCGGCGCCCCCGGGGCCCGCAGGAAGCCCCCCGCCCGCCAGCCCCGCCGGCGGCCCCCTCGGCCCTGCGGCCCCGCCAAGCGCTCCCAGGGAGCGAGAGGGGCCGGCCGAGGGCCGCAGCGGGAGCTGCTGGGACTTGTAGTTCGCCCGCGTCCGCCTCGGCCGTCGCCATCGCTGCCCCCGCCTCCCCCCGGGCCAGCCTTTGTCCCGGCCCGGCCACCCGGCCGCGCGGCCGCGCCTTTGTCTGCGCCGCGCCCCGCCCGCGCTGTCCCCGCCGCGGCCTCTCCTCTTCTACGTCTCTCTCAGCCGCTCTCGATCCCTCTCCGCCTCTTCCTCTCTCTCTCTGTTCCTTCTCTGTCGCTCTGTCCCTCTATTTCTATGTCTCTCTCCATTTCAGTCTCTTTGCCTCTCTTGCCCTCACTTTTTCTACCTCTGTCCCTCTGTGTCTCTATCCTCTTCTCTCTCCCTGTCTCTGCCTCCTGCCCGGGTCTCTGGTTTCAAGAAACACCGAACATTCTCTCTCTGTCTTGCAGACTGGCAACGCACATCAGCATAGTCAAGACGCTGAGAATTTACAAACTTGTGTATCTTTGCTCAGTCCAGCATTTCCCTCTAAGACTCCTCCTCCAAGGAAAAGAGTTGGGGATACTGAGTGTTTCCTCCTCCTCCTCCCTGGTCACGCACCGCTGTCACTGGTGGACTCCCCGTGCCTGATGCCCCCTCTGAAGCCTAGACCAGATCTGGGAAGCACTCTGGGCAGACTTTACCTGGAGACACAGATCCCTGTGAAGAGGGTGTGAAATACAGCCCAGGCAGCTGGCAGCTGGGCTGTGTGATGTTCTTCCCTGAACATAAACAACGATCCCAGAATATAAACAATGATCACACAAGGCCGCTCTGTGACCGCGTCTGAGCCGAGATAGACACAAGGACACTCTGCAACCACAAAAATGAATACACACCCCCCCCCCAACTAACTCAGATGACCGCCGCTTCTTCCCAATGACTGCCCCATGTTCATCCTCCCACTTCTGAGATAAGAATCACCAAAATACCCAGTCCTAGTTGCCGATCTGCTCCCTGCTTCCTGACAGCACCAGGCTAGAATTGCTTCTACTCTCCTCTTCTTAAAATTACCCAGCACAAGCCTGAATCCTATAAGATGCCCTCCTGTCCCCCAACTCTTCTGGAGATGCCCCATGGTTCCCCGCTATGGGATCTTCCTTGCTGCACAAGCTAAAAAAATTTTTTTGACTACAGGTGTGCTTCTGATGGTCTTTGGCTGGTGAATTTTGACAACACCTACCCTTGCATGCAAATCAGGCCTCCAGGAGACTTCGCTCTTCCTTCCAGAACCTTCTAGATCTGGGCTGAACTTATGGCCTGAGACCTGCTTTCCAGCTCTCTGTGGAGAAGCCAGCAGCAGATCTGAGAGACTTGAGACTGCAATTGGATTATGTTGCTTGTTCTTCATCCTGCTGGATGATCCCATTACAAATAATACTTGTAATGACAGCTGTCATTTCAGTCTGCCTAGTATGTCTCTCAGCACCTTGCTTTCCCTTTGTGGAGCCCCCTCCACTACTCCAGATGGACCCGTGTCTAACACAGCCCCCCCAGTACCATGCGATCTAAACATACCAACCCGAGAACCCCACCCCCTGGCCACAGTGAGGTCTGGGACGAAGCCATGAAGTTGGAGAATCTCTTTCTTCCTTTGGGATCATGAGCTGTTTATAGGCTTCATTCTGCCTGCACCCACCTTCCTCAGTTGTCTGGAAGAACAGTCTGCAGACTGAAGCCAATCTATACCAGGATGTAGAGGTGAGAGACAGAGAGAAAGCTCTAGCTATATTGGTTGAGCTCTTGGACATAGCCATACCTGAAGCCGGAAGCCCACAGTCTTTTCAATATCACGAGCCAACAAATTTCCTGAGTATTTGAGCTAGTTTAGTGGGTTTCTGTCTCTTGCAGTCATGACAGTCTTGACTAATTTAGACATGATTTCCAGAAAAAGGAAGGGTATTGAAGGAGATAACTTAAAATGTGAAATTGGCTGAACAAAGGTGAAGTAGAGGGCCAGGGCCACCTTGACATATATATTCATTATAAAGTGAATAGGGCTTCAAGATTTGTGCAGTGCACAACCTCCCCAGATATATGTGGCAGCCCTGTAAAAGGGCCTTACTCAGGAAACCAGAAATCTGTTATGTTGAAGAAAAATAGCCGATTAAATTGTTGCCCATTTTATCTTCGCACTCTGTGTGTCACCTGAGACTGTGGCTCGAGCAGCTTTGGAGGAAAATATCAGGATGTTGGAACATGTGGGAGCTTTCATGAAGTCTTCGGCAAGGTCTTATAAGATAGACACAAGCTACCTCTATGTGCTCCTTCTTTTTTTAATAAATTTATTTATATTTATTTATTTGGCTGCACTGGGTCTTTACTGCTGCACATGGGCAGTACTCTTTGTCACGGTGCATGGGCTTCTCATTGCGGTGGCTTCTCTTGTTGTGGAGCACGAGCTCTAGGTGTGCAGGCTTCAGTAGTTGTGGCTCGCGGGCTGTAGAGCACAGGCTCAGTAGTTGTGGCACCGGGGCTTAGTTGCTCCGTGGCATGTGGGATCTTTCTGGACCAGGGCTCGAACCTGTGTCCCCTGCCTTGTCAGGCAGATTGTTAACCACTGTGCTGCCAGGGAAGTCCCTATGAGCACCTTCTTAAAGCAGAGTCTAGCACCTGCTCAATTTTGTGAGATTGCTAGGGCTGAATTCTCTGCCCCAAGCTAAAAGAGGAAGTTAGTACTGAGATGGGGAGATAAGATTGGGCTTATCAGAGATCTGGTGGGCTCTTAATGCCTCAGCCTTTCAAGCATTGAACACTGAACACTGCCTGTCTATAAAGGCACAATTACCCTCATTGGGAAGAGCCTATTGGCTGAGTCTTTCTGCCCTCTAGATTGTAACCTGGGGCAAGATAGATGCTATGGGGCTGGGCAGGCACAGGTCTGTTGCTAGGAGACAGGATCCAGCAAGATTGGGCTCCAGACTCCAAGATCCTGGTGAGGTTTGGGGAACCAAATCACCCAGGCATCCTATCACAGCATTCCATCCCTCTGGGCACAGTGATTGGTTCACAGCTGGACATGTGACTCAAATGGGCCAGTCGGAGGGTTGTTAAATTCTAAGTGAGGAGTTGCGGGGAAGACTTCCACCCCTTCCTTTGGGGCTTTAATCATTAGGATTTGGGTTTTGTTTTGTATTGTTTTTGCTTTTGTTTTTTGCCACTGCTTGGACTGAGAGGCGGCAAGGGAGAGAGCATGCCTGATGAGGAATTAGCAGGCTTGACGTTAGACCTAATTACAGACTTTCTTGTTTCTAAGTCAATAAAATCCCTTTCTGCTTGAGCAGATACAGCTGGGTTTCTGACACTTGCAACAAAAATACCCAAGACATTAACAAAATTTAGGCACTGTTTATTGAGCTGCAGCCAAGTGCGAGGCCCTGTTTTAAGAATGGTATATGCGGGCTTCCCTGTTGGTGCAGTGGTTAAGAATCCGCCTGCCAATGCAGGGGACACAGGTTTGAGCCCTGGTCCAGGAAGATCCCACATGCCGTGGAGCAACTAAGCCCATGCGCCACAACTACTGAACCTGTGCTCTAGAGCCCGCAAGCCACAACTACTGAAGCCCACACGCCTAGAGCCTGTGCTCCACAGGAGAAGCCACCGCACTGAGACGCCTGCACACTGCAATGAAGAGTAGCCCCCGCTCGCTGCAACTAGAGAAAGCCTGCGCACAGCAACGAAGACCCAACGCAGCCAAAATAAATAAATAAATAAATAAAATTATATATATATATAAGAATGGTACACGCACATTTTATTTACTCCTTGTAATCACCTCATGAAGGAGGAACTGTTGCCATCCCCATTTTACAGATGAGGAAAGTGAGGGTCAGAGCATGAAATCATTTGCCTAGGGACAGAAAAAGACAAGTCTGCTGCTTAGCAATGATTACCATTGACAAAATGTTTTCCTTTAAAAATTAATCTGTTTTCCCATGTTCAATCCTATTTTACTCATCTTATTTCATAAGTCTTTTTAGTTTTTGTAGTTCATATGAAATGCCTTTTCTGGGGGGTTAGTGGGATATAGGAGGGATAGACATAAATCCATAGAATACATTCAGAATCATCATAATGTAGTGTCTTTCTGTACTGAAGACATCTTGAGTAAAGTTTCTGTTTTTTCCTGGCAACCCATCCTGGGGCTGGTCAGTTCCATTGTTAGAAAATGCTTCAAGTTGTGCTGAAATCTGCTTCCTTGTAATTCCTACCCATTATTTCTCATCTGATGTCTCGGTTGTTTAAACCATTCCTAGAACCAGGCAGGAGTACACATAATCCTGCAACTGGAGCTACATGGAATCAAAGCAAGCTTTCTGAGCTTCCTGGCAGGCAAGGCAAAAAGGAAAAGCTTTTTGTACATGTAGTCTGGTCAACAAACAGACCAGCTTTACTAGGAGAGCCTAATTTTATCCTAGGAATCATTGTAGGATGGGTTTATTGCAGTGGTTCTCAACCAGGGGCAACTTTTCCCCCCAAGGGACATTTGGCAATGTCTGGAGACAATTTTGGTTGTCACAACTGGGCGGGGGAGAAGGAATGTGCTACTGGCATGTAGCGGATAGAGGTCAGGGATGATGATCCTACAATGCACAAGACAGCCTCCAACCGCAAAGAATGATCCTATCCAGAATGTCAATAGTGCCGAGATTGAGAAAGCTTGTTTTATCATGAGGTAATTCAGACGAGTGTCATCTACATCATTAGTGGAAGCAAGCAGAAGAGGTGTTCTGCATCTAGCAGATCCTCTCATGATCAACATGGATACCATGTCTGCAGCCAAAAGGTCCATCTTGTCCCCGTGGGACCCAAAACTGGACTCCTCGCCTTCCTGTGGAAATGACAAGCTGGTCTCACAGAATTGCTGCCCATGGGGAAAGGGCTCCTGGACAGGCTTGAGGTTGGCTCTTAGTGGCCCATTGGATTGGGGGCCTTGGTCTTTAAAAGTCTGTGTACAGGGTCAGGGAGCCGTGTTCATTCCCTGAAACCAGATTCTCAACAGCCTGCAGAGGCAGGGCCCAGGCACGGCCACCAAGGCCCATCTTATCCTTCCAGACAGATCTGGCTTCTTGGTGCTGATCTCATCAGACCCCAAGACTTTCAAGGTGGGGTGCTGTCCAAGGTACTAGTCCTTGACATACTTGATGTCCTTGACATACTTACTAGCTTCAAGACTCCACCCCATACTCCTCCTTTCCACCCTTTTCATTCTGTCTCTGGCTGAACACATATCCCCTTGGGCCTGATCATATCCTGATGACTTTTGTTGATTTGCCCCTGGACCCAGCTGTGATCTGGGGGCCAGCTGCCCAGCTAGCCGGTGCACCAACCATTCAGCTTCCAGCCTCTGCTCACAATAGGGGACATTGCTGGGCCATTCTCAGCATGTCCACCCTTTCATGCCCCCTCTGAGCCTCACCCAGTCTCTCAATGATTGAGCTCCATCCTACACCCTCCTTACCTTCATCCTTGGAAAGGAAGCTCTCCCTTCTTGACCCCCAGCCACGCACACTAACCAGTGTGTACATTTCTCATTTATAACAATCTAATGAGAGAGAGCTATTATTTATCTCCATTTTACAGATGAGCAAATAGAGGCTCAGAGGGTCAAATGACTTGCCCGAGACTACTTTCCAGGACATGGAGGAGTCAGGATTTGCACTCTGTCCATTCAGCCCCAGGAGCCTACATTCTCAACCTCTCGCCACACTGCCTCCGTTCAACACTGCAACTCCATCCTCCCACACCATTCAGAACTTTTGGCAGCGCGAATTCCCTGGCAGCCCAGTGGTTAAGACTCGGCGCTTTCACTGACGTGGACCTGGGTTCAATCCCTGGTTGAGGAAGTAAGATTCCACAAGCCCTGTGGCACAGCCAAAAAAAAAAAAAAAGAAAGAAAGAACTTGTGGTATCACCTGAACACCTTACAAGCGTCGGACCACCAAGCTTTTGCACAAACTGAGATGGCCTCCCTGCCCAGAGTGGGATGACACCCAGGGTCCGCAGAAGTTCAGGGCTTCTCCATGGAGTCATTCTCTCCTGTACATTCTCTCACCAAGCCCACAGGCACCCTATCCTCTTTCGTGGCTGATTGATGGAAAGTGGTGGGATGTTGCCAAAGTGGTGTTTATTGCTGGCTGCGGCGTGGCTAGGTAGGGGTCTGGGGGGCCCGAGGGTCCACCTTCCCAGCCCCACAGCCCCACTGGCGAGGGGAGCCCAGGGGCACGTGACTCTCCTGGAGGTCGTCCCATCTCAGCACTGCTGGACCCTGGTACTTGAAAGCAAACTCATCCTTGTTTAGGGTTGAGAAGAAGCGCTGTCTCCCCAGCGGGGGCTCCAAGTGGCTACACTTGCACTGTGGAGTCAGGGTGGGGAGCCTCGCAGGGCAGCCTGGAGGATGGCTGGCCCACCCTGGCCCCCCTGTAGTTCCCGCACCACCTTGGCAACATCAATGAGTGGGGAACGGCTCAGCGCAGTTTGGCTGATGATTGGGTCCTGGGGAGGTGGGCAAAAGGGAACCCCAGGTTGGGCTGACCCAGGATCTGGATGAGAAGCTGGAGAGAGAGCAGGTGGGCCCCTGGAATGACCCCAGGGCTGGGCTGACCCTAGGTGACTCTGAGCTAACCCTTGGCTTGGAGTATAACTGTGGCTGGTGATACGAAGATGACCCTGACATGACCCTGGGGCTGAGCTAGAGATGACCCGGGGCTGGGATGACATTAAGATGACCCCGAGCCTGGGGTGACCCTAGAGTGACCCTGAGCGGACTTGACACTAACTCTGAGTCTGAGTTGATGGTATAATCTTCCTGAGATAACTCTACACTGATTTCGGGGGTTACCTGGTTAGAGAGATACCCCTTCCCCCTCCCTCACCCGCTGTGGCATCTCCTCAGTCATGGAGGCTGGAGCTGTTCTGTGTGGCTTCAGCATCTTCTGGTTCATGGTTGAAAAATCTGTTTCTGGAGATTTGGGAGGGGTGGCTGAGCTGAGGGGCTGAGGGAGGAAAGGCAGGGCCCAGGGGGAAGGGACACGGGAGACTAAGGATGGGGTAAGGGTTCAAGGGCGACGCCTGGGCGAGCGCTGAAGCTGTCAGGGGAGGAGGATGGACTATGAGGCAGGGAGCATGGGGCAGCCAGGGTAGGGCTGAGGACGCCAGGGGCGGGGCAAGGGTAGACTAGCGAGGGTCGGGGCCTGCGGGGGAGGGGTGGGCAGGAAGAATAGGCTAGCTGGGGCTTCCCTGGTGGTGCAGTGGTGAGAATCTGCCTGCTAATGCAGGGGACACCGGTTCCAGCCCTGGTCTGGGAGGATTCCACATGCCGCAGAGCAACTAGGCCCGTGAGCCATAATTACTGAGCCTGCGCGTCTGGAGCCTGTGCTCCGCAACAAGAGAGCCCACGATAGTGAGAGGCCCGCGCACCGCAATGAAGAGTGGCCCCCGCTTGCCGCAACTAGAGGAAGCCCTCGCACAGAAACGAAGACCCAACACAGCCAAAAAATAATAATAATAAAATAAATAATAATTAAAGGTGCTAATAATTTAAAAAAAAAAAAAGAATAGGCTAGCTGGTCAGGGGGCGGAGCCAGAGTGTCGCAGAAGAGGAGGGGTAAGAGTCAGGAGAGAGCGGATATGGAGAGGGGCGGGGCCATACCAGAGGGGCGGAGTCATGCAGCGGTGGGGCCATGACGGGGTGGGGGGGGGGGCGTTGGGAGTCACGATCACGAGGGAGTGGGGTTGTTCAGGGTCAGAGTTGGTAATCTTGGCTCATGGGGTGGGATCTAGCCCTTCAGGAGGCGGAGCCAGACTCGGGCAGGGGGCGGGGCGGGATTGGCCAGGGGCGGGACCACAGGTGTGGCAAGGGCGGGGCTTCCGAGGTGGGGCCGCGCTCACCGCCTGTGCCCTGGGGCGGGTTGCTCTGCAGCAAGTGGAGGTTGAGCGCTTTCGGCGGCTTCTGCATCCCAGGGGCTAAATAGTCTGTGCCCATGGAGGTCTGGAAGAACTGTCCAAGAAGCGACGGCTCCCCTAGGGTTATGTGACTCTGCAATTTCTCATGAGGCACGTGGCGGCTGGGTGGCTTGGTCGCGGGCAGCGGCTGTAGGACCACATGGCATCTGGGAAGCTCCCGGTGTCAGAGATGTCCCATGGCCAGGACGGAGGGCAGAAGTGGGCGCTGTGTGACCTTGGACGGCTCACACTCTCTCTGGGTCCCACGTGATGGCGCTGGGAGTTGGTACTGTTATCTCAGTTTACAGGCAGAGCCACTGAGGTTTGGAGTGGTTAAGCGACTCACCCTACGTCACGCAAACAGATCCAGGAGATCCCCGCACACATGTCAAGCTCCCTCCCACCTCAGGGCCTTTGCACTTGCTGTTATTCACTCTGCTTGGGAAGCCCTTTTCCCTGATGAGCCCTGCTGCCTTCATCCCCTTCCTGCTGACCTGGCCGCGGAAGAAGTGCGTGGAGGTGGTGAGGCTGCCCGGACCAGGGCACCCATTTCCTTCCAGGATGTGCGACTCCGGAGTCCGGTCGTGGTGAAGAACAAAAGGCTGTGCCAGTGGCAGAGTAGGTCCTGGGCAGCTCTGAGAGGCTGCTGTGGGAGCGAGGGGCGGGGCAGGCAGCAGGCTCTCGCCTGGCTCCCGGGCATAGGAGTGTTCACCCTTGGTGGTCCTGTCGTGGAAGAGGCCATCTCCAGGTCGAATATTCACGCAGTGGATGTGGGCTGAGGCCTGGGCCTTGTCATACCTGCAGATAAGGAGGTGGGAGAAGGAGGACCCATCTGATCTTGTCCCTTTCAACTCCCAGGAAAAAGGAGAGAGGGACAGGCTTTCTAACGGCCGAGCTGTGGGGTGCTAGTCGTGGGAAGTGTGGCATAATAGTGGGTCTTGCCTGTGGGTGACGGAGAATTCAAAGGCACAGCATTGGCCCTAGAGCCTCAGGTGACACATCCCACATGTCATTGAGAGCCGTTTGCCCCATCTTAGTAGTAGGCCATGGTCCCTTCGCACCTGTCTGGGGGCAGAACCTGGGGCCTGTAGGCTTGTTTCTGCTCTGCACACATGGGCCCATAGCCAATCTTGAAGTCTCCCAGTTCTGTGCTGGAGGAGACCTGTGGGAGGACAGGGGTGGGAAGGGCAAGACCACCCAGCGCCCACCTCTGCTCCTCCCACCCCCACCCCCCCAGCAGCACCTCTGCTCCTCCCACCGCCACCCCCCCCCCCCGCCAGCAGCACCAGCCCAGCCTCAATTTACCCTCTTACACGTCAAGGCAGGTGGACCTGGAAGGGCCTGGAACTGTCTCTGGTAGGAGGTGCTGTTATCCTGTCTCCTGTGTTCCCACTCCAAAAATAATAAAAAATAATGAGAACAAGGGCGTTCCTTGGTTGCCTAGTGGTTAGGATTCCGGGCTTTCACTGCTGTGACCCGGGTTCAATCCCTGGTCGGGGAACTGAGATCCCGCAAGCCGCATGGTGTGGCCAATAATAATAATAATAATGACAACAAGAATAGCTACCAAGTTTTGAGCCCAGTACCTACGTTAAGTGCTTTGCACCTCATTTGGGGGGCCGATATTATTCCCCCCAACCTGAAGCCTCCTTGAAGCTCGGAGAGGTCAAATAACCTGCCAGAAATAATAGAAATTCAGAACCAGGTGGAGTCAAAGCCAACTGACAATTCGTGAACCCAGCTTGGAGGGTCTCTGACCAGTGATGTCTACCAGAAGGTCCTCTGTATCACAGAACTGGAAAATCATATGAATGACAGCGACCCTTTGTTGAGTGCTCAGTATTTGACAGGCGTATTCTGCACTCGGGGCTCTTTCGGCTTCACCAGTAACTATAAAGTGGGGCCCTGTTGTTGCACCCACTTTGCAGATGAGTGAACTGAGGCTGGGAGAGGTCGACTTGCTCAGAGTCACACAACTACTAAGGTCGCAGGGCTAGGGTGGTGGTGGGGGGGAACACTTAGCAGATTTGTCTGACCCCAAAACAGCTTTCATGACTTCGGGCCACCGCACGGCACCCTGGAGAGATTCGGGAGACATGCCCATTGTGTGGATGCAGAAACTGAGGCTCGAGGAGGTTCCAGTGTCTCAGCCTCTGCACTACTGACATTTGGGGCTGGATAATTCTTTACTGCGGGAAGCTCTCCTGTGCGTGGTAGGATGTTCATCAGCATCCCTGGCCTCCAGCCGCTCCCTGACGGTACCACCTTCTCCCCCCACCCCCACGCCCAGTCGTGAAGACCAAAATACGATCCCCAGGCATTGCCAAATGTCCGCTGGGGTGGGCGCAGAATCCCCGCTCGCCATGAGAACCATTGTGTTGGGTAAATTGCCTAGGGTGCCCGGGCGCGCGCTCACCGAAGTGGCAGGAAGGCTCGCGGGACTTCGGGCAAATGTCGTGGAGCGGGAAGAACTCCTGGTGGGCGGTGGGCGGGATGGGCAGCTTGGCTCGGTCGCGGGATGGCACCGAGTCGCGGTCGAAGACGAGGCGCGCGCCGCGGATCTGCTCGCTGGCGCGCTCCGGCAGCGCCGGCCAGCCGAAGTGGGCGCGCGCGGTGGAGAGGCCGGTGCGGGCGCGCGAGTCCGCGTGCGCGTGCAGCTTGCTGGCCTGCATGGCGAGCGTGCGCTCCCGTGCCAGTTCCCGCTCCCGCTCGCTCGACAGCAGCGGCGACGCGGGCGCATACGCGCAGTGCGTCTCCGACGGGAGCTCCTGGCCGGCCCAGCGCGCGTCCTGTTGGAAGAGGGACGCGCGGGGCGGCGGCTGGCACAGCGGCCCACGGGTAACGTTCCGGTAGGCGGGAAAGTCTGCCTGGCGTCCACGTGCAGCCGCGGGTCGGGACCCAGCGCAAAGTGCGAGGCCTTGAGGAATTCCAGCCAGGACATTGGGCACGCCCGCGGCCATCGCAGGACGCAGCGCCACCTGTGAGGGCGCGGAGAAGGGACTGAGCAGGTGCCCGCAGGGTCATTGCCGCCTTTTACTCCTTTCTCTGTGCCAGGCACTGGACATCATAATAAACAGGTGTAGGGGATTCCCTGGTGGCCTAGTGGTTAGGACTCCGGGCTTTCACTGTGGGGCTCGGGTTCAATCCCTGGTCAGGGAACTGAGATCTCGCAAGCCGGTTGGCACGGCCAAAAAAAGAAAAAAGAAAAAAAAGAAACAGGTGTAGCACCTCTGCCTGCCCCCAGGGAAAGTAGAGCTATAAATCGTCACTCGTATGGCACTTATAGTGTGCCAGGCACGGTTCCAGGCCCCAGAGGGGGTCCATCATTAACAGACCAAGAGCCTTGCCTTTGTGGAGATGGTAATGGGGCCCAGAGGGGACAAACAGTCATGTATAAATGTAATCACATAACTTGCAGAGTCAGTTACAAGCTGATAAGTGCTGTGGGGGAAAAAGTCACACAGGGTAGAAGGATGGGGTTTCGGGTGGAAGGGTTGTAGTTTTAAATAGTCAGGGAAGGCATCACTGAGATGATAGTTGAGCAAAGACCTGGAAAGAGGGGCAGCGGGGCATTTGGGTATCTGGAGGTAAGAGCATTCTGGGCAGAAGAAACAGCGGGTGCAAAGGCCCTGAGGCTGGTGCAGAGAAACGGGACGAGCTGTAGAATTAACCACTGCATTTGACAGTTTGCTGCCGGAACCCACTCTCCTCACTCTCAGTCAGTTGTCAAGGCCATGGCTCTCCGCTCCTTCATGTCTGGGAACCCACTTCCGTCTCTCTGCCCAACTCTGGCCGCTGTCCCATCTCTGCCACACACCCCCTCACTGGTTTTCCTGCCCTCTGCAGTTGTCCCAGGTCCTGACTATTCCTTCTGTCCTCAAGCTGTTTGAGGTTTACACACCTCCTACTCATTTCTCTGGGCTAAATTTAGCTCCGGGCTCCCAGCACCCCACTTAGCCGACTGCGACTTTCTGGTCTTTGCTCAGAGCTGAGGTGTCTCCCTCACCCTCCTCTCTGCACCTTAGAGACCAGACCCTTGGATGCCACCAGCACCCCTGGCTCAGCCTCACCTCCTGCGGGAGGCCCTCCTGGATCACTTCAGCCCACAGCTATTTGCTCATGTCAATCTCTTTAGAAAACACATATCAAAGGTTTGAACGAAACCACAGTGTTTTTTTTTTTTCTTTTTTCTATCATTTCACCACCTAAAATAAAATACTTGAGGGTCAAGAAGATTTCAGATAGTCTGTGGGAGAATCTGGCAACTGAAGTGACTAGCCGGGTCACCTTGGAATAAGTAACTGGGCTCCTGTGAGCTTCATTTTGTTTCCTGATCAGGGATGAGGGGAGTGTATTTACCTCGAGAGGGGGCATGGGGGCTAATGAGTCTTAGAAGATGCGCTTGGCATGGGCCTGACCCCTGAGACTCCCTCTGTCCCCAGTCTCCCAGAGGATGCTCAGATGTTCCATCTGAGTCTGCATCCAAGCGTGGTCCAGCCCTGCCCACTGTGACCCAATAAGCTGCCTGGGACAACGCTATCACAATGGCCCCCCAGAAACTCTGGGGGGGGGTAACGGGAGAAAAATCAGGAGCGAGGCCAGAGGATCTTGCCTCCTGAGAGCTCAAGGGAGCCTGGCCGGTGACTTCTCGAAGACTCAGTTTTATCATCTGGAAAACGGGGCTGGGAATGGCAACCACTTCAGTGTGGAGGATTTGATGTCAGAGGCTGCTGATGTCCATTATCCCCATTTCCCCAGGTTTTCCTCCTTGTCTGCTTTCTAACACTCTTCTGCACAGGATAGGCCAAACCGTCTGAGTCACTGTACCGCTTAATGCCACTCCAGGGCTCATATACCTCCAGTGTAGCCTTAGAGACATCTGTGCTCTCCACCTCCAGCCCCAAGACCGCCAGGAACACACATGTATTTGAACACATAGGGCTTGTTACTTGTTGCAGCGGGGAGGGCATACTCTATGGACCTATCAGACTTGGGCTTGTCTTAGGTGCTTCCTGGGAGGTTTCAGTAAGCGGGGCTTTACTATGTGTTGGATGCTTTTACCGGTTGGAAATATGACTTCCTTTTTTTGAGATGTTCTGACAAATAAAAATAATATATAAAAACATCAGGACAGGGAAGAGGGGGCGGGGAGATGGGAAGTTGATGCTTAATGGGGACAGAGTTTCAGTTTGGGAAGATGAGAGAGTTCTGGAGGTGGATGGTGGGGATGGCTGCCCAACAGTGTGAATGCACTTAATGCCACTGAACACTTAAAGATGTTTAAAATGGTCAGTGTTATGTATATTTTACCACAATACAAAAAATTTTTTAAAGGAAAAAGCAATTTCTTAAAAAAAAAACTAACAAACAGATTAAATAAAACTGTAAGGGTGGTGAACCTGTCCCAGTTCATGGTGCCCTAAATCACCTACTGAATGGGATCTTCCCTTCCTTCCTCCCTCCTTCTCTCCCTCCCTCCCACTCTCCCTCTCCGCTCCCTTCTTTCCTCCCTCCCTCCCTTCCTTCCTTCCTCTCTCCCTCTCTCTCTTTCTTTCTTCTTTCCTTTCCATATAGTTGACATAACACTGTGTGAGTTTAAGGTATACAACATACCGATTTTTGATACATTTCTATTGCAACATGGTTGCTATTGTAGCCTTAGCCAAAACCTCTGTGGTGTCACATAACTATCACTTTTTTCTAGTGTCTGCAACAATTAACATCTGGTCTCTTGGCGGGTTTAATGTTTATAATACAGTCTTCTGGTCTGTCGTCCCTGTACTTTGAATTTGAGCTCCAGGACTTATGTACTCAGTGGGTTCCTTTTCACTAAATTCAAGCAAAGTGTTGATTTGTCCACTGGGTCGAGGTCCCATCACCTGCTCCCTAGCCCAGGGCTCTGCTGAGGGCTGTGGCCCAGCCAGGTTGATGCAAATATACATTTTCCCTGCCTGCTGGGAAAAGGAGGACCCAGGAGGGTGTAGATCCTGGCTGCTGTCAGGAAGCAAGGGGGAGAGGTAACACACTTACAGAGAAACAATCATTTTGATCACGAAGTCTAAGGAATGAAGTAAGATTAAAGCAGCGATTGGCAAAGACACAGAAGTCATTTAGATTAGCCAGGAAACGTCTGGTTGCTGTTGTGATTTGGACAATGTTCATGTTTTGTCTGTGTTCAGACACCGTGATGGAGTGGGCTTGTTTTGTCTTGTTCCACCACGGTCACAGAGCGGCCTTGTCCGATGTGGGCGTTCTGTGAAATTATTTGTGTCCAGCAGGAGAACACCAGCGCCTAGCTGTGATCACCAGGCCAGGCCCTAGCAACCACGAGGCCAGATGTGAATGCCAGGCCAGTTCCTGTCTCTTTCCTAAAGGTCAAGCTCAGCCCTAACCCGATGGTGGCAGGGCCCTGCCCACAAGACTCACCGCTGTCTCCTTCGTGCCTAGAACGGAGCCTGGTGCACAGTAGGCATAAGAGAAATGCCTTGTGTTTTTACAAGGTCCATGGGGACAGTACAGGCTCAAGAGAAGGGATCCTGTTACTCATGGAGCAGCTCCACAGCCCAAGGGCCCCCTTCCCTCTGTGGGCCTTGGGCTTGGCTTGGACTTTTTCTGCTTTTTGTGTGTGTGTGTATATAGTTTTTGTTTTTAATTTTTTTTGGCTGTACCTTGCGACTTGCGGGATCTTAGTTCCTCGACCAGGGATCGAACCCGGGCCCCCTGCAGTGGAAGCGTGGAGTCCTAACCACTGGACCGCCAGGGAAGTCCCTGGATTTTTTCTGCTGATGGAGCAGTGTCCCCAGTTAGGGGGTTGGGGAGCACACAGAGCCCCGCACCCAAGTCTTAAGCAAGGAGGGCTGTGGTCGAATGTGAGGATTAAAGAGTCTCTTGGATGTCGTGGGGAAGTCAGGCCCTCGGGAGGAGGCTGGGGCTTGGGGTCCAGGTGAGAGACAATGGGGGCCGCCTATGGAGGAGGCTGTGGTCTGGGAAAAAGTGGATGGATTCCAGGGATATTTTGGTGGCTCTTGGGACATGGGAGGGGCATACTGAGGTAAAGACGTGAGAGTGATATCCAGGTCTGTGCCTGGGTGATGGGCAGGGGAGCCTCGAGATCTGAGTACAGAAGAGCAAGATGTTGCTGATGTCAGTCTGGGAGTAGCTGAGTGTGAGGGGGCTTGTAGGATTTGCAGGGGAATGGTCCAGGGGGCAGGTGGGAGCAGGAGACAGGGCAGGATTGGAGAGAGATGGGGGAGAGGCCAGCAAAGAGGTGGCTAGGGAAATCATGGGAGTGGATAGGATCTCCCAGGATAGCGTGGATGGAGAGAAACGGTGAGCTTTTGACAGGGCACTGAGCCCCACAGGGAACACCGCTTATTGAGAACCTATTTTGTGCCACGCTGTGGGGATCTAGCTGTGACCAAGACAGATCAAAAGCCCTGCCCTGGTGGAGTTCACATTCTGTTGAGGAGGGACAAATAACTAGACAACCAGACAAATAACTAGATGACTACGTTAAGCAGCAACATAGACAGTTACGTTAGGTAGTGTTACCAACTAAGAAGAAAAATAAGACAGCAAGAGATGTGGGCAGGAAGTGCCCAGGAGGGTGTGCAGGGGAGGTCCCATGAGAGGATGACATTTGAGTAAACGTGAGGAGGAGGTGAGGGAGGGAGCCATGTGGGTATCTGGAGGGAGAGCCTTCCAGGCAGAGCCAACAGCACATGCAGAGGTCCTGAGTCGGGTATGGGCTGCAACTTCAAGGAACAGGAGGAGGGCAGTGTGGTTGGATAGGAGTGAATGAGGCTGGAAGAGTAATAGGAGTCGAAATCAAGAGGAAAATTTTTTTTTTTAAAGGAAATCAGTCAACATCATTAGTGATTAGGGACATGCAAAACAAAACCACAGTGAGATACCACTTCACAGCTAGTAGATGTTGTCGTCTGTCTCTCCTTACTGGTAAGCCAGCTTATCTTTCCCTGACCTCTATTTATTATTTTAGCCTCAGGAAAAATAGGAGGGCAGATGCAATCTTTCAAAGGAGGCAAGTATGTACAGGCATTTCCTCAGCTGACTAAGAAGAGGAAGAAGAAAGCTGATGCACTATGAGAAGAGGATGGAGGTGGGGGGAGTAGGTGGTAAAACGTACGTACATTAGTCCGGACTGATCCCATGCTGGCATGACAGTATTTTTGGATATGCTGGGTTAAAATGTATTATTAAAATTAAGAGTCCAAGTGTTGGCATGAATGTGGAGAAACTGGAACCCTTGTGCATTGCTGGTGGGAATGTAAAATGGTGCAGCCACTGTGGAAAAGAGTCTGGTGGTTTCTCAAAAAGTCAAACACTGTTACCGTATAATCCAGCAATTCTGCTCCTAGGTATATGCCCAAAGGAATTGAAAGCAGGGACTAGAATGAGTACACGTACACCACGTTCATAGCAGCACTATTCACAAGAGTCAAAAGGTAGAAACAACCCAAGTGTCCATCAACCGATGAGCAGATAAACAAAATGTGACAGAGCCAGAGCATGGAATATTATTCAGCCACAAAAGGAATGAAGTACTGAGACATGCACAACATGGATGAACCTCGAAAACACGGTCAGTGAAAGAAGCCAGATACAAATGTTCACATATGGTATGATTCTATTTATATGAAATGTCCAGAATAGGTAAGTCCATAGACGCAGAAAGCAGATGGTGATTGCTAGGGGTTAGGGAGAGGAGGAATAGAGTGCTCGAAAGAGTGACAGAGTTTCCTTTGAGGGTGATGAAAACATTTTAAAACTCTAAAGGTGGGATGTCTGTACAACACGTGAGTGTACTAAATGCCACTGAATTGTACATCTTTTTTTTTTTTAATATTTATTTATTCATTTATATTTGGTGGCTCCGGGTCTTAGTTGCAGCAGGCGGGCTCCTTAGTTGTGGTTTGCAGGCTCCTTAGTTGTGGCATGTGAACTCTTAGTTGCAGCATGCATGTGGGATCTAGTTCCCTGACCAGGGATTGAAACTGGGCCCCCTGCATTGGGAGTGCGGAGTCTTTTTTTTTTATTTTTAATAAATTTATTTATTTATTCATTTATTTAATTTTTGGCTGCATCGGGTCTTTGCTGCTGCACGCAGGTTTTCTCTAGTTGCTGAGAGCAGGGGCTACTCTTTGTTGTGGTGCACAGGCTTCTCATCGCGGTGGCTTCTCTTGCTGCGGAGCATGGGCTCTAGGCGCGCGGGCTTCAGTAGTTGCGGCTTGCGGGCTCTAGAGCGCAGGCTCAGTAGTTGTGGTGCACGGGCTTAGTTGCTCCGCAGCATGTGGGATCTTCCCGGACCAGGGCTCGAACCCGTGTCCCCTGCATTGGCAGGCGGATTCTTAACCACTGCGCCACCAGGGAAGCACCGGGAGTGCAGAGTCTTAACCACGGTGCCACCAGGGAAGTCACTGAATTGTATATCTTAAAATGGTGAACTTTTTGTTATGTGAATTTCACCTCAATTGAAAAAAAAAAAAGGAAACAGGCTATGCTAACTTTTTGAGAAAATGTCTGATTTTTTTGACCGGCTAGTCCATGCAGACTGAGCAAAATTCAAAAGCTACAAAACAGTACAAAGGTGAACATTTTAATCTCTTCCCAGTGACAACCAAAGAACGTTGCTCACTGTCTGGCTCTACAAGGACTGAGTCATTGGCAACTGCAGTCACTGACCTTCATCACACCCTGACAGGAGTTCAGGGCGGAAGATCAGGAATGAGGCTCTCTCTGCTCGGGGAAAACTGGCAGGACTTCAGATAGATATTTTCAGGACAGATCTTTTATGAGCCTGGATTCTTGCATCTTTCCAAACTAAGGAAAGCACTAAAATCATTAACTGCGGTATCTGTTCCTTGTGACCAGAAGCAAACTTCTCCTGAGATGTGTGATTACACATACCGTTCTCCAAAATCACACATATACTGACCTTCCCCCCACCTTTCCCTCAGAGCTGTCTGAGGCTGTCTCTAGGGCTACAGTCCTCAGTAAATCCCTCAATAAAACCGAAACTCGGGCTTCCCTGGTGGCGCAGTGGTTGAGAGTCTGCCTGCCAATGCAGGGGACACGGGTTCGAGCCCTGGTCTGGGAAGATCCCACATGCCGCGGAGCGACTGGGCCCGTGAGCCACAACTACTGAGCCTCCGCGTCTGGAGCCTGTGCTCCACAACAAGAGAGGCCGCGATAGTGAGAGGCCCGCGCGCCGAGAAGAAGAGTGGCCCCCGCTTGCCACAACTAGAGAAAGCCCTCGCACAGAAACGAAGACCCAACACAGCCAAAAACAAATAAATAAATAAATTTAAAAAACAAAACAAACAAAAACCCCCCGAAACTCACGAAGCTCTCACGGTGTGCGTTTTTATTTCAGTCAATACCAGCCACCTAGTTATTCTCTCTGGTGCAATTCCAGTTATCAGATTCTTGTCTATTCTTCTAGAACGGTTCTATGCGTTTCCTTGACTTTTTTTTTTTAAGGGGAATAGTTTATTTATTTATTTATTTATGCATTCATGCTTGCATGACCTTAGTCCCAGGGACTGAACCTTTGCCCCCTGCAACGGAAGCACAGCGTCCTAACCACTGGACCGCCAGGGAATTCCCCAAAGTTTCCTCGACTTTCTAAAAATGCCTTACATGATATGACAACAGCCATCCATGCTCCCTACAGACAAGCAGACAATGCAGAAAGGGTGACGCAGGAAAATTAGAGAACTCCCTTCTTGGACCACGGCAAACAGGTTGGTGCTTTTGCTTGGAATATTTGTGTGTGGGGGGGCAGTTGGTTACCTTTGAAAACACGGGTCGCTAACTCCGAGGGTCCACCTGGGGGCACAGGCCCTGAGAGCGCACACGTGGCTGGCCCAAGGCTGCAAACTCCTCCCTCCCAGCAGCAGACAAAGGGTCACGTCCCCGACAAACAGTCGCGGCCGCGCCTGCGCAGAACGTTCCTGGGAGCGCGCAGCCTGGTGCCGGGCCCGCCCCCCGGCGCGGCGCGCTGACGTCGCGGTGACGTCACGGCGGAGTCGCCATGGTGGCCTTGAGCGGTCTGGCGTCGGCGCTGGAGTCCTATAGGGGCCGCGACCGCCTGGTGAGGCTGGGGTGGAGCGCGGCTAGACGTCTCGGAGTCGGGCCAAAGCCCCGAGACCCGGACACTGAGGCCAGAGAGGGAGCGGGGTCACTCAGGATCCCCCAGGGCAGAGGCCCTGTCCCCGAGTAGTGGACATGTAGGTTGTTCCGGCCACCCCATCGTGACTGGACATTTACAGGACCAACCAAATCCTCACGTTTGCACATTGGGATCCGGCCGGATCACTGTAGCTGGGCGTTGTGTGTCCCAAACAATATCGTATGAGGATTTAGGATGTTGCAGGGTCCCCTCTGGCTGGACATTTGGATCCTGAAAAATCCCCTGTAGTCGGGCACTTAGGTTGTTCTGGCCAATTCAACCTGGCTGGACATTTCCATGCCAAACAAATCCATGTCTGGACATGTAGGATCGGACTAGGCCACTGTAGTTGGTCCCTGAGTTGTCCCAAACAATCTCATATGGGGATTTAAGATTTTGCAGGGCTTTCCCTATGGCTGGATGTTTAGGGTCTGACCACATCCCCTCTGGTTGGGTATTTAGATTGTTCCTTCCAGGCCCCTGAGGTCAGACTCTGAGCTTGTCCCAATCAGTCTCTTACAGGTAGGCATTCAGGTTGTACCAGGGAGTGTACCAGTAGCTGGGCATTCAGGTTCCAACCAAATCCCGTATGATTGGGTGTTCAGGTTTTAACAAATGCCCCCGAGCTGGACATTTAAATTGCAGCGTTTTTGCCATTACAAAGGTGCTGAAAAGGAATTACAAGTAAAAATAATATATACAACAACAGGAAAAAGCAACTTCTGAAAAGCAGATGAAATAAAGATATAAGGGTGGTGATGCAGACCCAGTTCCCCATACCCCAAATCACCCACTGATTCCCAAGTCACCACTGGGTTCCTTCTCACTAAAGTAATAAAAACAAATTATCCTTTTGTCCACTGGGTTGAGGCCTGGTCACCTTCCCAGTCAGCCCAGCCACAGAATTTGGTACAGCCAAGTAGATGCAAATATATTCAATACATTTCCACCTAGCCCTCCTACCTGCTGGGAAAAGGAGGATCCAGGAGGTGGGAAATGGAGGTTTCTTTTTCTTGTCCCCATCACATATGTCTCCAAAGACTGTGCCATTCAGTGACATGAGCCAATACTCTGTTAGTTTCCCAGTGCCTTTTGGACAGTGATGTCATTTGTCTCCATTT
This sequence comes from Balaenoptera acutorostrata, assembly GCF_949987535.1. Classification (NCBI taxonomy): domain Eukaryota; kingdom Metazoa; phylum Chordata; class Mammalia; order Artiodactyla; family Balaenopteridae; genus Balaenoptera; species Balaenoptera acutorostrata. Next base: position 180,643,254 of record NC_080065.1, read on the forward strand.
ATCCCACCTACAAGTACCCTTTTCAACTTTTGGCTTTTACTGGAAGTTTGTTGATTGAGACTCGTCCTTCCACTTGATCTTATGGGGTCCACGGCCAGGTCAGGGGTGATCCAGCTCAGTCCTGCAGCAGGGCCATGCTGACTGCTTCTGGTTTCCCACAGATCCGAACGCTGGGGTACTGCTGCCAGCTGGTGGGCGGGGTCCTGGTGGAACAATGTCCTGCCAGGTCAGAAGTGGGGACACGCCTGCTGGCACTGTCCTCCCAACTCAGCCACTGCAGGACCGTCCTGCGACTCTTTGATGACGTGGCCATGTTTGTCTACACTAAGCAGTACGGCCTGGGGGCAGAGGTAACAGGGCGCATTGGGCTGAAGGGAGGGGGTGTGGACCCCGGGAAGTCAGCGTCTTATGGACTGGTCTTTATAAAGGCAATCATGTGGGCAGTTTATTATTTTTTTCAATTTTACTTTTTTTTTTTTTTTTTGGCCACACTGCACAGCATGTGGGATCTTAGCTCCCTGACCAGGGATGGAACCTGCGCCCCCTGCATTGGAAGTGTGGAGTCTTGACCACTGGACCGCCAGGGAAGTCCCCAATTTTACTTCTTTTGGAGACAATCAGATGTTCTCATTTCAGTTTTAATTTAAAAAATTAGCTCATACGTTTGCACATCCCTAAAGACTACGTAATTAAAAAGTCTCTCTCCTTCCTGACCCTCTGGCCGCCAATTTTCCTCTTCAGAGGCAGCCACTGTTGTCAGCTTCTTGTGTTTCCTTTATGAGATCTCCTGCACCTGCACAGGCAAATACACATTGCTTACATAAATAGTTGCAAGCCATTTACACTCTTCTGCCACTTGCTTTTTTCACGTAACAGTACAACTTGGAGGTCATTCCATATCAATCCAAAAGAAACTCCTTCCGGGAATTCCCTGGCAGTCCAGTGGTTAGGACTCCATGCTTTCACTGCCGAGGGCCCAGGTTCCATCCCTGGTTGGGGAACTGAGATCCTAGCAAGCCACATGGTGCAGCCAAAAACAAAAACAAAAAACAAAAGAAGCTCCTTCCTTCCTTCGTTATGGCCACATAGTACACATATATAGCCAGATGGTGATTTATTTAACTGATCTCCTGTTGGACATGTAGATTAGTTACATCTTGCCGTTACAACAGAACCGCATCATTTCACTAGTGGGTCTAGAGCAGTGTTCCTCATCCGGCCAGGGTGGTGGTACGATCGATCTTGTCCCCCCCCAGGGGATGGGCTGAAAAGCTGCCCTGGGCCAGCCTGGCTGAGTCATGCCCCCTTCCTGGGCTGCCCTGCCCCTCCTCACTGCTCTCCAAGGGTCTCCTCTCTGACCCACTTACTCAGATGCTCCCCCATTCTGCCTCAGTGCCTGTGGCCTGATCATCCCCAATCTCAAGTGTTTCCCTGGACTTTCCTCCTGCTTTGACACCCATCTCTTCAGCTTCCCGTGCATCCCCCCCATCTCCTCTGTGAGGACTCCCCTGAGTCCCCCGGCAAGGGGTGGGGGGCTCCCTGCATCTCCTGTGTCCCTTGGCCAGAACAAGAACCTCTTTTGTTGGTCCCCCCGGCTCCCACCTCCCGCCCCGGTGAGAATCTCCTTCCCAGCATAGGGCCCGGACCTTGCTGCTTCTCAGGAAACACCAGCGGAATGAGCACGTTGGGGTGGGGGTGGGAGGCCCCGTCCTCACGGAGGGGTGAAGTGTGCCAGAACACCCCAGAAGGCCCCAGACAGGATGGCGGAGCTGGAGTGGGATTCAGAACCCAGAGGGAGGCAGGATCACAGCTGGCCAGTAGGAAGGAGGCGGGCAGCGAGCATTGGTGGGGCCTTGGCTGGGAGGGCGGGGTTCCTGGGAAGACAGAGAAGAGGCAGAGGGTATGGCAGGCAGTGAGGATGACGAGGTTAAAGGTAGAGAAGTGAAGGACTTGGCTGGCGACCCGACCAGCTTGGAGACCTTGAGGGGGCCGGACCCTGAGGGGCGGAGCCCAGGGTAGAGGCTCTGGCAGCCTGGACTGGGCCTGCCTCGCTGGGTGCAGGCAGGGGTTCAAGACTCAGGGTTGGGGGGCATGGGATTTGCAACTCAGCAGCCTGAGGCCCACCCCTGTATGAGACGGGGCAGCTGGCAGCTTCCTCTAAGAGCCTCCGTTTGCCTGTTTGCAGGGGTGGTGACCCCTTTCCGCTTTGGGGGAGGTGACCCAGGCCTTGCAGCGTAGTGCCTGCTGGAAGTGGGCACCGGGTGTGTGGCAGCCCTCCTGGCCCCCCCGGTCTGCCTGCTCAGGGTTCTCTGTGGGGCTGCGTCCCCTGCTCCCCTCTCAGGGTCCTGTACCAGACACCCACGCACAGGAACTAGGAAGGCTCTGATGCAGGGTGTCCCAACTTGTCCTACACAGGAATCACCCGGGGACTTAAAAAAAAATTCCTGGTGCTGGGGCCCACCCCAGCCTTGGTGAGGCAGAATCCCTGGGGCTGGGGGCTGGGTGTGGTGTTTTTGGAACTCCCTGGGGGATTCCACTGAGCGGCTGAGTTGAGACCCGCCACTCCACTGGGCAATGTTGACCACACTGCTGAGAAATCAGGCCTTTCTTCTTCTGCAGTGCCAGCTACAGGCCAGCCTGCCAGGCCTGGACATTGCCCTGTGACTGCCACCTGGCATGGCCCGGGCCCCTAACATGGGCAGTGGGTAGGTCTGATCCCAGGCCCATCTCCCCCACCTCTCCCGGTCCCGCAGGAGGAGGCCATCTTTGTCCGCTGCGTGTCTGTGCTGGGCAACCTGGCTGACCAGCTCTACTACCCCTGCGAGCACGTCGCCTGGGCTGCCGACGCCAAAATCCTCCACGTGGAGTCTGCGCCGTGGTGGACGCTGAGCACAGCCCTCTGGGGCCTCTCGCTGCTCCTGGGGATTGCTAGGTGAGCAGCGCTGCCGCCCGCCGGGGGCCGCAAGGGAACACCCGAGACCCCCAGGCGGACGGGAAGACAGGCTGGAGGCGCGGGGGTCATTGCCTCCTCACCACCTCACTGTATCCGCCCCCTGTTGCTGCTGAAACAGATTTCCACAAGCTCGGCGGCTTTAAGCAACACACATTGGTCATCTTAACAGTTCTGGAGGTCGGAAGTCCAAAATGGGTCTCACTGGGCTAAAATCAAGGTGTGGGCAGGGCTGACTTCCTTTCTGGAGGCTCCAGGAGGGAACCTGTCTCCTGGCCTTTTCCAGCTTCTAGAGGCTGCCTGCATTCCTCGGCTCGTGGCCCTGTCCTCCATCTGTTTTTTGTTTCTTGATTTTTTTAAATTTTATTTATTTATTATTTTTGGCTGCGTTGGGTCTTTGTTGCTGCACGTGGGCTTTCTCTAGTTGCGGCGAGCGGGGGCTACTCTTTGTTGCAGTGCGCGGGCCTCTCATTGCGGTGGCTTCTCTTGTTGCAGAGCACGGGCTCTAGGCACGCGGGCTTCAGTAGTTGTGGCTCGCGGGCTTCAGTAGTTGTGGCTCGCGGGCTCCAGAGCGCAGGCTCAGTAGTTGTGGTGCACAGGCTTAGTTGCTCTGTGGCATGTGGGATCTTCCCGGGCCAGGGATCGAACCCGTGTCCCCTGCGTTGGCAGGCGGATTCTTAACCACTGCGCCACCAGGGAAGCCCGCGGCTCCTTTTTGATGTAAGCTCCCCTCGCAGCCACAGTGGCTGTCGTGCAGCTGGCCCGTCTCTCTGGGCATTGGCCTTCCCCGCGTGATTGGGCTGCCTGGGCTGGGCTCTGGCTGCTCTGAGGCTGCAGCGTCTCCTCAGGCTGCCTTGTGACCTCCGGCCCCAAGAGACTTCCCGTTCCTGCTTAAGGGGCTGCCTTGGTTCCCTTAATTTTTTTTAATAGACTTTTTCTTGGGGGCAGTTTTAGGTTCACAGCAAAACGGAGCCGGAAGTAGAGAGTTCCCATGTGCGTACCCCGTACACACACACAGCCTCCCCTACCGTCCATACGGCACCAGAGCACGACATCTGTTACAGTCGATGAACCGACGCTGGTGCAGCATGATCACCCCGCGTCCATGGTTTACATCAGGGTTCACTCCCTGTGTTGCCCGTTCCATGAGTTTGGACAAACGTATAATGACACGTATCCACCAGTGAAGTATCATACAGAATATTTTCACTGCCCTAAAAATCCCATTTTTAGGATGAATATGCTCTGCCTGTTATTCCATTCATTCATTTTTAGAGCCTCTGGTTTTCCCCTCATTTCTCTGTATGTGATGTGAGCAAGGGTGTGGGGCTTGGGAAGCATTTAGTGGGTGCTCATCATGACCAGGGGTTCCTAAGACCCCAGGGTGCCGGAGAGTCACGTGGGAGGTTGCTGAAATGTAGGTGCCTGGCCCAGGCTCCCAGAGGTTCTGATTCTTCAGGTCTGGGGGCCCAGGAAGCATCATGTTGCCTGAGTCCCCCCCTGGTGGCTCTGATGCAGAGCCGCTGACCTCACTGCAGGTGCTGCCCTCTGTCCCCTCCCCTCAGGGGACATGTCACCTGGATGGGTACACAGTGGCTGGGAAGATGTGATCAGGCCCTGGATGGACCTCTGAGTCAGGAAGTCTGGCTGAGGTCAGCCTTCCAACTGATGGGACTCGGCACATTCACGTCCCTGCACACCCCACAGCCCAGGCTGCAGGGTGCAAGGGCCGCTCAGAGCAGCCTGATTGGACACCACAAGGGCCCCCCGAGTCCCCAGGGAGCACTAGAGGATGCCCATCTGATGGCCGCCTCCTTAGTCTGCAGGCGCCAGCCCTCGGGGCCCAGAAGGTCATCTAGTTTCACCTCACACAGGTCTGGCCAGTGTCCAGGGTGTGTGTATGTGTGGGGAGGGGACAGGCCTGGTGCCCATCTGGACCCCATTTCCCTGGTGAGCCAGCCAAGGCGCAGGGAGGGGAACAGCTTTCCCAGGCCAGCTGTGGGCCAGCCTCGGTGTCCTCTTCCACAGAGGGGTGGCTTCCCGGCTGGGCCATCACCCCTGCACGTGGCACTGTGTTCTTTTGAGCTGTGGTCCTGGGGCCAGTGGTTCACAGGGGCTGGGCTGGAGCCTGACTGGCCAGGTCAGAAGCACGGGACGCTCCGGAACCTGCAGCCCAAATAGGTGGGGGGCCTGCCTTAGGGCTGAGTCCCCAGGAGCTTCCGAGGCACGGCTGCTCTGGGGCTCCAGAAGGGCGCGGGACAGACGGGGCCACCCACTGGCGAGGCTGGCAAACTTTACAGGGAACCTGTGGCCGCCGCGGCAGTGGGGGAGTCTCCCCTCAGGCCCCTGCGCACCCCACCCGGCTTCCCCAACCCCGTCCTCTGTGGTGTCGCAGGTCCCTGTGGATGGTCCTGAAGCTGAGACAGAGGCTGAGGAGCCCCCTGGCAGCCTTCACCAGGTGCGACGTCCGGGGTTTCGCCCAGCAGACAGGCCGACTTCTTCCTGCAGGCTGGGTCCCCCAGAGGGTCTCCCCAGGCCAGGGAGGTGCTCAGTCACCAGCGATCAGCCCTGCCCTGTGCAGGCCCCGTGGTTGGGGGGGCATGATGTGTGCCACGCCGAGGGACCTCGCTGCTGCCTCCGGGTGGATGTAGCACTTTTACAGATGGGGAAACTGAGGCTAGCTGGAGGCCCCCTAGGCAGGAAGTGGCAGAGCCAGGACTCCAGGGCTGAGCCTTCACGGCCGTGCCCCCATCAGGGAGGATGATGGGAGATGGAGTCCGTTTGCTGAGGACCAAGGTCAGTCACTGTCTCATCCTGGGAGAGAACACGGGGTAGGGCCACGCCCAGCACAGGCCCAGAAGCTGCCCACCCCCCTTGCCCAGCTCCAGGGGTTCAGGAGGACGGAGGTGTGGACCTGAGACTCTGGCTCCCGCCGTGGGCTCCCTCTGGCGAGTGTGACCTGGACGCAGCCCGGCCAGTCCTCCTCCCTCCCCAGCACTCCTTGCCCTGCCCGTGCGGGTGGGTGGGGGGCGCCCGGGCCTTCCCTGAGCACCGCCCCCCCCTCTGCTCCCACAGCCGGCTGTCCCAGGGCAAGCGGAGGGCCGTGGAGGCCCAGATCCGGTCGGAGGCGCTGACCCTCCTGAGCAACCTGGCTGACCTGGCCAACGCGGTGCACTGGCTGCCTCCGGGCATCCTGTGGGCCGGCCGCTTCCCCCCGTGGCTGGTGGGCCTCCTGGGCACCATCTCCTCGCTCCTCAGCACGTACCAGGCAGTCGGGGCCGGCGGCCAGGCCTACGCCGCCCCCTGACGGACCGGGGAGCCGGAACCCTGACGGCGGCCCTTCCCGCGGAGCAGCGATCGCCCGGGAGGGGCCAGGTCTTTAACTGAGCAGATCAAGGCCAGGTGTGGGGAGCTCGGCCAGAGGATGCGCAGAGCAGCCTGGGGCACGAGCCCCCAGAGGGGCGGGTGTGTGTGCGCGGAGTGGGTAGACCCGGAGACTCGGTGCAGTGGAACAGGCACCCGCAGGCCGGAGTCCTGTATCCAGAAGGCGAGCCGGGGAGCCGGGCTGGGACGGCGAGCGCCAGGTGGGCCTGAAGAAAGTGAAATGAGAATCAATTAAAGGTGGCGGTGCGGGTGCCAGGCCAGGTGTGGGAGCTTATTCCTAACGCCCCGGTCCCCCCTGTCCGCTCACTCACACGCCCTCTCTCCCGGGCGGGCGGGGGTGCCCCTGGGCCTTACTTTAGGGAGGGTGTGCAGGTGCCCCCGTGGGCCTGGGTTCAGCCTCCCGCGGGCCGGAGCCGCAGTGGGAAACCACACTTCCCCGCCCGCCTTCAGGAGCATCCTCGGCCGGTGGTCCCCTCCGACGCTGCCAAGCGCAGCCCGCCGACCCTGAGTGGCCCTCAGCCATGGAGGGCGGCCCTCCCTCCCCGCGGGCTCGGGCACCCCGGCCGGCCGTGGATGCTGCCTCCACCAGGCTGTGCCTGGGCCTCGTGCTCCTGGGCATCGCGGGGTGCCTGTCATGGTCGAAGCATCGCACAGCCACCGCTTGGACCCAGAGCTGCCGTTGTCCGTTCAGGGCTGGTCTGAGCATTTCGCGGGCTCTGAGCATCTCCGGAGACGCCCGAGGCTCCTGTCTCCCAGCTCGTGGAGAGCACGGCAGGCAGGACAGGACGAGCTTGTTTTCCAGTCTGACGTTTGAGAGGCCACACGCATGTGGCCTCGGTGGGTGGTGGGCGGCCCACATCTGCCCCTTGCTCTTGCCTGTGACCCTCCACCTCTGAGTCCTGGTGGGAAAGCGGAGGGAATGGTGCTCTCCCTCACAACTCAGAAGCACCGGGAAGAGCCAATGAACTGGCCGTGTTTATAGTCCCTAAGGCCTCATGTGGTTTCAACCACATTTTGTTCTTTTACAAAGAAGGTACGTGGCCCGGAAGAGCTGGGGTGGGTGCAGGGACCCCACCTGGCCCCTGGCTGGAGCCCCCGCCCCATCCAACTAGGGGGGGCTCCTTCTGGGCTAGGGGAGGGGGGAAGAGGAGGGAGGAGGGAAGAGGAGGGAGGGGGTCCCTCTTCCCTCTGGTAAAGGGGGGGCACGCTCTGCCTTCCCAGCACCCAGGGGCACCAGCGACATTAGGGTGGGGGTCAGAGCAGTACATGCCTACCTGTCGGGAGACTCAGTGAGTTAACACCTGGAAGGCAGCGTGTTTGTCAGGGGATCACATGAACACCTGGATGTGTAACACGGCAGGTCACAGGTGCCCCAGGAGGCTGGCGTCCCCCGGGCCTGGGCAGCGGGGCGGGGACGCAGCTGCAGGGCCTCAGGCACAGCTGGGTGGGCTGGTGAGGAGGAACCGGCTGCAACTGTCGTGTGGCCACACCCCCTGCCCCGTGCCCTTCCCTGGGCTGGCAGCTCAGCTGCAGGTTGGGGTGAAGCAAGACAATTCCAGGGGACTGGGCCCCGGCGGATCTCCAGCTGTCATGCAGGACTCGGGGGGCACGCGCTCCATCAGGGAGCAGGGAGGCTGAGGGGCCCCACCTTGTCGAGGAGGCTGACACCCCAGGACCACAGGGGCGGCCTAAGTGGGAGGGGACCGGCCAGGGCGGGAGGACCTGGCGGCATTCTCCTCACCCTGGCTTCATCAGCGCTCCCCCGGGGGGCCGCCGTAGCCACCTTGGCACTGGCACTGCCTCCAACTTTGTCCAGATGGAGTCACTGTCTGGGGCTTCCTCACCGGGAACAGAGCAGGCTACCTGGCCTGGGCGCTCTGTGCAGTCCACCCAACCCCTGGTCTGAGCTGGTGCCCAGCGGGGGGGTAAGGTGCTGTCACTCGCCTGGGAGGTGTCCCCGCCTCCCTACATTCCCCGCCCCAGCCTCGGGGCAGGGGGAGCAGTGCGCCCAGCAGGAGAGGTGACAGCGGCGGCGGGCACTGCCGTGGTGTCCTGGGCCCACGTGGGAGGGACAGGGCACCACAGCCTGGTTGGCAGGCAGGCCCTGGGCCTGGTGTGCAGGCCTCCTAGTGCAGCAGAGGGCCCGAGGCTCCTCTCCTCCCCGCCCCCCGCCCCGAAAGCACACTGCAGCACCTACCTTTGCGCAGGTGATCCTAAAACAAAACTCCGAAGAACCGCCACTCCGGTCACCTCGTCTCAGACACGTTTATTGCTAGAATCAGGTCTTAAGTTCTAGGGCGGTTCCGACATATATCACAGTGAGGAAATGCTGCCATCATTGTAAAAGTAACTGTCGGGTGGACTAAGGTCATGGTCACGATGAACGTGCACAGATCCCACAGAAATAGGAACATCTGCTCGACCCCTAGCTTTACAAATAAGACGGGGCTCTACCCGGGAGTGACCTCGGGGTCCTGGTGAGATGTGCCCACGGTGCTGCCCCGCTGCTGGCGGCACCCGGAAATCTCCTCGGCTGATATCCACGTGGCCTCGAGCTGCTGATCGCCCGAGGAATCCTCTGGGAGGGTCACAGCGGATCTGTGGGTGGGGCTCGCGGCCCAGCAATGTCCTCTTCACAACAGGACAGGAACTTAAAAGTCAACTTCTCTAAAGTGCTCTGATGCGTCTCAGTACAAAACACAAACACTGATTACAGACGTGGCACAGATGACCTGGACGTGTCCCGGGGCAGGGAGGCCGCTGCTCTTTGCTGCTCGCTGGTGCCGCAGGCCCTCGGGCAAGGGCGAGGTGGGGGAGGTCCCCAGAGGGGCAGGAAGCAGCTCGGGAGAGGTCCGGAACCACTGTCAGTTCCTTGTCACTGCTGGCTGTGTCACCTCGCCCCGGGTGTCCGGGCTCCTGTTCTGCCAGGACTCAGTCTTCCCACCAACGCTTCGGGAGGTACTGGGCTGTGGGTTCCACTGGGGAGCCTGGGGTGCAGGAAGAGGCTGGAATGCCCCGTCGTTCCCCTCCTCCCCCTGCCTGGTACCCAAGCCTGCACTTGGCCAGAGCTGGAACGTGGGTCTGACCCAGTTGCCACCCTGGGGCTGTTCATGGACATGCGACGCCATCCCTGACACCTACAGCCTCGCCTCGAGGCTGGACCGGTGGCCCTCTCCCTCCTCCTAGGTGTTTGCTGACAATAAGCTGCGACAGCTCACTGGATGTGAGGTGCCCGCGAGGCGGCCGTCTGTGCGTTCACTGGCAACTGTCACCACCCAGGCCACATGGGTCCCTCCAGCGTTCCGCCCCACTGCCCTTTGTCCCAGCATCTGCCCATCGGCTCGGGACACCAGCCCTATAGGGACTACCCCCTGGCAGCCCTGGAACAACTGGCCCATCTCATGGGGATGGAGGACCCTCCACCCGGGGCTGGGACCCTCAGGTGTGTGCCAGCGCTGGCTGAAGCTCTGGACTTGGCTTCCTGGGCGCCTGGTGTTCGAGAGGCCCACAGAACCACGCTGCCTTGGTGAGGCGCCTTGGGAAAGCACCGAGTTTGACAGGAGCAGGTTTTAAAAACCTCCACCAGATTAAAATGAGCTACGGTCAGTCCCTTCCAGGTCAGCCCCTTTAAGGACGAGTTTCTGCACCTGTAGGACCCGCCAGGCAAGCCATCAGCCAACCTCTCTGGCCGCCCAGCCCTGTGGCCCTGTCCCAGGAGAGCCGTGTGCCACCCCTGGCTGGGCTCATGTCTGGGCCTGGAGGTTCACCATGACCCCACTCACGGAAGTCAATTCTGCCTGATTCTGTGGACAGAGCCAACACCACTGGGCCCCTTCTAGTGCCATCATGACTCGCTCCAGGGTCTCCTGGTGGCCATGGAGCCCAGCCTGGGCCAGCACCTCCTCAGGCCGGGGTCTGGCCTGTTATCATGCTCTAGGCGGAACCACCGCAGTTGGTCACTACCTTGGAAACACAGCCTGGAGTTGGTCTCTCTACCCAAACAGGGCGCTACGATGACAGCTCCATGGGTTCGCTTTGGTTCAACCTTCCGTTAAAAACTTTCCTTTTTGTGTTAGAAAAAATAGGTTTAAAAGTTGCCCAGGCACCACTGCTAATCCTACAGAGAGCCTCAAGATGGCAGGCCAGCGCTGCCCCGGCCTGGTGGTGGTTGGCAGAGGCCTACTTGGGAATGGGAGAGGGCCGGGGGGCGCGTCCCCAGAGAGCACGGACGGTGGCGGCACAGGGAGGGGTCTGCGCCCCGAGCCACGCCCCCTAGAAGAAGATGACATCTTCCTTGCTGGCTTCTTCCTTGTCGAGTGGTGTGGAGGACAGGGCCACGGGTGGGGAGGATGCCCCCCAGGCCTTGAAGGTGAAGTACTCACTGGGGACATCAGCCGGGACCGGGGTCGAGGCTGGGAGGCAGGAGTCTGGAAGAGAGAGGGGGTGGTGGGTGTCACCAGCTGCCAGGCACCGTGGGTGCCAGGGGGTGGGGGTGGGGGTGGGGTGCGGGCCGGCTCACCTGGGGGGGGTGTGGAGCTGCGCAGGACGGGACTCAGCGAGCGGCGGCTCCGAGAGGCGTTCTCCTCTTTGCCCATGAACTTGTTGAGAAGCAGTGGCTGCTTCAGGTCAAATGAGGCTGGAAGCGGGAGGAAGGTACCGGCTGGGGCGCTCGGCCTCGCTCCAGGCACAGGAGCGCTCTGCGGACCCGGGCCAGGGCCTCATCCCACTTCTCGCCCACACTTTCCCCAGCGCCCGTTCCCAGAGAGAGACCCCACTCAGACATTAGGCCCCAAATTCAGTGACAAAATCCAGGGCAGACACCCCTGCCCGACCACAGAAGGCCCTGCAGTCATTTAACCTTTGGACGAGAGGCCCTGTGACCCTGCTGCCCAGTGGTCCTGGGACACAGGCCGTGCTCCCCAGGAATGTCCCAGGGACGCTCCCCCAGGCCTGCCCTACCGGGGACCACTGGCTGCAGGGTGCTCTGGTGCAAGGGCTGAGTGTGCCGTCGGTGGAGCAAGGCCACCAGCAGAGCTGGCAGCACCTGGGCCAGCGCACGGCGGGGCTCGGTGGCGGAGCGGGAGCATCGATCACTGCGCAACTTCCTGCCCGACTTCCCGCCCCAGGCGACTAACTGCGCAAAGGTTTCCAAGGCTCGTTTCTGAATCACCAGCACGTTCCCTTGTCCCTGATCCCAGTTTGAGAGCCAAGGCGGGAACAGGAGCTGAGGTTTGATGTTTCCATTTTTTTGCTCTTTGAGAAGAAAGACCTCCACATGGAGGGGGGAGGGGGCAGCCTCAGCTGCATCACCAGCTATGCCTTGGGGTTTCCTCCCGATGCCCCCTCCAGAGGCGAGGGGCCAGGCGGCCCCTGGGCAAGGTAGGGAAGGGGCTGCCAGGAGGCCCCGACTCACCTGAGCTCTCCGAGCGGTGGGAGCCCCGGCTCTTGCCGCCCTTGTCCTTGCCGCCCTTGGTGGAGGCGGCCAGCTTGGTGGGGATCTGCTGCTGCACGGCCGCCTGCCTCTGGATCTGGTTAGTGGCGCTAAGCAGCTGGATGGGCACGTCGCTCTTGGCTGGCCGACCCTCAGCCAGGGCGCTGTCCCTGCGGGTCACCTCGGGGCGCTCTGCGTACTCAGGCCCCGCACCAGACAGCAGCGAGCTCACCCGGGGCCCTGGCGCTTTAGCCAGGGCCGCGGGCCCTTCCAGCCCTTCCCCGTTGAAGCTGGGAGTGTGGCTGGGGGGCTGGGCCTGAAAGAGCGACAGAAGACACCAACGGTGGTTCCTGCGGGAAGCCCTTCCGAGTCCCGCCAAGGAGCCGCGCCCCGCAGATTTGCATGGCGCCGCGGGCCAGCCTCGCCCGCACTCTGCCGGCTCCCGGGTGGGGCGGGGTTTTTGGAGATGGATGGACCTGGCCTGCCTGCCCGCCCAGCTCCCGGGCCAGGGGTGGCTTAAGGGAAGCTTCTTAGCTGGGAGGGTCAGATCTGGGCAGAGGCTGACGCTGGCCCGACGGAGCTGCCATTTACCGCCTGTCCCGAAAACACAGACATACACACGCACGCATGTGCTCACGCACTCACAACTCACAGACCCGCCCGCGCCCGCACGGGCCCAGGACGCACCCCCAGCGCTCACCTCTGCAAGCACCTCGGGCGGCAGCGCCCCGGCCGCCCCGGGCACCGTGCTCTGCTTCTTCACTCTGCGCAGCAACTCCAGCCGCTCGCGCTCCCGCTCCACGGCGCGCTGGGCTTCGCGCAGCCGCTCCAGGTCGTGCTGGTAGGCCTGGCGCTGGCGCTCCAGCTCCTCGCGCTCCTGGCTCAGCTGCTCCTGCACCCGCAGCGACTCGCTCTCGCGCTGCCGCAGCCGCGCCGCGGCCACGTCCAACTCCTGGCGCTGGCGCCCCCGCTCGCACTCCCAGCGCTGCTGCTCTAGCCGCAGCTGGCCCTGCAGCTTCTGCACGCCCGCCAGCTCCTCTCGCTGCTTCTCGAAGTTGCGCTGCCGCTCCTGCTCCAGCAGCAGGTTCCCGCGCGTCGACTGCAGCCGGAACTGCTTCTCGCGCTCCTGGATGGCCGCCCTCTGCGTCTCCACGTAGCTGTCTTGCTGGGCGATGACCGCCTGGGGGAGGGGAGGGCCGGTGAGCGGCCGGCTTGAGGAAGAGCCCGGCCTCCCCCCAACCCGGGGAAGGGCACGTGTGGCCTGCCACGCTCCCCGCAAGCCGCGTACCTGGAGGCTGAGAAGCAGCTGGGACAGTGTCTGGATCCGCCGGACGAGCTGCTGAGAGAGGGAGAGGGACGTTGGCGCTCTGCAGGAAGCCCCGCCGGGCGTGCGTGCCGGCCCCGGGGGGACGCACAAGCCCGCGCTTACCTCCGACTCCAGGAGGGCAGGCAGCCGGGGGCTGGGCTCAGCACCTGCTGCCTCCGCCTGTGGAAACACGGCATCACAGCACAGAGAGCTTCTAAGGGCCAATCCAACTCGAGCGGGACCCGCTTAGTATCGCTAAGGCATCCCCTTAGCACGGGACAGGCCCCCCGCCTGCTCGTCTGACTTGTGCCAGCCTTGGTGTCTGGAAAATGAGGGCGCAGGGTGGGTGCAGGGTGGCCTCCGGGAGGTGCGAGGGCGGCGGGCGGCGGGCGGGCTGGGCCCGCCGTGTGGGAAGCTCTGAGCCTGGCCGCGGGGGTGGGGTGGGAGGGGGTGGTTGTCGGAAGAGCCCAGGCCTCAGACCTCAGAGGTGGCCAGAGGCAGCCGGCCTCCAACTCTGACCCCAGCGCTTGGCAAGGGTGGGCCTTCTGAGTCAAAGAGGAGGGAACAGCCAGTGACCTCGGCATCCGGCGGGGGGGGGGGGGGGCGGGGGGGGGCGGGGCGGGGGAGGACACCTGTGCAGACTGAAAGCTCGTGGTCCCCGCATGCTGGCTCTCACGTGTTGCTGAGGCCGCCGCCCTGAGCCCGCCCCTCCCCTGCCTCCCGCCCCGCCCTTGCCGGGGCCTGCAGGAGGAACCAGGAGGGTCACCTGGCCACATGTCAGTCTGCACATTGACTATTAGTCACCGTCAACCGGGACGACGCTGCTCACTATTTGCCCTGAGACGGAAAAACCAGACAAGCCAAGCACAGGCTGTTCACCCTCACTGACGATAATTGAAAGCACTGGGGCCGACTCTGTGTGGAGCTCAGGAACATCCCAAGGAGGCAGCGTACCGCCTGTGGTGCTTCCTCGGAGGCCCCCGGGGTGTCGCCGAGCCTCGAGTCCGGGCTGCCCGCGGGGCCCTGCCAGTCTCGGAGGCTGGGGTTGCTGCTGCAGACGTTCTTCTGAAAACTGCCATCTGAAACCCCAAGCCAGGCGCGTGAGATGCCGCGGGTCCCGAGGGGTCTGCATGCCCTGTTCCCCACCCTGGCCCCCATCCTGGGTAGGAATCGTGGCCGGGCTGCTGCCTTCCGACCTGGGCAGAAAGGGCGGCATCTGGGGCGAAGAGACCAGCAGCAGGCACTGGCCTGGGTGCTGCTGTCAGAACGTGACTCACAACCCCTGGAAAGTTCCAGAACCCTGACCCCGGAGAGTTTATAGAAGGTTGAGGGGAATCAGCAGCAGAGATGCTGAACAGCAAACGTCTGGGCTTTGACAAGGATGCTTTGTGAAGGGAACATTTTAAGAAACTGCACATCCTCCTGCACCCGCCGACCTCCCGGGGTCCCGAGAAGCCCCAGCCCCGAGAGGAGGCGGCACCACTCACTCTTGCCGGGGCTGCCGGCGCTGTCGTAGCCCCCGGAGGCCTCCACCCTCCGAGCTGGGGCCGAGGAGCCGCCCCCGTCATCCACCTGGCCGTTGGCACTGCCCAGCCGCCTGCAGATCAGGCTCTGGATGTCCTCGACTGCGGAAGGAGATGGAGGGGAACCGAGTCACCCTGCGGCCCTGCCGTGGGCATCAGAGCAGGGTGCAGGGACCCGGGCCACGGCCTCGCAGGGTGTCGGTCAGCCCCTCTGCCTCTGCGCACCCCCTACACAGGTACTGCACCCAGGATGTGCCAATCTGTATCTACACGAGGCCGGACCTCGGGGCGCTCCGGGCCCTGGGCCTGGGGCTGCGCTGGGCCTAGGAGGGAACTCGGCGTGGCCACTGCCTGTGTGCTGACGGTCATACAGAAGGTCAGGGGCCACGGGAGGTGGCCTTGGGGGGGGCAGGGCTGGTCACACAACGTGCTCGAGGACAGACACGCTTTGGCCAGGTGAGGAGGTGGGGAGACTACTCCAGGCAGAGGCACAGGACATGAGAGGGTCTCGGGAGCCCAAGAACAGTGGTGACTGGAGGCGTGGGAGGCACGGCCGGAGGGAGCGAGGCTGGGCAGGAGCGCAGTCCCCGCGGGGCCCCTCTGGCCTTTCCACTCCGATGGAAAATTCTGTCTCGCCTGCCGCTGAAACAACAGTGCTGGCCCTGCTGCCTGACTGTCCGGCAGGAGCACATGCCCTGGCCTAGCATGGGGCTCAGCAGCTGCGTGGAAGTTTCTAGGAGCTCCGCAAGGACCCTGTCAGCTCCCGGAAGCAGGCCTCTTACGGGCCAGCGCCCTCCCGTGGCTGTGCGGCCAGGAGGCCCTGAAACGACCCACCAAATGTGTATGTGTGTATTTTTCTGGGGACAGCATCAGTGACCCACTCATCAGAAAAGAGGAACCGTCTCAGTCAATTTGAGACCCCCGGGTCCAGCCCCGGGAGTGTTTGTTGAGTGAAGAGGAGATGGAACTTTAAATCTGCAGCGAGGGGTCTGCACCCGACTGGGTCCAAGGACCTTCCAGCTCTAAGCAGAACAGAGGCAGACAGAATCGTGCCCGGACAGGGCGGCCTGTGGGCCCCACGGGGCTGTATGCCCAGCCTGGGGTCTCCCGGGAGCCCACCAGGCAGCACAGGGAGGGCGGGCCGGCGCTCAGCGAGGGCTGGAGGCCACTTACTCTCACTCATGGCCGACTTGAGAATCAGCTCCCCCTGCAGGTTCTCGGGGGCGTCCCCTCCCCGGAAGAGGAGGCGAGCCGGGGCGAGGTCCTCGAGGCCGCTCATCTCAGCCATCGCCAGGTAGATGTGCTGCTTCTCGCTGAGGCTCTGGGCGATCTGCTGGTCTTTAATGTTAAGTCGCTCTGCAAAGTGGCGATGGGCGTGGCGGTCGGCCTCCTCTGGGGTGGTTCCCCCCAGGAGCCGGTGTAAGGATGCCTCACAGGGCCAGGCGGGCCCCTGGGAAGCCTGCTGACCCACGCCCTGTCCGCAGCTGTACCTCTCCCTTCGTCCAACATTCCCGACAAGCAGGCAAGGGTGTGGCCCTGTCTCCAGCTTGTCTCCCTCAATTATAAAAATCAAACACGGTGGGGGCATGGGGGGAGGACCATAACGGGCTGATTTTTATTAGTTTGGGACAAATTCAGAGCCTTATAAGACTTAGTTTTCTAATCTCCTTACAAGTCTCTGGGTTTTATACTTTTTTTTTTTTGGCCGCACCACAAGGCACGCGGGATCTTAGTTCCCTGACCAGGGGTTGAACCTGGGTCCCCTGCAATGGAAGCGTGGAGTCTTAACCACTGGACCACCAGGGAAGTCCCTATACCTTTTTTTTTTTTGCTGCCATGACTACGACTTATTTTATTAGACTTTCTCACTGGTGATTGCTAGTATAAATATACACATCCCGTTCAGCTAAATTATTGAGCTCTCTTACATTTCAAATAGTTTTCCAGTTGATTCTACAAGATTTCCTAGGCAGATAATCATGTCACCTGCAAAAAATAATTCTGCCACCTCCCTACCAATCGTGATCTCTTACTTCCGCTTCTTCCTTTATTACCCTGGCTGGAACGTCCAGGAGGAAGATACTAATGGTGAGAGTGGGGGGGTGGGGGGCCCTGCCTCGCTCCTGACTTTGATGGGAGTGTCCCTGATGGTCCAGTGTGAAGGATGAGATTGGCTTTTGGTCCAAGATAATAAAGAAGATCTTGGTGAAGGAAACATCTATTTCGAATTCACTAAGACTCTTGTCAGGAATGGGTGATGAGGAGACGTTCCTGTATGATTCTGTGGTATCCATGGAGATGCATCTGTGCAGGGCATGTATTTTATTACTCTCCGGCAGAAATAAGAGTTAGAACGGGACACACTGGAGAGGAGCTGCACCAGCCCCGAGGGAATGGCGGAGCCCTGACAACGTTGGAACAGCCCTGAGGCTGAGTGGATGGGCCCCTACTTTCTAGATGTTGGCCTTCTACCACTATTTGCCATGTGGCTGACAGGATCTTGGTGCTCCAGCCTGGTGTCAGGCCTGAGCCTCCGAGGTGGGAGAGCCGAGTTCAGGACATTGGTCCACCAGAGACCTCCCGGCCCTACGTAATATCAATTGGCGAGAGCTCTCCCAGAGATTTCCGTCTCAATGCTAAGACCCAGCTCCACCCAATGGCCAGCAAGCTCTAGTGCTGGATGCCCCATGCCAAACAACTAGCAAGACAAGAACACAACCCCACCCATTAGCAGCGAGGCTGTTCAAAAATCATACTAAGTTGACAGACACCCCAACACACACCAACAGATGCGGCCCCGCCCACCAGAAAGACAAGATCCAGCCCCACCCACCAGAACACAGGTAGGCACCAGTCCCCTCCACCAGGAAGCCTACACAAGCCAGTGAACCAACCTCACCCACTGGGGGCAGACACCAAAAACAACGGGAACTACGAACCTGCAGCCTGTGAAGAGAAGACCCCAAACACAGTTAAGTTAAGCAAAAGGAGAAGACAGAGAAACACACAGCAGATGAAGGAGCAAGGTAAAAACCCACCAGCCCAAACAAATGAAGAGGAAATAGGCAGTCTATCTGAAAAAGAATTCAGAGTAATGATAGTAGAAATGATCCAAAATCTTGGAAACAGAATGGAGAAAATACAACAAAAGTTTAACAAGGACCTAGAAGGACTAAAGAGCAAACAAACAATGATGAACAACACAATAAATGAAATTAAAAATTCTCTAGAAGGATTCAGTAGCAGAATAACTGAGGCAGAAGAACGGATAAGTGACCTGGAAGATAAAATAGTGGAAATAACTACCACAGAGCAGAATAAACAGAAAAGAATGAAAAGAATTGAGGACAGTCTCAGAGACCTCTGGGACAACATTAAACACAACAACATTCGAATTATAGGGGTCCCAGAAGAAGAAGAGAAAAAAAGGGACTGAGAAAATACTTGAAGAGATTATAGTTCAAAACTTCCCTAACATGGGAAAGGAAATAGTCAATCAAGTCCAGGAAGCACACAGAGTCCCATACAGGATAAATCCAAGGAGAAACATGCCAAGACACATATTAATCAAACTATCAAAAATTAAATACAAAGAAAAAATATTAAAAGCAGCAAGGGAACAGCAACAAATAACATACAAGGGAATCCCCATAAGGTTAACAGCTGATCTTTCAGCAGAAACTCTGCAAGCCAGAAGGGAGTGGCAGGACATATTTAAAGTGATGAAAGGGAAAAACCTACAACCAAGATTACTCTACCCAACAAGGATCTCATTCAGATTCGAGGGAGAAATTAAAACCTTTACAGACAAGCAAAAGTTAAGAGAATTCAGCACCACCAAACCAGCTTTACAACAAATGCTAAAGGAACTTCTGTAGGCAGGAAACATAAGAGAAGAAAAGGACCTACAAAAACAAACCCAAAACAATTAAGAAAATGGTCATAGGAACATACATATTGATAATTACCTTAAATGTAAATGGATTAAATGTGCCAACCAAAAGACACAGACTGGCTGAATGGATACAAGACCTGTATATATGCTGTCTACAAGAGACCCACTTCAGACCTAGGGACGCATACAGACTGAAAGTGAGGGGATGGAAAAAGATATTCCATGCAAATGGAAATCAAAAGAAAGTTGGAGTAGCAATTCTCATGTCAGACAAAACAGACTTTAAAATAAGGACTATTACAAGAGACAAAGAAGGACACTACATAATGATCAAGGGATCAATCCAAGAAGAAAATATAACAATTGTAAGTATTTATGCACCCAACATAGGAGCACCTCAATACATATGGACAGTAACACAATAATAGAAGGGGACTTTAACACCCTACTTTCACCAACGGACAGATCATCCAAAATGAAAATAAATAAGGAAACACAAGATGTTTTAATAATGACACATTAGACAAGATGGACTTAATTGATATTTATAGGACATTCCATCCAAAAACAACAGAATATACTTTCTTCTCAAGTGCCATGGAACATTCTCCACGATAGATCATATCTTGCATCACAAATCAAGCCTTGGTAAATTTAAGAAAATTGAAATTGTATCAGGTATCTTTTCCAACCACAACACTATGAGACTAGATATCAATTACAGGAAAAAAACTCTAAAAAAATACAAACACATGGAGGCTAAACAATACACTACTAAATAACCAAGAGATCACTGAGGAAATCAAAAAATACCTAGAAACAAATGACAATGAAAACACGACGACCCAAAACCTATGGGATGCAGCAAAAGCAGTTCTAAGAGGGAAGTTTATAGCAATACAATCCACCTCGAGAAACAAGAAAAAATCTCAAATAAATAACCTAACCTTACACCTAAAGCAATTACAGAAAGAAGAACAAAAAAAACCCCAAAGTTAGCAGAAGGAAAGAAATCATAAAGATCAGATAGGAAATAAATGAAAAAGAAATTAAGGAAACAATAGCAAAAATCAATAAAACTGAAACCTGGTTCATTGAGAAGATAAACAAAATTGACAAACCATTAGCCAGATTCATCAAGAAAAAAAAGAAGACTCAAATCAATAGAATTAGAAATGAAAAAGGAGAAGTAACAACTGATACTGCAGAAATACAAAGGATCATGAGAGATTACTACAAGCAACTATATGCAAATAAAATGCACAACCTGGAAGAAATGGACAAATTCTTAGAAAAGCACAACCTTCCAGACTGAACCAGGAAGAAATAGAAAATATAAACAGACTAATCACAAGCACTGAAATTGAAACTGTGATTAAAAATCTTCCAACAAACAAAAGCCCAGGACCAGATGGCTTCACAGGCAGATTCTATCAAACATTTAGAGAAGAGCTAACGCCTGTCCTTCTCAAACTCTTCCAAAATATAGCAGAGGGACGAACACTCCCAAACTCATTCTACAAGGCCACCATCACCCTGATACCAAAACCAGACAAAGATGTCACAAAAAAAGAAAACTACAGGCCAGTATCACTGATGAACATAGATGCAAAAATCCTCAACAAAGTACTAGCAAACAGAATCCAACAGCACATTAAATCATGATCAAGTGGGATTTATCCCAGGAATGCAAGGATTCTTCAATATATGCAAATCAATCATTGTGATACACCATATTAACAAACTGAAAGATAAAAATCATATGATCATCTCAATAGATGCAGAAAAAGCTTTTGACAAAATTCAGTACCCATTTATGACAAAAACTCTCCATAAAGCAGGCACAGAGGGAACCTACCTCAACATAATAAAGGCCATATATGACAAACCCACAGCCAACATCGTCCTCAATGGTGAAAAACTGAAACCATTTCCTCTAAGATCAGGAACAAGACAAGGTTGCCCACTTTCATGACTATTATTCAATGTAGTTTTGGAAGTTTTAGCCACAGCAATCAAAGAAAAAGAAATAAAAAGAATCCAAATTGGAAAAGAAGAAGTAAAACTGTCACTGTTTGCTGCTGACATGATACTATACATAGAGAATCCTAAAGATGCTACCAGAAAACTACTAGAGCTAATCAATGAATTTGGTAAAGTAGCTGGATACAAAATTAATGCACAGAAATCTCTTGCATTCCTATACACTAATGACAAAAAATTCAAAAGAGAAATTAAGGAAACACTTCCATTTACCATTGCAGCAAACAGAATAAAATACCTAGGAATAAACTACCTAAGGAGACAAAAGACCTGTATGCAGAAAACTATACAACACTGATGAAAGAATTTAAAGACGATACAAACAGATGGAGAGACACACCATGTTCTTGGACTGGAAGAATCAACATTATGAAAATGACTCTACAACCCAAAGCAATCTACAGGTTCAGTGCAGTCCCTATCAAAGTACCAATGCCATTTTTCACAGAACTATAACAAAAAATTTCACAATTTGTATGGAAACACAAAAGACCCCGAATAGCCAAAGCAATCTTGAGAAAGAAAAACGGAGCTAGAGGAATCAGGCTCCCTGACTTCAGACTATACTACAAAGCTGCAGTAATCAATACAGTATGGTACTGGCACAGAAACAGAACTATAGATCAATGGAACGGGATAGAAAGCCCAGAGATAAACCCACACACAAATGGTCACCTTATCTTTGATAAAGTAGGCAAGAATATACAGTGGAGAAAAGACAGCCCCTTCAATAAGTGGTGCTGGGAAAACTGGACAGCTACATGTAAAAGAATGAAATTAGAACACTTCCTAACACCATACACAAAAATAAACACAAAATGGATTACAGACCTAAATGTAAGGCCAGACACTATAAAACTCTTAGAGGAAAACATAAGCAGAACACTCTATGACATAAATCACAGCAAGATCCTTTTTGACCCACCTCCTAGAGTAATGGAAACAAAACCAAAAATAAACAAATGGGACCTAATGAAACTTAAAAGCTTTTGCACAGCAAAGGAAACCATAAACAAGACGAAAAGACAACCCTCAGAATGGGAGAAAATATTTGCAAACAAAGCAACTGACAAAGGATTAATCTCCAAAATATACAAGCAGGTTGTGCAGCTCAATATCAAAAAAAACCAAACAACCCAATCCAAAAATGGGCAGAAGACCTAAATAGACATTTCTCCAAAGAAGATATACAGATTGCCAACAAACACATGAAAGGATGCTCAACATCACTAATCATTAGAGAAATGCAAATCGAAACTACAATGAGGTATCACCTCACACCAGTCAGAATGGCCATCATCAAAAAATCTACAAACAATAAATCCTGGAGAGGGTGTGGAGAGAAGGGAACCCTCTTGCACTGTTGGTGGGAATGTAAATTGATACAGCTACTATGGAGAATAGTATGGAGGTTCTTTAAAAAACTAAAAATAGAACTACCATACGACCCAGCAATCCCACTACTGGGCATATACCCTGAGAAAACCATAATTCAAAAAAGAGTCATGTACCACCATGTTCATTGCAGCTCTATTTACAATAGCCAGGACATGGAAGCAACCTAAGTGTCCATCGACAGATGAATGGATAAAGAAGATTGGCACATATATACAATGGAATATTATTCAGCCATAAAAAGAAACGAAATTGAGCTATTTGTAGTGAGGTGGATGGACCTAGAGTCTGTTGTACAGAGTGAAGTAAGTCAGAAAGAGAAAAACAAATTCCGTATGCTAACACATACATATGGAATCTTAAAAAAAAAAAAAAAAGGTTCTGATGAACCTAGGAGCAGGACAGGAATAAAGACGCAGACGCACAGAATGGACTTGAGGACACAGGGAGGGGGAAGGGTAAGCTGGGACGAAGTGAGAGAGTGGCATGGACATATATACACTACCAAATGTAAAATGGATAGCTGGTGGGAAGCAGCCGCATAGCACAGGGAGATCAGCTCGGTGCTTTGTGACCACCTAGAGGGGTGGGATAGGGAGGGTGGGAAGGAGATGCGAGAGGGAGGGGATATGGGGATATATGTATACATAGAGCTGATTCACCTTGTTGTACAGCAGAAACACAACATTGTAAAGCAATTATACTCCAATAAAGATGTTAAAAAAAAAAATTTAGAACGGGATGAAATGAATACTATGTTAACATTATACTTTCAGGGGTCAGTGGGATTTCTCTCCCTGATTTCTTTTGGACATTTTTATTCCTTAATACCCTCAAACTTGCACCTCTCCCCACAAAAAGAGATAAAATACATACTGCCTAATTTTATGCGCTTACTGCTCAAATGTTACCTATGTTAAACATAAATATCACAGTGAGTGAGAGAGAGGAGGGGAGCTGACTGAGACCACAAAGTACTGAGATGGATTCTTGGCAGTGACCTCGCTGAAATCTCACAGGAATCTGTTAAAACCGGGGAGCAGAATAAGCACGATGTGGTCCATCCACACAATGGAATATTATTCAGCCTTAAAAAGGAAGGAGATTCTGCCACAGGGATGAACCTTGAAAACACCACGCTTGGTGAAATAAGCCAGTCACAAAAGGACAAATCTCCCCATTTATACGAGGTGTCTGGAATAAGTAAATTCATAGACAGATAGACAGTAGGACAGAAGTTCCCAGCTGCTGGAGATGGGGAAAGAACGGGAGCGACTGCTAATGGGGATGGGGCTTCTTTCTGGGGTGATGAAAACAGCCTGAAATTGACTGTGGTGGTTGCACGTCCTTTTGGTATATACTAAAAGCCACTGCATGGCGCACTTTAAATGGGTGACTGGTAAGGTATGTGAATTATCGAGCCCTTCTTGAGCGAGGACCGAGGGAGGAACCCTAGCGCCCCACCCCCCTTTCCCACACGCCCTCTGGAAGATCGCTACCCCAGGGCAAACGGCCCACAGAACCGCAGGACATGGGACAGCCCACAGCCAAACTCCTGGGCACTTGGGCGGCGGTTCGGTCCACGGCCAGTTCCGATGGGATAGAACAGAAAGGCTACTGCTGGGCCCAGGAGGGCTCTCGGGGCCAAGTCACCAGACGAGGGCCACATCGTGGGTGCGGAGGTGACACTGACCCCACCCCGCCCTTACCTTGGAAGTCCCTCAGCCTCAAGGCGCGGGCCTCAAGCACCTTCCTCTCCTCCTCGGCCTCGCTGTAGGGGCCCTCCTCCTCGTCCGGGCAGCTGCAGGGAGAGGGGACAGATGGGCGAGCACGCTCCACGCGCTGGCCGCCTCTGAAACAGCACTGAGGTCGGCCTGCAGGTCCGGCTGCAAAGAGCATCTCTGACGTGCTGAGAGATTTAGTTTGTTAACGGTCAACCGTGCAGGACAGAAACACAGCCGTCGGCAAGCCTCCAGCTGCAAGGTGTCGGGACGTAACCGGCCACAGGTTTTAAGTCTGGCACAACTTGCAGGGGGTGGGGGGGGAGGAGGAGACAGAGCAGTTCACTCCCTGCGGACCTCCCAGCTACAGGAGGCTGCAAGGCCAGCAGGGCCGAAGTTGAGTACTGAGGGGGCTCGAAGCAGACTACGGTTTTGAGAAGCTTCTGGGCATAAAGAGAGGCAGCAGCAGGCTGGGCAGGGGGGCCGGGCCACCGTCTGTCGGTGGACCAGGAGGCAGGCGTCACTCAAAGCCACGGGGCTGGGGTCCTGAGGGCTCCCCTGGGCCGAGGAGGAAGGACAGCCCCCCGTGTCAGGTGGACAGCCCACCAAGACAGAAGGTTAGAGCTGCGGGCCCCGCATCCTCCAGCCACAGACATCTGGGCCTTCTCAGCCGCTGTCGGAAGGGGCTGAATGGCGTCCTCTGTCTGCCCTGAGGTGAGGGGACGGACAGAGCACCGAGGTGGAATGACAGGGAGGGGAAAAGCGAAGAGGTCTCCCGCCTGCGACCCCCGGCACCGTCGCAGGCGCCCCAAGGTCTCTGCTGATTTGCCAGCCACCAAAGCCAGGGGCACAGCCGCCGGTGGGGGGAAGGCCCACCCGCGCCCCTCTCACCTCTCCACGGCCCGGCGGATGTGGGCCATCCAAGTGTTCCTGTCCTCCTTGGAGCTGGTGTAGATCTCGTACATCTCGGGCCCGTGCAGGGAGGCGCTGATCAGAAACATGGCTTTCTCCTCGTTGGCCACCTCCCTCACGATGAGCTTTTGCAGCGAGATGATGGGGCGCTTGGAGTCCTGCACGGGTGGGACGGGGCGGGGAGGGTTACCCTGTACCTGCTGCAGCCCCACAGCCGTGGAGCCATGAGCCGGCGGGGAAGGGGACTGGGGGGGAGCGGGGGAGGCGTGCACCCTGCTTATCCTCCAACAATTCGAAGCAGAAAGATTTTGCCACCTGGG
The DNA here is from genome assembly GCF_949987535.1 of Balaenoptera acutorostrata. Classification (NCBI taxonomy): domain Eukaryota; kingdom Metazoa; phylum Chordata; class Mammalia; order Artiodactyla; family Balaenopteridae; genus Balaenoptera; species Balaenoptera acutorostrata. The sequence goes on from NC_080065.1 coordinate 180,668,134, forward strand.
GGAAACGGACACTATCGCGATGATATTCTCACATCCTTCTCATGTGCCTGTTCAATGTGCTTAAAAAATGTTCTATAATTGCTAACGCACGTACACTGTATAAAACTGAGAAGATACAAGAGCAGGCAGTCTGTGATGACAAATAAATCTTCCTCCCAACCCTGTGCCCCAAACACCCAGAGCCAACCAGTATTCCCAGTCTGTGGTGTGTCCGACAAGAGATAATGCTCTGACTGACCAGTAAAATGTGCGATTTTAACTGGCTGTTATGGGCTACACTGCATTTCCCCCCATTCCCCACTAAATCCAGATGCCGAGGTCCTAACCTCAGAATGTGACGGTATTTGGAGACAGGGTCTTTAAAGAGGTGATTAAGTTAAAGCGAGGTCATGAGGGTGGGCCCTGACCCAGCAGGACTGGTGTCTTCCTGAGGAGAGGCAATCAGGACACAGACAGACAGACACACACACACACACACACACACACACACACGCACACAGAGGGCGAGCAGGGGAGGCCGTGGGGAGCAGACAGCACAGCAGATCATAGACGTCGCATCACCCTCGTGAGCGGACACACAGCACACACGAGGTGGGCTGGCGTCAGGGCGAGACCACCGTTTGGCAAGACAGCGTGACCTATTTCTGGAAACTTCCTGAGAAGCTAGTTTAAGTCTCTGGGAAAGGGGCGAGACTCTGGAGTTGAGTGGCAAAGGCCACTTTCCTCTCCAGGTGAACCCAGAGGCAAACGGGTTCGCTGAGCCCCTCCGCGGCAGGTACCCATGGGTCACCCAAGCGAGCAGGGGTCGAGGCCGAGTCCCCGGTGGACGTGGGCCGGGTGGGATGGGCGGAATCCCAGCCTGACTCCGAGCCCTCCGTCCGCACGGAGCTCCCGGCCAGCTTGGCTGCCGTGACGCGGCTGTTCTGGGGCCAGCGTGCCGTGAGGCCAACGTGGGCACAGGTCCCAGGGCAGTGGCTGCCTGAGGGCGCGTCCTCAGCGACACGCTAGCCCCCCGGGAAGGAGGGACAGGCTCTCCCGGCGAGGTTGCCCGGGCCTGTGAGGGCCCGGGCGCTTGTGAGGGGAAGGGCCACGGAAGCACAGAGCCCGGGCGGAACTGGGCAAGATGTTGGCGCGACCCTGAAGCCGCCTCAGGCCACTGGACAGGAGCCCATCCTTGGCAAATTCTACTCCTGCCTTGTTGGCACCTTCTGGCCCTGGGGAGGGCCTGGGACGACGGGGTAACATGTGGATGTGCTCTTCTAGCCTCCTTGCTCTTGTGCTGTCCCCCTGCCCTGGCAGTGGGGCAGTCCCTGCCTCCCCGGCCCGTGCAGGCAGCTTTGAGCAGCCCTTTCTGCGAAGGGATGGGACACGTACCACGGAAGCAAAGACGTATTTTTGATCCTTTTCTTGTAGCAGCAGAAGCACGTCCGTCAACAGGACAGCAAGGACATCTAAGGGGAGGACGCAGAAGGAAACATCTTATAGGGTCCCGCCGGGCAGACGAGGAATCCCAGGCCGGCTCCACAGCCCGCGGGCGCCCTTCAACCTGACCCCACCCCATCACCCTCCTGGTTTCAGCTTTGAACACCGAGACCCTGGACGCTCGCGTCCTGCTTCCTGCCGTAGCAAAACTCTCGTGCCCGCATGCCCGAGCGTCCTGGTGGCGGTAGGCTCGGAGCCTTGTCCCTGTAGGGACATGGTGCGGTGACCCGCCCGGCAGAGCTGGTGCACGTGGGTGCAAATCCCGAGCTGTGTTTCCAACAGGAGCGCTCGCGCTGCGGGAAACGAAAATACCGCCTCCTCGGGGAGCTTGTTCAGACACCCCATCCCAATCGGACACCCTCTCCTCACGGAACTCTGTCGCGCTGCAGCCTGCTGGGTTCCTCTAAAGCACTTACTGCGCTTTTCACTGTTTTTGTGTTTACCTCTCTCCTTCTGCCCACCGACTGGAGCCCCACGTGGGCAGGGGCCTCTGCCACCCGCCTTGGTGCCTGGCATGCAGGGGCTGCTCAACTGTAAACTGTACCTTTTGGCTGCTCACCTGCTCGAATTAAGAACAAGCACATCCTGTCGTCTGGCTACCTGCGACGCCCCCCAAAGCTCTTTAAAGAGGCTGATGCCAGTGGACAGGTTAGGATGCTTCTAGAGGCTCATGAAATGGACAGGAAACTCAGGGATGAGCCCCGGGCGCTCTCTGGTCTGGAACCACGCCACGGATCTCGAAAGTAGGGCGTGGAGCTCGCCCCGAACAGCGGGTGGGATGCTGGCGGCCACGGAGGTCCGTGGCCCAGGTGGCATCCTCTACCCCCACTGGGGCCCGTGACTGTTGTTTAGAACCCTGGGGCCTCTGCTAAATCTGGGGTGTCCTGATACCCCAGGTTTCTGTTCAGGAGTCAATGACTCAGTGTGCCCTCTTCACCTGGCGGCCTTCCCTGTGTGCACCACACCATCTCAACCACCGGACACGGAGGGTGATGGCATGACCACCTGGACCACCTCGTTCCTGCTCTACTTCTGTGCTCGACCTGACTCAGCAGGTAACCTCCCTTCAGCTGCAAAGCAGCCAGGCTGCAGTGGCTCTGTGCCAGCTGGTGCCCATCAACCCAAAATAGTGCTCACTCATCCAAGAGGGTACCCAAGTCTCCAAGATGGCATCCACCAACCCAGGATGGCGTCCAGCAGAGGTGACTGGAGCGGGGCGTTACCTTTTAGGCGCCCGGACGTGGTCTTCCAGCACAGGGTGCCCTCCAGGTGGAGCTGCCGCTGCAGCATGTCCTCCTTGCGGAAGGTCAGCCCGTTCTTGAGCCTGCTGGAGGACTTGAGGTCCATCTTGCCCGCGATCTCCCTGAGGCGCTGGCCTTTCTCGCACTCGCTGACCCTGGCGTCCACTTGCGAGATGACGCCTTTGATGAGGCTCAGGGCCTGCGTCAGGTCTCTGTGGTCCTCGGAGTCAGCTGCCACACACAGCAGAGTTAGCGCTTTCCTTGGTCTGCGTCCACGAACGCGATGGAGGCGGACAGGCTACGGGGCCGAGGAGGTGTGTCCCGAGGCCACTGCTCAGAGGACCCTCGAGAATCACTTTCCAACTCGAATTTCCTGAGATGTAAACACTTCTCCAAAGTAAACGTGACAGCCCAGCGTTTGGTTTTCACCGAGACAGAGCTTCTGTCGAATGCAGAAGCTGAGGTGCAAATCAAGCGGCAAAAACAGACCCTGCATAACTCCGCCGGCCATTCCTTGGTAAACTGACGCCCCCTTGCCCTCCAGCTCTCCATGAAAGACTCCCTCCACCTCCGGCCATTACCAAGAGCTGGCTCCCCCCACTCCAAGGGCTCTGCTTTCACGGCAGGGGAACTTCGTGCGTTCTCCCACCACCCAAATACCCTGGAGACAAGGGAGGTGTGGTCAGCACTGCCCGGGCCTCCGGGAACCCCGGCTGGGCTACATGCCCTTCCTCTCTGCCCTCCATGGCATCAGGCACGCGACACGGAGGTCACCTCTGGGCCTGTGTGGGTCACCCGGGGTGACCTTAGCAAGGGCACTACCCGTGTCTTTTCATCCACTCTCCAATACTGACTGAGGGCTGCTCCAGCCCAGACCGTGCGGGGACTCGGGGGGTAACGGCAGGCGAGACCAGGCACCCTGGCTGGAAACCCTAGCACCCAGCACAGTGGATTCTGCAAGGTGGCAGCTCAGTCAGTGACTGCGGAGCCCAGCTGAATCCGGAGAACCAGGGACAGATCGTAGAGTGGATTATCTAACCCACTATTAGAAGAGGGGGTGGGGAGACAGAGACCCTCCTCCCCACCGAGCACCTAAGGGCAAGACAGGAGAGCTACCGTACCTTCCGTGTTCTGAATAATACGCTCCACCAGCACGGGGTACTTGGTTATGCGCTGGGTGACCAGAAGGATACACTCCTGCACGCCGAGCCGCCTCACGATGGAGAAGTTGCCGATTCTCTATGACACGGAGGAAACAAAGCCATGCTGCGTGGGTGTCTAATCCCCCGCCACATCAGTTCATGGTCGGATATTGAGTGATATCCAGTTCATGGTCCCTTTTCGGCTTACGGGGACCTTGTCCTTGCCGCTTTGCAGGTACGTGAAAGCAGGGACTGTCTGCTGCATACAGAAAGGCCACAAAGGCAGAGGCAGCCTCACCTGCTATAAAACGTGGGCCCCTGCAGAACCCGTTAGGAAGAAACCAGCCGGGGGGTGGGGGAGTGAGTGGGGGGTGGTCCTGGGAATCCCCTGGAGAGCTGTCCACGTGCACACGCACACGCGCAGACCCTCGCCCTGCTGATGGCCGCCGGGACCCTCCAGGCACGCTGGGCCGGTGCTCCCCGAACTGGCTCCCTGGCGGAAGCTGGTGCGCGCTTCTGGCTAAGAGCCTAGCAAGTGGTCACCTGACGTCACTTGCTTTTCCCAGCCACGTCACGTGGCCTGCGCGATCTTAGTTCCCCGACCAGGGATTGAATCTGGGCCCGCGGCAGTGAAAGTGCCAAGTCCTAACCACTGGACTCAGGCCCCCAAACGACCCTCTCCTTTTCACGTCTATCCACTGCCAGGATAATGGAGTGAAATTTTCTTAGAATTTTTTTTTTTTGGCCACACCTCGTGGCGTGCAGGATCTTAGCTCCCCGACCAGGGATCGAACCCGTGCCCCCTGCAGTGGAAGCGTGGGGTCTTAACCACTGGACCGCCAGGGAAGTTCCCTGGGGTAAAATTTAACAACCCTGCATCCTTAACTCTAGACCTTTAGTTGTTGGATATCACTTCAGGGTAGAGTCCTTGCGGTACAGGCTGCAGGTGCGGAGCTGTTGCGGGGTGCAGAGGGCCGGGGCTGCCGCAGGGCACATGCTGACGGCGCCCAGCAGCCTTGACCCAGGAGCGCCTCCCAGGATGCGGGGGGCGGGGTCTTGCCCGACCACTGACTCAGCTCCTGGGCCCTGAGCACTTGCACACTGTTGGGCAGAAAGAAGACAGGTGTGGGTCATTCCACGGGCTGCGGGGGATGCATGGGGACCAGACAGGGGAGGAGGTGACGAAAGGACAAAGGCTTAGAGGAAGGCAGGTCTTGCATCTGCCAGAGCATCCGAGGCAGAGCGGGTGGCTCTGGAGGGCCGGTTCCCGGGGCAGGGCGGCCCCTTGCGAGGACACTCATGTCCCCTCAACGGTCTGAGGACCCATGGTCATCCATTGAGGGGCATCTCAGGGGCCACCCTGCTGCGGCAGGAACAAAACCCTAGGCCTGCTTTGCTTTACACCCGGGGATTCTCCAGAGCTTTCACCACTGTGTTCTGAATGAGTTTGTGGTTAAAAATGAGACAGGGGCTTCCCTGGTGGCACAGTGGTTGGGAATCTGCCTGCCAATGCAGGGGACACGGGTTCGAGTCCTGGTCTGGGAAGATCCCACATGCCGCGGAGCAACTAGGCCCGTGAGCCACAACTACTGAGCCTGCGCGTCTGGAGCCTGTGCTCCGCAACAAGAGAGGCCGCGATAATGAGAGGCCCGCGCACCGCAATGAAGAGTGGCCCCCACTTGCCGCAACTAGAGAAAGCCCTCGCACAGAAACGAAGACCCAACACAGCCAAAAATATAAATAAATAAACTTAAAAATAAATAAATAAATACTTTTTTTTTTTTTTTTTTTTTTTTTACCTTGATCAAGTTTTGAAATTTCTTGTTTTGCTGCAGTAGCAACTTGTAGTGACTGACGGCTTCATTGTGGCCGCTACAGAAGACACCGTATTTTTCTTTCATTCTCTCCCCGTTTTCACCTGAAAACTGAAGAGAGCCCGTGGAGGCGTTACTAGAAGGAAACACAAAAACTGCCAGGGAATGTTTTCACCTCCTTCGCCTGACTCTGCTAAAACGCAGATTGACTTGACTTGGGATTTCACTTTCTTGTCTGGCTCGCTGGCACCCAAACAGAGAAATGCTTCAGGACGTGGTGTCTCAGCGCAAGGTACCGAAAGGGAAAAGGAGAAGACGTCTACACGTCACAGGTGCTTGTAAAACATCCCGAAATCCGAGAAGGAAAAATAAATTTAAGTGGAAGAATGTTAGAGAAATTCAAAAGCGAACGACGTCTTCTTCTCATGCATCCTAGTTAGCTGACCTGGGACGCTCCGGGCACTCTGAGGGCAGACGAGGGGCCCTGGGTCCCCTCTGTCAATCTTGGTCTTGGCCCAGAAGTCCACTCAGAAGTCAGCTCAGGGTCAATGGCCCTACCATGGATGGCTCTGGTCCAAAAACCAAACAGCCGTCAAGACCAAAAAAAATAAAAGCCAGCCAACCAAACAAACAAAAGCCCAGAACACCCACTGGATAGTGTCTAGACGAGTGCATTCACCATTTAGGTCTCTGTGTTTCTAGGCTGGTGGAAGGATGCGTGGCTGTTAAGGGGCTGGGACTGCAGTCCTCGGGGGCTGGGGCTCTCAGCAAATGGGGGGCATGTTCTTTCTGCATTGGAAGGAAAGAGACAGGGCAGGGGCTGGTCCAGGCCCTGAGCCGCCCTGGCCGCGCCCACCTGTTGTACCAGGAGGTCCCCGATCTTCTGGACGATGTAGTTGCGGTCACTGCCCTCCTCCAGGGACTCCTGACGGCGCTCCTTCAGCCGAGACAGGAAGTGGCCGTGCACCTCCAGCAGGTCGTCTGCGCCTGGGAAGAGGAGGCTGATGGCCTTGGGGCTGAACTGCAGCTCCTCCCGCAGGGCCCTGGAGTAGACCTTCAGCATGATCTTGAGCGTCCGCACGTGGTGGGCCTCCGTCTGCATCAGCTCTGCAGGAACAGGGACGCGGGACTTAGTGGTGCGGGGCCAACGCCCCGGCTCGGCCCTCCCTTGTCCCGCGACAGGCCAGGCCGGCTTCTCAGGTTTCTGTGAAGCCCTTGCCCTGGTGGTCTGACAGCCCAGGGGCCAGGCTTCCTGTCCTCCCCGGCCCAGCAGTGCTGGGGGGCCCAGCTTAAGGGGGCGGCGAGGGGTGGAAGGACATCAGGAAAGAGAGGACCCGGATGTGCGCTGGGACCTCAAATTCACAGGAGGGGTTCCTGCCTAATGTCAACCGAAGACGTTTCCAGGCTGTTTGAAACAAAGAAGACTGTTCTGACGAACACCCCTCCCAGGGATGTGAAACTTGCATGTCAGAGACCTGCCCCAGACTACAACTGATGGGAAAAGTGGAGCTCCAGGGAGGATTTTAATTCACTCTTAAAGGCAAAGAAAGATTCGATTTTGTGATGGAGTTCCTCTGCCGTTTAAGTCAAGGCCTTGAAGTTGTTAGAGATGAAACAGAAGTCAGTGGCGCTGGCCGGGGCCAGGGTCGCCAGCCACGGGGCTGCAAGGAGTCTGCGCTTGCCCAGCAGTGGAGACAGCGTGGCACAGGGCTGCCCAGAGGGAAGCGATGGACTGCACCACCCCCCCGCCCTCTAGGCAGGACTCCTGGCCGGGCTCAGGCTCTCCTCCCCACCCACACCCCAACCTGCTCCGGCCCTGGCAGGGAGCTCAGTGTGTAAAATGTGGAAGGAAGTGAGTGTCCACTGGTGAGTGGACACCACTGAGCAGTGTTGGGGGCCTGGAGGGACCCACGGGGGGCACCCAGCCCAGGGATGGGCGGTGTCTGGGAGACGTGTTTTCCACGGTGACTGCAACATCCCATCTAAGGACAGCAGCTGCCCATGGCCAGGTTCTCCAACGGCCAGTGGGAAGGGGCGCCCACCCCGGAGCAGCGCTACAGTCACACGCAGAGAGGGACCTGCCTCCAAAACCTCCACCACGCCCGGGCCTGTCTATGGTCACCAGGGATGGCTGGGATGGGCCCAGGCGGTCTTCTCTCTCGGGGTCACCAGCAAGGTAAGGACGAGTCAGGACTGGGCATTCAGCCATTCCTGTCCTCGGGGACTGGTCCTCACAAAGCCCCGTCCGGCCACCTCCTTCCTGGCCCGGAAGGCAGGGCTACCCTGCGGGAGTAGGTGGAGTGGGCCACACAGTCTCAGGGAGGGTCAGCAGTGGAGCCCCGGCTCCCAGATGGAATTAATAAATTAAAAAAAAAAAAAAAAATCAAGAAGAAGAGGGAGGAGGGGGAGGAGGGGGAGAAGAAGGAAGGGGAGGGGGGGAGGGGGAGGGGGAGGGGAGGGGGAGGGGAGGAGAAGGAGAAAAGGAAAAAGAAGAAGGAGGAGGGGGAGGAAGTGAAGGGCTGGCGTGGCAGGCCTCCTTACCATAAAGCACATCCTGCCTTTTCACCACCTCCCTCTTCTGTTTCTTCACATATGTGGGGTCCACGGAGAGGCTCCAGGACTCAGCCTCGAACTCGTGGGCATCTGCTTCGATCTCACGCCTCAGCGAGGCAGTGTAGGGGTCTGAGGGAAGAACAGGAGGCTGCTGCTCAGGGGCCCGGGGCCTGGCAGGCCTGGGGCTGCCCCTGCCCGTGCCGCCTGGACGCCCGGATGCGGGTCCTGGCGCCTCCCAGTGAATGGAGACCACCTGACACCCGAGAAAGAATCGAGGTGACGGTACCTTCTATTAAGATGGGGTCAGCGTTCAAAGATGTGAGTGAAAGAGAGTCATCGGCTGCCTGCTTGAACTTCAGAGACAATGTGTCGGTTTCATCCATCTCTCCTGTGACTGGTCTAGATGGAAATCATAAAACCAGTCATTTAAGAAAACTGCATTAAACACACACAGACACACACACACACACACACACACACACACACACACATTCTACAAAGGCAAATCACGTTGTTACTCAATCTGATTAGATACTATTTGAGAACTTTCTGCCTATCAACATAAGCCTTAACTCACAGATCATTTTGAAAATTAGGAGACTATCTGTCAATGTGACATCAGGTCTTCTTCCATCAAAACTGCCTTTTTTGGGGGGGGAGTACAGTTGATGTACAATATTATATTAGTTACAGGTGTATAACATAGTGATTCACAATTTTTAAAGGTTATACTCCATTTATACTTATTAAAAAACATTGGCGATATTCCCTGTGTTGTATAATACACCCGTGTAGTTTATCTATTTTATTTTTTTAAATAAATTTATTTATTTAATTTATTTATTTTTGGCTGCGTTGAATCTGTTGCTGCATGTGAGCTTTCTCTAGTTGCAGCAAGTGGGGGCTACTCTTCGTTGCAGTGCTCGGGCTTCTCATTGCGGTAGCTTCTCTGTTGCGGAGCACGGGGTCTAGACATGCGGGCTTCAGTAGTTGTGGCATGCCAGCTCAGTAGTTGTGGCTCATGGGCTCTAGAGCGCAGGCTCAGTAGCTGTGGCGCACGGGCTCAGTTGCTCCACGGCATGAGGGATCTTCCTGGACCAGGGCTTGAACCCATGTCCCCTGCACTGGCAGGTGGATTCTTAACCACTGCACCACCAGGGAAGCCCTATCTATTTTACACACAGTAGTCTGTGCCTCTTAATCCCCTGCCCCTATCTTGCCCCTCTCCCCTTCCCTCTCCCCACTGGCAACCACTAGTTTGTTCCCTATATCTGCCATCAAAACTAACTTTAATTTAATGTTCAAGTACATTCTAAGGGTGCATTCATTATATGCTTCCTTTCCTGGCCACCGGAGCCCTCAGGAACCCCTGGAATTCTTTCTGGCCAGAGTAGGCTGGACACAGCCTCATTCCCACTAGAGACTGGAGGGAGAATCCTTTCTAGAGGAAAAAGAAAATCAGCTCCTTTCCCCACCGACTCATCCAAGGATGAGTGACATTTTTTTTTTTTTTTTTACATGAGGTTTTCTACCTGAATGCTGCTGAATGCAATATTATAAGAACCACCTCAAAGTCCTAGGAAAATCGGATTAAGGCATGAATAACAGGACACAAACTTCGCGGCAACCTCAGTGGACTCCCAGCCTCGTCTGGAGGACACAAAGGAGCCCTGTCCAAGGGTCCTTCAAGAGCAGGAAGCAAACTGGATCCAAATGGCCGAGGACCCCCAGAACACATCATTTTGGAAAAGGAGTGAACCTCCAAAGCAGGTGTTAACAGCAATCTCGCCGCTGCAGGTGTTAACAGCAATCTCGCCGCTTGGTGGGGCTCTCCCCAACACTCCTCCCCCACCGAGGGTCTCCTTTCGGAGAGGCTGTCCTCGGGGTCCCTGAGGAAAGCCACCCCTGCTCCCTCCCTTCGTCAGCCCCTGTAGCAGAGGGAGTACCCGACTCACCCAAGTCTTGTCCCCGTTCCCGCCGGGCTGGGTGCTGGCTGTGGACCCCCCTTCTGCGAGACCGTCATGCCGACATTCCTGGCCAGGCCCGGGCTGCCATCGGACAGGAGGGTGGCCCTCGGGTGCTCCTTCAGGGATGCTGCGACGGAGGCAAAGACAGAGCTGGTGCTGAGGAAGTGGGCAGGGTAGCGGAGGTGGCCCGTCCGGAGGCCCCGCTCCGACTGGGGCCGCAGCACGGACAGAATCTTGGAGGTCAGCAGCTCGTTATCCAGAAAGACGTTATCGCTCCACTTCCTGGGAAAAGAGCTGTAGAACAAGAGCTCGGGGCGGCCGCGGAGCGAGCTGGCCCCGTCGCTGCTCTTGGAGTGTGCGTTCCCCATGGTCACGCTGGGGGCACCGAGACCCAGCCAGGCTGTGCCGTTTTTATAGCCCCGGGGGTGATCCTTCTAGAAATGGAAAGCTGCTTCTCTTACTGTATTGGCTGAAGCCTCGGGTATGGAGGGCAGGAAATTGGTCCCCGCTGTGACCATTTAGTGTGGAAATCGCACAGTATTTTCTCCGCAGGTAAAATAAGAACGACACGACTACTCCTCCACCCCATACCCCTCCGTCTTGGTAGGGGGTCAAAAGCAAAGAGCAGCTTACATCCACCGCAAAGAGTCTTAAGATCACGGATTGGGAGCTTGTGCCGACATCACACACATCTCAGATTGTAATTAATCTGAGACCGGCTGTCAGGATGATTCTGAGATGCGGAGACCATGGGGGTCTCTGGTGTTTGGCTGCACGCGCCACTGTTCGTAATTGCTCTAATAGAATTTGACTCCCAAGGTTGATGAGAGGCCCCGATCCTATATTATAAGGTGATCGTAAACCAACCTAACACACAACAGGGGTCCCGAAGGGTTGTCTGCCCTCATCTGCTAGTTAAGAGTTGGGATATTACTGTCGATGCCAACTACCTCCAATAGATCATATACTTGAATATGTTCTTCCCATATGTTCTATGTTAATTCATTCGATCCTCTCAATAAGTATCAAGGTATGCAATCTTATCTTCACCTTGATAAATAAGGACAGTGAGAATTAAGAAGATGTGTATAATGTCCAGTGCCACTTATATTTGATAAATGAAAGCCCATGACATCACTCACAGGACTACCTGATTCAAATCTGCAATTTTTTTCATACTCGGTACTAGCAAGAATTTGTATGTTCTATTAAGGTCATAATCTAGAGACAAGTATTGATCTATTATAATTATACTTGAAGTACATGATTGTACTGGACTTTAGACACATACACCCAAACACACATAACAAAAACAAAAACAAACAACAACAAAAACAGAAATCTAGCATCAGATTGGATATTGAATAGAAAGGATGTTGAACACAAGTAAGAGACAAAGAGTCAAATTATTTAAAAAAATAATGTGATATTAGAATAAGTGTTTAAAGAATGTGAATGTAATTTTTACCTTTTTTAATTAAAAAATATGTATTGAAAAGAAAAAAAAGAGTTGGAATGTTCAGATGTATTGTACCCACTGATCCTTCCCCATCGATGGAAAGATGCAGCTCTTGGAAAGCCAGGCTGTCATTAATGAGGCTGGTTTTTTTTTTCCTCCTCCTATTTGACAAGTCGACCATTTAAGTCAAGCCTAGTTGCGACCGGCCGCTTGGCTAATTTATTTATTCTCAGGGTGAAAGCCACATTTGAAAGCTTTGCTCTAAGACAAACAGCAGCCTTGAAAAGAAATCTGGGGACTTCCCTGGTGGCCCAGTGGTTAAGACTCCGTGCTCCCAATGCAAGGGACACGGGTTCCATCCCTGGTCAGGGAACTATGATCCCGCATGCTGAGCAGCATGGCCAAAAAAAAAAAAAAAAAAAGAAAAAGAAAAAAAGAAGAAATCTGTCCAGTGGCCTTCCTGACCCGGCTCCTGGGTCCCCAATGCACCCACCCACCAGTTTCTCTGTGTCACACAAAGAAAGTAGTTGGGACTCTGGTTCTGAGCAGCACGGAGACTACGTGATGCCATTTGGTCAGTGACCTCAAACATCCTGACGTCGTGATCATAAATAGCTAACAATGGCTATTATCATAGTAGACAAAGGTGACAAGGCTGTCGCTCACATACCAACACCCGTTTGCAATGGTGAAAATCATAAATCGAGGCCTCCACGGTCCACGGCAGGCACTTCCCGGTATTTCTACGCCCAGTGAACTCCACCCAGGCAATTATGATCTGGATGTACCAATATGGGACAAATGCTAAAATGAAGACTTTGCCCGGCATCCTGGTGCGGCTGACAGATTGCTCCTGTGATCCGAGGTCCTGCCTGAAGTCGGATGGATTCTGCTTTAATCAAACAGCCCACGGGAGGAAAAGTCACCCTAAACACCCTCTAAGAATCCCTGGTTCCAGAGAATTTTTAGAAAATGATCGGTAATGCTAAATCTACGATAAATGGAGTTCGATCTTCCTTGGATGATTAAGAAGACACTTGGAGGTTTTCATGTCTTGGGGGTCATGATTAGGGGCCCCAGGTACCACTGGACTCAAAAGGGTACAAGGGGTAGAATTCCAGCTAAAAGAATGATGAACTGGCCCCCTAAACGTATGATATAATTTACATATTCTGATCATTGGCTGTCTCCCCAGTAGAATGGAGGACAGTGCCTCCCACAAAGCAGGTGCCAAGAAATCACTGTTTCACGGGGTTTTATTTAGCCATAAAAAGGAATGGAATTCTGACACTTGCTACAACGTGGACGAAACGTGAGCACACGGTGCTCAGTGAAATAAGTCAGACACAAAAACGACAAATACCCTCGGATTCCACTTCTAGGAGGTCCCAACAGGAGTCAGGTTCACAGAGAGAAAAATTAGAATGGGGGGTTCCCAGGGGCTGAGGAAGGGGAATGGGGAGTTTTGTTTAACACGGACAGAGTATCAATTGGGGAAAATGAGGAGAGTTTTGAAGATGGATGGTGGTAGTTGTTGCCCAAAACTGTGAATGTACTTAATGCCACTGGACTGTACTCTGGTTAAACTGGTCACTTTTATGTTTATGTATATTTTGCCACCGTTTTTTAAAAAAGAAATCATTGTTTATTTAGGGTGATGGAATAGTTCTGCCTCTTGACTGTGGTATTGGTTACTCACATCTACACCTGGAAAACATTTCATAGATACATACACTCCCCTTTCCTTCACAAGAGTGCAGGTAACAACTAGCAAAACCCAAATAGGGTCTGTCCCTGAGTTGATAACATTGTATCAGTCTTGGTTTTGCCACTGGACTATGGTTATGTGAGATGTCACGAGTGGGGGATGCCTGGTGGAGGGTACACAGGAAGTCTATTTTTACAACTTCTTGTAAGTCTTGAACTACTCCAGAATAAAAAGTTACAGTCAATTCTTGTTATTCGCGGTAGTGACTGAATTCGCTAATACGGAACCACGGCTCCTAGGGGAGCTTCTGGCTGCACTTTTGCCAACCGGTCATCCTGTAACCTTGTTTTATGTGTGTTTCTATTGAAAAACGCATCATTTAACATACACTGTTGACTCATTAACATTGAACTTGTGTCTGAACGAAGCTGGTCTAACAGATTTTCTCTGTAAGGCCCACTGTGGCCTTCTTGTGCTTAAGACCACTAGACAGCACTTCAGCGCTATGCTTGGGGGCCCCTTTGCCAAATCACCAACAAAAAGCTCCCCCCCACCAAAAAAAAGGGCAAAACGTGTGGCACCAAATACACTGCAAAAAGGACACGTGTTTGCAGTATGAACTGAAGCAAGAATGCAGGGCACGGCCTGTTCAACCTCAGCTGGGAACGTGCGCCTTAGTGACTCACATTTTTCACCGCAAGTGTCTCTGCACGTGACTGTGAAAACACCCCACAAGTACTGATTGGAGGGTTACAAATACATTTTAGCCAGTAGGTGAATTTGCAAAGACAGAATCCTGCATCCATACAATGCCATAGCATTCATCTAAAGAAGAAATGAGATGCTGAAACATGCTCCGATGTGGATGGACCCGGGAAATATCCTGCTGAGTGAAAGTGGTCAGGCACACAAGACCACGCAGTGTAGGATTCCATCTATAGGAAACATGCGGAATACGTAAATCCACAATGACGGAAAGTAGATCAATAGGTAGGTGCCTAGGACTTGGGGAGATTGGAGGGTGACAGCTAATGGGTATGGGGTTCCTCTTGGGGGTTCTAAAATTGATTGCGGAAAAAAAAAGGGGGGAGTTCCCTGGTGGTCCAGTGGGGGCCTGGGTGCGACCCCTGGTTGGGGAACTAAGATCCCCCAAGCTGTGCAGCATGGCCAGAAATAAAATAAAATAAAACAAAATAAAATAAATTGATTGCGGTGACTCTGAATACACTAAAAGCCACTGCACCGTACACTGAAATGGGTGCACTGTGTGATATGTGGATTATACCTCAGTTAAAGCTGTTCAGCGGATAAACTCCTGTGAAGAAGGGTCACCTTTCTGCAGGAGAACAAGCCCAGTGATTTGTAGGTTTCACACCCAGTATGACTTAGTCATGCTGCCCCTGGCTCTGAGACAGACAGGAATCTGTATTTATCCCGCCCTCGTGTTTTCCTAAACCAGACAGCCATGGTGGGGCAGACAGGGGGTGGTGGGTCGCTGGGATCTGGGCTGTGCTGTCTGCACAGCCACCGAACCCGATTCGGAGCTTAATTAGCACCGTCTGCCCACCGCTGAGAGGTGCCATCGATCGGCGTGCTCCTGGCCCGCTGCACAACCGGTCCGCCACAGAGGGGACCCAGGCGAGAGCCAGGAATGACAACGAGAAGTGAACGGTGAAAATGGAACAAGTTCTTGGCTTGGAGGAAAAAACACACCCGTTCTCAGCCACAAACAGACAGCAGCCTCTTCTCATGTTTTTTTTTTTTTTTTTAAAACCTGTTTTGCCTCGGTTTCTTGAAGAGTGGTCTCTGTGAGCAAATCAGACGACTAAGCTGGTGTGACAGCTACGATGATCCCACTCTGGGATTTTACTTGGACAACAGACCCCACGCCACAAAGTTCAGGTTAATAGGGGCTAATTTCCAGCGTACTTAGGCTCCCGAGTGACCTGCAGTCTATAAATCCTCTGATACACAAGCACAACCCCATCAGCCCTTGGGGGAATGTAAGGACCCACGAGGGAAGTCCTTGAACAAGACTTGATAGTTAAGAACTTGTTGAAAGTCATTTTTCAAGGAAACTCATTATGACATATCAAGTGACCATCTTAATTGGGCTTAAACTGTCCTTTATAATCTAGAAGCATACTGGTTTCTAGAAACACCAACTTCCAAGCAAGAATTTTATATTCTAACCAACAAGGACCTACTGTATAGCACAAGGAACTATACTCAATATCTTATAATAACCAGTAGTGGAAAAAAATCTGAAAAAGAATATATAGATATATATACGTATAACTGAATCACTTTGCTGTCCACCTGAAACTAACACAACACTGTCAATCAACTATACTTCAATTAAAAAAAAAAAGAATTCTATATTCTAAATGGCAGATTCCTCCTGCTGCTCGATGGGAAAGTAACTGGAAACATCTTTGGGAGGGAGCTGGGCCCGGGCACAGAGGTCCCTGCAGTTTTCTGCAAAAGGTCACACAGGGGACTTCCTGTGCTCCCAATGCAGCCAGCCTGGGTTCGATCCCTGGTTGGGGAACTAGATCCCGCATGCCGCAACTAAAGAGCCCGCATGCCACAACTAAGAAGCCCGCATGCCGCAACTAAGACCCGGAGCAGCCAAAATAAACAAACAAATAAGTAAATAAATATTAAAAACAAAAAAACAAAAAAACCACCAGCCGCCTGGCAGTTTCAAAGGCTTGGCTTCGAAACAGCTGCCCCTTTTCTCATATTTGGCGAGGTCCTAGGCCCCCCTCCCTGCCCCCATTCTTTGTGTCTTCGAAGACTTTTCTCTCAGGCTGCGAGTGCCACCTGTCTCTGGAGAGTTCTAGCAAGCACGGGCTGCGCGCGAGTGTTCGAGAGACAATTAAGAGAATCTGATACCAAATGAAGTTTTCAGTTCACAGTTCCCGGCTTGGCAGCCACCTGGGACTAGACTAAATCAATGCCGAGACAACTCATTGATTTCTCTGCCCTGCTTCAGCTGGATGTTACAAAAGCAAGACAGCATAAAAAAGAAAAAAAAAAACAAAAATACAGGAGGGGGAAAAAAACCCCCCCAAACCCCAAACCTTAGCCTCATGCCTCAGAGGACAAAGAGAGAAAAAAATAAATAAATAAAAGGCATATTGGGGCTTAGAAGTGTGAGCCAGAAAGAATACTCTTTGTGAACCTGAAATTAAAAAAATACACAAGCCCCCCCCCACTCCCAAATTACGTCAAACCCAGCAAACACCACTTAAAAAAGAATTGTGGGATCTTCTTGAATGCGTGTGCAGAAGACTTAAAAATCACAAAACAGTATTAAAGTAGAAATAACTTGTACTGCTACCACCCACAGTTAATTGCTTCTGGAATGAAGATTTATAAGTTGACAATTAATGTTTAATAATGAGTGATCTAGAGATCTGTGTTGAAAAATCCCTCACGTATAGCAAAAGGATAATATGGTAGCAAATATATATTTTTGGCGTAAATATCATGCAGGACATGTGGGTTATACCATCAAGCGATATGCTTGCAAATCACTATTCTACAAAATAGTTTGTATTATTCTATGGATAATTCCGGAAGTTAACGCAGAAAGGACCAATGGCCATGTCTGTGGGCATAAAAATGAACCTCAACCTAAACTTCATGCTTTTCACAAACAAGAACTCAAAATGCACCACAGATTTAAACAGAAAATGTAGAACTATAAGACTTTTCAGAGCTAACATAGGAGAAAAGCTTCAGGAACTGGGGCTTGGATGGGTGAAAGAGTTCTTTGCTATGACACCAGAAGCCTGATCCACAAAAGAAAAATATATCTTTAAATCGACTTCGTCATAATTAAAAACATTTGCTCGTGGAAGATCTGTTAAAAGGATGAAAAGACAGGCTACAGAGTGGGAGGAAATATTTTGCAAACTGCCTATCTGACGAAGGACTAGCATTTGGAATATATGACGCGCTCTCAAAATCCAACAGTAAAAATACAAACAACCCATTCAGAAAATGAGCATAAGAGGTGAAGACTACATTTCACTGAAGAAGATATACAGATGGCAAAAAAGCACGTGAAATCATGTTCAACATCATTTAGCCATCAGAGAAATGCAAAACCACCGTGAGCCGTCACTACCAGAACGGCTAAAATAAAAAACGGTGAAGATGCTGAATGCTGGTGAGGATGTGGAGAAACTGGATCACTCATACATTGCTGGCGGGAATGTAAAAGGGTGCAGCCGCTCTGGAAAACAGTTGGGTGGTTTGTAAAGAAAACTAAACAATTGCATTCTTCTGTATTTATCTCAGAGAAATGCAAAACTCAGGTCCAGACAGAAACCTTTACATGACTGTTCGGAGCTGCTTTGAGGCCAAAACAGGAAACAACACAGATGTCCTTCACTGAGTAAATGGTCAGACAAACTGCGGTCCACCCATGCCACGGAATACTGCTCCTCAAGGAAAAGGAACTCTTGATAACACACAACAACCTGGGTGGATCTCACGGGCATTATACTGAGATAAAAGCCAATCTCAAAAGGTCACCATATGATTCCATTTATGTAACATTCCTTTTTTTTTTTGGTTGCACCGAGCGGCTTGTGGGATCTTAGTTCCCCAACCAGGGATCAAATCCAGGCCCCCAGCAGGGGAAGTGCGGAGTCCTAACCATTGGGCCACCAGGGAATTCCCTATGTAGCATTCTTGAAACGACAAAATTATAGAGATAGAAAAAAGATTTGTGGTTGCTGGAGTTATCTGTGGGGGGCGGGGCGGGGCGGGGCAGGCGCTTGAAGAGTGGGTGAGAATATAACGCAGAAGTTCAAGGGCAATCTGTGGTGGTGGAACAGTCCTGCATCTTGAGGGAAGTGGTGGCTGTGGGAATCTACACATGTAATAAAATGGCATTGGACCAGACTCACATATTGTCCAGATGACAATTTCTTCATTTTGATATCCTATTATATATTTTAGTTACAAAGAAGTAACCAGTGGGGGAAACTGCGTGAGGGGTACACGTGACCTCTCTGTACCACCTTTGCAATTTCCTGTGAATCTGTAATGATTTCAAAAGAAAAAGTGTGAAACAAACAAAAGCATCACCACCAACAAAAAAAAGGAAGAACACTCATGCCCAAAGTCGTAAACAGCTCCAGCTGCCATAATAAAATAACAATTTGGGTGGCTTAAACAATAGAAATTTATGTCTTACAGTCCTGGAGGCTGGGAAGTCCAAGACTAAGGTGACAGTAGATTCGACCTTTGCTGAGGGCTTGCTTCCTGGCTTCAGATGGCCACATTCTTGCTGGGTCCTTACATGGTAGCGAGAGTGAGAACAAGCTATCTAGGGTTTTTTCTTATAAGGGCACTAATCCCATCATGGGGGCCCCACTCTCATGACCTCATCTACTCCAATCACCTTGCAAAGGCCCCACCTCCTATTACCATCACGCTGGGGGGTTAGGGATGCAACATGGGAATTTGGGGGGAACACAATTCAGACCAGAACACAGTGAATAAAGCCGTGTTTCCTGCAAACTCATTTAATTCCAGAGCTTCTCTTATCACTCACTGGACACCTCAGCAGAAAGAACAAGCAGGCTTCCTCTTTCTTCCCTTCCTTCATCTCTTAGAGGGAAGGCCAAAGGGCACAGCCTCTTAAGAAGAATTGCTGCAGAAGGTGATGGACACTCAACCGAGATCTCAGAGAGCAGTTCTGATGGCCAAGGAGGAGGGTCTGGGAATAGTGCTTTATAAGAAAGCAGGGGGCTTCCCTGGTGGCGCAGTGGTTGAGAATCTGCCTGCTAATGCAGGGGACACGGGTTCGAGCCCTGGTCTGGGAAGATCCCACATGCCACGGAGCAGCTGGGCCCGTGAGCCACAACTACTGAGCCTGCGCGTCTGGAGCCTGTGCCCCGCAATGGGAGGGGCCGCGATAGTGAGAGGCCCGCGCACCGCGATGAAGAGCGGTCCCTGCACCGCGATGAAGAGTGGCCCCCACTTGCCGTAACTAGAGAAAGCCCTCGCACGAACTGAAGACCCAACACAGCCAAAAATAAAGAAAGAAATAAATAAAGTAGCTATAAAAAAAAAAAAATTAAAAAAAAAAAAAAAAAGAAAGCAGGCTTGGAGACATTCAGAGAGGGTTACAGTGAAAACGAGAAATGCCCGAGGACCTCATGGCAAGTCACCATAATTTGGGAGAAGAGACTGTAAGAGTATAAAAAGTAATGAGAGGGACTTCCCTGGTGGTCCAGCAGTGAGGACTCGGCGCTTCCACTGCAGGGGGCATGGGTTTGATGCCTGGTTGGAGAACAAAGATCCCACAAGCTTCACAGTGTGGCCAAAAGAAAAAACAACACAGAGCCACCCAACAGGATGTGGAGCTGCTCCACTGAGAGTGGCCGAACACAAGACTTTGTCCTGGCTGGAAACCTGGGGACTTCGTGCAGAAGCCTCTGCCAGGGGCCACCATGTAAAAGAGAAGTGCGCAAAGGTGTGGATGGTAAGAAATGATACCTGGTTGAGAGAGCTGCCAGACGGCCCTGGGCCAGCCATCCCTGCCTGTCCCCGACCTCATGGGAGAATCTGCCCTTAATGAGTAAATCCCCAACATCACCGCAAGGCTTAGAAAAAATTTACTTTGGGGACTTCCCTGGTGGCGCACTGGTTAAGAATCTGCCTGCCAATGCAGGGGACACGGGTTCGAGCCCTGGTCCGGGAAGTTCCCACATGCCGCGGAGCAACTAAGCCCATGCACCATAACTACTGAGCCTGTGCTCTAGAGCCCGCGAGCCACAACTACTGATCCCACGCGCCACAACTACTGAAGTCCGCACACCTAGAGCCTGTGCTCTGCAACAAGAGAAGCCACCATAATGAGAAGCCTGCGCCCCGCAACGAAGAGTAGCCCCTGCTCGCCGCAACTAGAGAAAGCCCGCGCGCAGCAACGAAGACCCAACACAGCCAAAAAATAAATAAATAAAATAAAATAAAATAAATTTAAAAAAAAAAGAAAAATTTACTTTGTTATTAGCGTGAATGTTAAATACGGTCATCCCTCGGTATCCGGAGGGGATTGGTTCCAGGGCCTCTGAGGATGCCAAAATCCCAAAACCCAGGATGCTCAAGTCCCTCATATGAAATGGCAAAGTATCAATACAGTTGACCCTTGAACAACACGGGTTTGAACTGTGCAGGTCCACTTAGAGCGGATTTTTTTCCCCCACTAAGTATGTGCTATAGTACTATACAATCCGTGGTTGGTTGAACCTGAGGATGTGAAGCCACAGGTATGAAGGGCCAACTATAAAGTTATACTCAGATTTTCGGCTGCACAGAGGGTCAGCGCCCCTAACCCCCCCACCCCCCGCACCGTTCAGGGGTCAGCTGAATCTGCATAGAACCTATGCACACCCTCAGGTATGCTTTTTTTTTTTTTTTTTTTTCTTTTTTTTTTTTTATAATGCAGGTAGGCTGCTCAAAACATGCCAACCTGTCCTCAGTTCCTCAGTTGGTTTCTGTGGAATTTTATTTTATTTTATTTATTTATTTATTTATTGAAATTCACGTTCTTTTATTTATTTTATTTATTTATTTATTTATTTATGACTGTGTTGGGTCTTCGTTTCTGTGCGAGGGCTTTCTCTAGTTGCGGCAAGTGGGGACCACTCTTCATCGCGGTGCACGGGCCTCTCACCATCGCGGCCTCTCTTGTTGCGGAGCACAGGCTCCAGTCGCGCAGGCTCAGTAATTGTGGCTCACGGGCCCAGTTGCTCCGCGGCATGTGGGATCTTCCCAGACCAGGGCTCGAACCCGTGTCCCCTGCATTGGCAGGCAGATTCTCAACCACTGCGCCACCAGGGAAGCCCCCTCAGGTATGCTTTAAATCATCTCAAGGTTACTTATCATACCTAATACAATGTAAATGCTAGGTAAATAGTTGGCTGCGAGCACAGCAAAATTCAAGTTTTACTTTCTGGAAGTTTCTGGAGTATTTCTGATCCTTGGTTGACTGAATCAAGGATGTGGAACCTGTGGATATGGGGGGTGGGCAAGTGTACCTTGTCTGCTTAGCTAAGGAACTGTGCCCAACTCATTGTCTGCCTGTGTCTAGAGAAAAGGGAACTGCGTGATCTTTTATGCATGTGTATCTTGCTGAAAATTAGTCCAAGTAAAAGATTTTTGGAAAGCTCAGGTCTGAAATGACATTTCGCTGGGTACACCTGACATTTGTGAATGTTATGTTACCGAACGGGGCCTGCAACTTAGGAAGCATATGTACCTTAAAATTAAAATAAAAACAAACAATAACAAAAATGAATGGCCAAGGAGCTTCCTCTCTCTG
The DNA here is from genome assembly GCF_949987535.1 of Balaenoptera acutorostrata. Taxonomy (NCBI): domain Eukaryota; kingdom Metazoa; phylum Chordata; class Mammalia; order Artiodactyla; family Balaenopteridae; genus Balaenoptera; species Balaenoptera acutorostrata. The sequence goes on from NC_080065.1 coordinate 180,689,850, forward strand.
AAATGGGTTGGTTGGCAGATAACTTGGAGGTTCATCACCTGAATGGCATTTTCCTTTTCTCCAATGACATCAATGAATATGTTGGTACCAAAATGCAGTAATGTTTTATAATGAGTAGATGCCTGCCTATTGTGATTATAGATAATTCCTCCTTTGTTTGGTTTTGTGTTAAGGGTTTACTTTTGAGAAGAAGAAAAGAGGGGTTTATTTCAAAGACCTGATATCTGAGAGTAAAGGGGGAAGGGGGGGTCTTAAAAATTTGGAAAATGAACCCAGACAAAACTATAATTCAAAAAGATACATGCACCCCAATGTTCGTAGCAGCACTGTTCACAATAGCCAAGACGTGGAAGCAACCTAAATGTCCATTGACAGAGGAATGGATAAAGAAGATGTGGTACATATACACAATGGAATATTACTCAGCCATAAAAAAGAATGACAATGCCATTTGCAGCAATATGGACGGACCTAGAGATTATCATACTAAGCGAAGTAAGTCAGACAGAGAAAGACAAATACCATATGATATCACTTATAGGTGGAATCTAAAATACGACACAAATGAACATATCTATGAAACAGAAACAGACTCACAGACATAGAGAACAGACTGGGGGAGGGATGGATTGGGAGTTTGGGACTAGCAGATGCAAACTAGTACATACAGGATGGATAAACAACAAGGTCTTACTGTGTAGCACAGGGAACTATATTCAATACCCTAATAAACCATAATGGAAAAGAATATAAAAAGAATATATATATATATATATATATATATATATATCTGAGTCACCTTGCTGTACAGCAAAAATTAACACAACATTGTAAATCAACTATACTTCAATAAAATAAAAAATGTGGAAAATGATTTGATGAAGAATCATGAGGAGTAAGGAAAGGGGGCAGGATCTGAAGGAGGAGGATGAGGGGCTGCCAAGGAAGACCACCAAGTTCAGATTTTCAAGGGCTGGTTATTAGAACTGGACAATGCATAATTGCAAAGAATGACAATATTAGGGAAGTAGCTCAAAAGTGAAATCCGCTAAGTGCAATGTGGGCTCCTGGGCTGGATCCTGGCACAGAAAACCTGGTGAAGTCTGAATAAAGTACGGAGTTTAGTCAACAGTAATGTGAACATCAGGGGAAACTACGTGGGGGGTATAAGGAAACTCCATACTCTCTTTGCAAGTTTTTTATAAATTGAAAACTATTCTCAAATGACAGTTTCCTTTTTTTTTAAAAAAAGTTAAGCTCGGGAGGAACTGAGCCTTGTTAAAAACAAAAGAATAACATTTGAAAAGGTATGTGTGTGTGGGTGCTCCAAGTTATGTTTCAAAAGGGCAGGAATGGGCCAGGCCCCTCTTGGGACAGAGGGAGGGAAGTGACAAATAATCGAAAATATTTAGGGACACCCATGTTCACAGCAGCATTATTTACAATAATGCTGAGGTGGAAGCAACCCAAGTGTCTATCGATGGATGAATGGATAAACAAAATGTGGTCCTTTCATAACACTGGAATATTACTCAGCCCTAAAAAGGAAGGAGATTCTGACACCTGCTACAACATGGATGAACCTTGAGGACATTATCCTCAGTGAAATAAGTCAGACACAAAAGCACAAATACTGTATGATTCCACTCATGTGAGGTCCCTAAATGAGTCGCATCTACAGAGACAGGAAGTAGATGGTGGGTGTCAGGGGCTGGGGGAGGGGGATGAGGAGTCAGCGTTTAATGGGGACAGAGTTTCAGTTTGGGAAGATGAGAAAGTTCTGGAGATGGATGGTGGGGATGGTTGCACCACAGGGTGAATGTACTTAGTGCCACTGAATTGTGCACTTAAGATGGTTAAGATGATAAAGCTTTTGCACAGCAAAGGAAACCATAAACAAAACAAAAAGACAACCTACGAACTGGGAGAAAATATTTGCAAATGATGTGACTGATAAGGGCTTAATTTCCAAAATATACAAACAGCTCATACAATTCAATAACAAAAAACCCAATCGAAATATGGGCAGAAGACAAAAATAAACATTTCTCCAAAGACATACAGATGGTCAATAGGCACATGGAAAGATGCTCAACATTGCTAATTACTAGAGAAATGCAAATCAAAACTACAATGAGGTATCACCTCACACAGGTCAGAATGGCCATCATTAAAAAGTCTACAAATAATAAATGCTGGAGAGGGTGTGCAGAAAAGGGAACCTTCTTACACTGTTGGTGGGAATGTAAATTGGTGCAGCCACTATGGAAAACAGTGTAGAGGTTCCTCAAAAAACTAAAAACAGTGTTATCATATGATCCAACAATTACACTCCTGGGCATATACACAGACAAAACTATAATTTGAAAATATACATGCACCCCTATGTTGATAGCAGCACTATTCACAATAGCCAAGACATGGAAACAACCTAAATGTCCATCGACAGATGAATGGATAAAGAAGATGTGGTATACATATACAGTGGACTATTTCTCAGTCATTAAAAAGAATGAAATAATGCCATTTGCAGCAACATGGATGGACCTAGAGATTATCATACTAAGCGAAGTAAGTCAGACAGAGAAAGACAAACACCATATGATATCACTTATATGTGGAATCTAAAATATGACACAAATGAACTTATCTACAAAACAGAAACAGACTCGCAGACACACAGAACAGACCTGTGGTTGCCAAGGGGCTGGGGGAGGGAAGTACTGGGAGTCTGGGATAAGCAGATGCAAACTATTATATACAGGATGGATAAACATCAAGGTCCTACTGTATAGCACAGGGAACTATATTCAATATCCTGTGATAAACCATAATGGGAAAAAATATAAAAAAGAATGTGTATATGTATAACTGAATCACTTTGCTGTACAGCTGCAATTAACACAACATTGTAAATCAACTATACTTCAATAAAATTAAAAATAAAATAAAAACAAAAAAAGATGGTTAAGATGATAAACTTTATGCATATTTTACCTCTATTAAAGATGAAAACAAAATTAAAGGACCCAGAATGTGTCCACATAATACCACTTGACAGAGAAGAAATGAGACTCCCCCCTCCCCATTTTTTTGGGCCACACCGCGTGGCTCGTGGGATCTCAGTTCAGGGATTGAACCCGGGCCACAGCAGTGAAAGCCCGCGATCCTAACCACTGGGCCACCAGGGAACTCCCTAAAAACGAGACTCCTTAACCGTGGTTTCCTTCTGTCTCCTCTGTTGGTGAGATGGCACTTGGACCAGGAAGGATCAGAGAAAACACGTTGAGAAGGGCGTCGAAGCTCAATGCAGGACGAGGGACGTGTAGCTGACCTCAACTCCTCAGTACCTGGCACATGGCTGTCCAGGGACACAGGTGGCACCAACTAAAGTCGCCAGATCGGACAACTTTTGCGTCAGACACGGAGACAGTTGGCTGAGCTTGTGTGGAGTGCCTTTGGGGAGCCGGGGAGGGCAGAGTGACAGAAAACAACAGAAGGGCAAAGCGATCCTGATTGGAAAAGAGGAAGGAAGTTAATCTTACAAACTCGATGTTAATCGCTGGCAGAAAATGGCTTATGGGCTGTGGGGATGGGAAATAGGCCGTGAATCCTGGGTTTCCCGTTTCCTGGAACAAATCAAGACTAAACTCTGAGAGGTGTGCTTTGCAGCCCTACAGGAGAGTAGACAGAGAGAAGGTGTTTATAGCCACTACAGCAAATGGGTCGCTAATCCTCGTGGCTCTGGGCACAGTGGGGAGACAGAGTGGATACGGGTCCCTGGGGTATCAGCTAGGTGCTGGCTGAATCCCTCATGACATCCATGTAAATTCCAGGGGGTATTAAGAACTGATGAGTGCAGGCTGGGCGACTTTAAAATTTACTGGGCATCCACACTCAAGCTTGGTAATGGACCGATCTTACGTAGAAAGAGGGTCTCTAGTGGAATGCCAAAGGGCTCTGTCCTCGGTCTTGCCTGAGATGAGACCATAGGAGGCTCGCTTATCAAATTCACAGATGACATGGCGCAGAGAAGCTGCCCCAGATTTTGTTTGGAAATAAAGACAGAGAGATGAAGTAACACAAAGCTCCTTTTTTTTTTTTTTTTTTTTTTGGGCCGCCCCACGTGGCATGCGGGATCCCCGACCACTGATCGAACCTGGGCCGCCTGCAGTGGAAGTGCCGAGTCCTAACCACTGGACCTCCAGGGAATTCCCAAACACAAAACCATCTTGATAGGCTACTATGGAGGAAATAGCAAGAGATTCAGCAAAGATGGGGGGCATGGGAGGGTCCCACCTGTAGCAGCAGCACAGGTGAGAAAACCAAAGGGGTTTCTGGTGCCTGCAGGCAGGCTCAATAAACCAACAGTGTAGTGCACACAGGGTGGGTCATCTTAGGTCACAGCAGTATCAGTGCGATAACCAGAGCTAGGAGGGCCAAGCTGCTGGCCGGCCAAGCCTGCCCTGGAGTTTATCTAGGGCCTGGGCCAAGTTCAGTGAGTTCATTGGCTGGAAGTGGCACCTGGAAAGCTGTGTTCTAATAAGTACCATGGAGGGTCGGATGCAGGCGGACTGAGGCCCCCATGAGGGCCAACTCGGGCTGAGTGGAGTATGCCCCTGAGAGTTTATAGAACTACCGAGGGGTCCCAGCCGTGACTTGAGAGGAAGGGGCCGAAGGATGGGGGTGATGCTTGGAGGAAAGGAAGTCCAGGATGGCGGTCCCCATGAAGGGCTGGCTCATGGGCGGGCGTGGAAGTGGGCTCTCCTGGGGGGCTCCCCTATGTAACAGGTGACGTTAACACAGACGAGGGATTTCTAGTTTTCCATAATAATTAAATAGCAACCGCCTGGGATTTCACAAACCAGACGGAACCACTGCTCCTGTTTTAGCACATTCCTTTCCATTCTTATTTCTGTTCATTTCAATGAGGTCACACGGTCGCCAACCATCAACCATTTCTGACCTACAAAAACAACCATTTCCGACCTACAAAAACGACCATTTCCCACGGTTTGACCTAATACACGGGTGAGCTCCTGCCCAAACTTAATTTTACATCCTGCCTTTCTGCTTAAGATGTGTCATAAACATTCTGCCAGCCTGTCAAATATATTGTGTAAAGCTTTTACAACAGCTTTCTTATGGAAATCTTTTGCAGTGGCTGTAAAATCACTTATTAAACACGACCATTCCTCTCATGTCGTGTTCTTGGGGTATTTCCAACGTTTCCCGTGGTTGTAAATTAAACTGTGATGGACGTCTGCGTGACACACTTCATCAGCAATGGATACTCTCCTGGGATAAGTTCTTAGCAGCCGGGTCCCCCACCCCTTGTTTCCACAGTCCATCTTCCCCCACCATAGCACAGCCTGTCCGGAAGCTTCCTGAGAGCAGGCTGCTGTCTGGTTGAGCGCTGTATCCCCAGCTGCTGGGGAGCTCAGTGGGTCACGCTCTGCAAGCAGGGTCAAGGGTCTGGATTCTCAGATACTTTAGATCTACTCAAAAGAGCTCTTCGGGGGGCAGGGGGAAGGGATAAATTGGGAGATTGGGATTGACATAGACACACTACTATATATAAAATAGATAACTAATAAGGACCTACTGTATAGCACAGGGAACTCTACTCAGTACTCTGTAATGACCCAGATGGGAAAAGAATCTAAAAAAGAGTGGCTATAGGTATATGTATAACTGATTCGCTTTGCTGTAGAGCAGAAACTAACACGATATTGTAAATCAACTCTACTCCAATAAAAATTAAAAAAAAAAAAAAAAGAGCCCTGCTGAGCACTGTGGTGAGCTGGGAGCACGTGGCCTCCCCCCACCACGGAACTTGGACTTGACACACTTCCCAGGAAGAGGTGGCCTCCCCTCCACCCACACTCATTCTCTCCCCGCATTGTCCCCGGGGCCCCTCCCCGTGCTCTTCGGGAGCCTCCGCCCCTCTGTGCAGGGCCCTCCGTGCCAGCCTCCGCCCCTCTGTGCAGGGCCCTCCCTCCGTGCCAGCGGGACAAGTCCTGGCCGTTCAGCCAAGGCTGTGACCTCCTTGGGTGGCTGCCCGTCCAGACTTGCCACCCCGGTCCCTCCCCACCTGCTGCCTGCGCGGCTTCCCACACACCTGATCGGCGTCCCCATGGCTTTGGTATAAAGTCCTAACTCCCTGGCCTGCTTGTGCTGGACTCTCCAGGGTTCGGGCCCCTCCCAGGCCTCACCTCTTGCCACCAATTGCACCCTGTACCCCAAGTGTGCTGTCATGCAGCACTGGGGAGCCCTGGAGTCCCTGGGGGCCCCGGCCCAGGTGCCCCTTTACTCGGCCAGCTTTGGGGCCAGGTCAGAGTCCCTCTGGGTTGCCCTGCCCTGCTCCCCACCCTCGTGGTCTAGGCTTTCCAGTGCGCTTCCGTTACCTGCCCCCCATCCCCCTACACACACTGCTTCCATCTCATTGCCTCAGGCCTCATCAAACCTTGACCTCCTCGAGGGTGACATCACCGGCCATCTCTGTGCTCACGGCACAGGTACACAGAAAGACCTGGTCCCTGCCAGGAAGGTCAAGGGCAGACACCCAAGGGTGAGGCCTGCAGGGGTCGGGTGCGAGCCCGTCCTTGGCTATTTCACTTTAAAGACAACTTATCACCTTTCCACTTAAAAAACAAAAAAAATCTCCACGAAACAGACTGGGCTCTGCTGGAAGGTGGGGGAACGAAATGAGGGTCTGTCAACCCTCATGGCTCCTCTCTTGATGAACTCCCTGCCCACCCGCCCCAGAACCTTATGCACTTTCTCACCCCCAGACCTGTCGTTTACTGAGCCAGCATCACCCCGACAGGACCTGTCCCGTCCTGTGCGCCCTGAAAGTTGACCTCCCCCTGCCCAAGCCCACTCTTCTCCTGGGGTCTCCGTGGCCCTCTTGCTACCCTGGCTGACTTCATGAGGACAGCTTTCCTCCTCTGCACGGTGCCCAAAGACATTCCCACCCTTGGGAACTGGGCAGACACAACTGCCCTTGGCCCCAGAGGGTGGGCTTTCCTGGCAGAGTTTATTTATTTTTATTTTTATTTATTTATTTATTTAGGCCACACTGTGTGGCTTGTGGGATCTTAGTCACCCGACCAGGGATCGACCCCGGACCCTCGGCAGTGAAAGCTCGGAGTCCTAACCACTGGACCGCCAGGGAATTCCCTCCTGGCAGGTTTTAAAGTTCTGTGTCTGCAAGCAGGCCAGACGGAACCCCATTACCCGTCTGGAAGCGGGGTGATGGGCCAGGTGGCCTCTAGCTTGTCAGGGGAAAGATGAGGGCGGGGCCGTGGGTGGTCTCATCTCTAACCCCCCAGATCAGGACCCGGTCTCCCTGGGGCTCCTCCAGCCCCAGAATTCTGAGAGACGCAGGAGGCTCTTCAGAACCTTTCCACACTGCGAGGTGACCTCTGATTAAAAAGTTCTGATGGCACGCTAAAGAAAAACCCAGATGCGTGGGGAGAAACCACACCCTTCCACGAAAACTGCTCGAAGCTGCTTTTTCTTCCGGGACGTCTAAGAGTCAGGGACGCTTCATGGCACAAAATATACGCTAACTATTCATGTGAGACCTTTATCCCGGCAGAAATGCGCCAATCCGTCCCCATGATCCCTCAAGCAGTCTAGCATAATTTCGGTGACACGATGTGTAGAAAAATATTACTCTGATTTTGCGTAAGGGAAAAAATGAGGTTGGCATGGGACAGTCAGGCAGAGAGCTAGATTTTAGTGCCCAAATCACTAGATGTCAATCAAGTAGCTGGTGTACTGCCTAGGAGTGAATTCTTAGTAAGTGTTCTTTTTTTTTTAAATATATATATATTTATTTATTTATTATTTATTTTTGGCTGCATTGGGTCTTCGCTGCTGCGTGCGGCTTTCTCTAGCTGCGGCGAGCAGGGGCCACTCCTCACCGCGGTGCGTGGGCCTCTCGCTGCGGTGGCCTCTCCCGCTGCTAGAGCTTGGGCTCCAGCCGCACGGGCCTCAGTAGCTGTGGCCTGCGGGCTCTAGAGCGCAGGCTCAGTAGCTGGGGCCTGCGGGCTCTAGAGCGCAGGCTCAGTAGCTGGGGCCTGCGGGCTCTAGAGCGCAGGCTCAGTAGTTGGGGCGCACGGGCTCAGTTGCTCCGCGGCGTGTGGGATCTTCCCGGACCAGGGCTCGAACCCGTGTCCCCCGCACTGGCAGGCGGACTCCCAACCACTGAGCCACCAGGGAAGCCCTTAGCGAGCGTTCTTAATGAACCTTAACCTCAAAGGTTTTTTTTTGGGGGGTGGGGCGGGCACTGGCTTAATTAGTCCATAGATAAATAAGGCACATCTCTGATTAATACCTAATGCCAAGATGGCGTTTCTCTAAATTGTTCTTCTTTAATAAAGATAAGAACTAACTGAGGCAAACTGCTAGTGGTGAGTCATCTTAGGGGGGAAAAAAAAAAGAACAAAGCGGAACATTCTTGGGCATAAATCCAGCCAGCTGCATATTATGGTCCTGAAGAACAAATGTGGTACAAACTCTTCACCTGCAAAGATTCCTGGCTGATAAGAAACGGCCCTCATGAAACTCTGGTAAGGGCTCATGAAAAAAATGTCACCTATGTCACTGTTACCTGAATTTGATCCCTCAATTAATAGTATAGGAGTGGACTTAAAAAATTTTTAAAGGAAAAATTAAAAGAAAATGAAAATCGGCCAATATTCTTGCCATCATTTACAAATGTCACTGTGCCCAGATCTTTATTTGCCTGGGTGTATACGACGACAGTTGTCATCACGGTGAATATACCAACGTTCCAAGTTTCGCATGCTGCTATGGTCTTTGTAAGTACTGCTTTAATCATTTCCCTGTTGTCAGATGTCAGATGTATGCATTCCAATCACACACACACACGTCTCAAAGGGACAGGATTGCGGAGGCAGAGGTTAGAAATGCTTTATGATTTTAGATATGCATCACCAAACTGCTTTTTCAAATGACTGTACCAAGGACAACCCTGCAGGAAAACAAGGGTAAAGAAAGAAAATCCTGGGAGGTGATACAACAGAATGACAACTAACTGCAGTTGCAAGGGATTTTGGGTGTTTTCCCCCATTTTTCTATTTTCCAAATTTTCTGCAATGGTCATATGACATTTATAATTTAAAAAAAAAAAAAGTTAATGCTAGGAAGCTGGGTGCAGGGTATGTGGGAACTCTCTGCACGATCTTTTTTCTTTTTGGCTGTGCCACGCGGCTTACAGGATCCTAGTTCCCTGACCGGGGATCGAACCCGGGTCCCAGCAGTGAAAGCATCAAGTCCCAACCACTGGACTGCCAGGGAATACCTGGCATGATCTTTTTTTTTTTAACTCTTTGTAAATCTAAAATTATTTCAAAGGATTCAGCAGTTGGATGGCCGGAGGTTTCTTTAAATTTCTGATTAAATGGAAATTAGAGAGCAGAGTCTCTACCATAGGTCTCGTTTCAAGAAACATGACAAATTTCCATCAGTGGAAAGGCTGTTGGGTCTACACCAAAAGACAGGCAAATAAAAGTACATTTATCTACTTTAAGCTAACTATTGAAGGCATATGACTTTGAAAAATAAATGCTGGCCTTTTGTGATGAGTTGATCATCTCTGAGCACTCACAGGCTGGAGGTGAGGCCCTGGGCTGGGCTCGGTCCTCCCACGGGCAGCCACCTATCGTGCAGCGTGTGGAGTTCGGAAAACCCGTACTGACAAGGTAAGGACCACCAGGGCAGGCTCTGCCCCACATCTCCCGTGTGACTCATTCATGTCCCACGAGAACCTGTCCTCCTCCAGCGGGCTGGTCCAGAGCATGGGGAAAAGCTGGGGTGGCTCCTTGGAATGAGGAGTCCTGAGAGAAAAGGGGCTTGGAGGAGCAAGGGTCGGGAGAGTAAGACTCGGAGACAGATGCCTGTCCTGCAGCAGGCATGGCAGGGCCTCCAATTCAGGGCAAGGGCGTGCTCCTGAGACAGGCTGGGGGTGAGGAGTTCCCTGCACAGTGGTTGGGGATCCCAGGCTGCAGATGCCCCTGGGGTGCAGGGGACAAACGTGGTTGGAGAGAAGACACACCTGCAGGGCAGAAGTGAAGGGGAAGGTCAAGGAGGCCCAATCTGGGAGGTTTCTGCACCCACTCGTGCAGTAGTTACGTCTATAAAGTTGTTGTGAACACTGAGTTAGTGGATACCGAAGCCGTTGCTTCTAGGGCAAATCTGGGGTTAGGTTCCAAGAGCCTCTGGTCATATTTTCATCAACCTGTTAATACAGAATCTTGTGTGATGTGTGTTTCTGTTGAAAGGTGACTTACTGAATACATACCGCTGATTCACTAACACTGAACTCGTGGCCAACAGCTCTGTAACTCACAGAGCTCGTGGAACACTCGTGTTTTCCCCAAGAGGGAGCATCGCAGCCCCCCTGGGCTTAGGACACTAGACAGCACTTCAGTCCTAGGCTTGGGGGCCATTTTCAAAACAGCGAAATTGCCAACAGAAAGCACAAGAATGCAGAAAATGTGGCACTAAATACACGACAAAAAGGATGCTTGTTTACAGAACAAGCTGAGATGGGGTAGGCGAGAAGGCGGAGTGTGCAGTTCAACCTCAGCCAGGAACGCGCTGTTGAATGGCAGAGAAAGCGCTGTGAGCACTGACTTGGGGGGATTACAGATAAACTTTAGCCCGTAGGCGAATTCGTGAATACAGAACCCACAAATAATGAGGAGGGTACTGCATTTTCATGTTTTACTTAGGAAACTCCACGCAGGGGCGACCTCTGTGTTGTTGGTTGTGGGCACAGGGCCTGGTGCGGGGTGGATGCTCAATAAATATTTGCTCGGGGGAGGGAGGGAGAGAGGCAGGGGAGTAAGGGAGGTGCCTGGTCTGGGGTTTGGAAGAGAGAAACGAGGAGAAACAAAGTGGGGTGGAGGGGCAGTTGGGGAGGGGATGCCTTGTGCACAACGGTTCTGTGGTGGGCCTTAGGGGCCCCTGGGGGTTATACTTTATCCTTGAAACTGAAGCTACAGAAAGGTTTATGCATGAGGGTATTAGTTCCGATTTGCCTCTGGAAGTAGCGGATGCGACCGGGCAGCAGACTAGAAGGGGCTGAGGGTGGAGGGTGCCAGGACCACCGACCCGGGGGTGGGGGACGGGCAGGGCAGACTTGAGGCCGGGAGGGGGAACGGTGGCGGGTTTGGCCCAAGCTGCTTGGGAGGACTCGGGGTGATGGCAGGTGGCAGCTAGACACAGGAGTGGGGCGCTCAGGAGACAGGTTTAGAAGAGGGATGGAGATTTGGGCAGAGGACGGTACCCGAAGCCAAGGAGTAGACGAGATTCCAGGGCTAGGGAGACTGCTTTGCAGAGCTGCCTGGGGACTGAATGGGACAAGACACGGAAATGACAGCCCTGAGGGGCCCCTGCTTTGTTGCAAGTAGTACCGGAACAGGAAAGGGGGGCGAGGAGTAGTTCATCTCAGAACCACTAGTTCAAACTATTATTATCAACTGAAAGCTCTAGGTTTTCTCACAGGCTGTCATTCAGTCCTATTTTCCCATCCTATATGTCCATAGTTGCTTATTTAGACCAGTGGTTGATTCAGATCCCTGGGAGACATTTAACAGCATCTAGAAACATTTTTGATCATGACCACCAGGGGCTATGGGGGGTGCTCCTGACATCGAGTGGGTCACCACCAAGGATGCCACTCGGCATCCCGACCACGGAGAACCAGCTGGCCCCAAATGTCCACGGCGTCCAGGCCAGGAAATGCCGAGTGAGATCCAGGCATGGGGGTCGAAACATTCCTTGCCCCGAAGCCCACCTCGCTGGCTTCAGCTAACTACTTCAGTCGCTGAGATTTGGGGGGCCCCGATTTTAGGACACAGAGATGGAGGCCACCCCTCCAGCTTTGATAAGCAAACTTTCCACATCTTTGCTTTTCTAAATGACATGGTAGGGACTTCCCCGGTGGTCCAGTGGTAAAGAATCTGCCTTCCAATGCAGGGGACGTGGGTTCGATCCCTGGTCAGGGAACTAAAAGCCCGCATGCCGCAACGAAGACCAGACACAGCCAAAAAAAAAAAAAAATTCCATGGTAAAGGACTGGTGGACAGAGCAGAGGATGGAACCTGGGGGGCGATCTCCCTCTAATTAACTCACTAATTAACGCCCTTTGGGAACTTTCATCCAACTAGTTATAAGCCTGGCCAAACGGTGATTAGCTCAGAATTATCGTAACATCTCTGTGTGTTTCTCACTTCTGCCCCCAAGAATGATGTCCAGGACCCGATCTGACGCTTCCCATCTCCCCACGTTCCACCTCGTTTTCCTGGTCTACTGACTAGACGGTCACCTGCCAGAAGAGGAAATGAGGCTGATGTGACACGATTTCTTCCTAATGATTCATGCTGGCTTTCAGGCTCATGACTTCAGCTTTGATAACCCACTCTTCTGGGGGACTGGGGGATGACAGCGGGTTGGCTGGTCTCTAGTTGGGAGACTGCCCTGGGCCAATTCTTCTGCTTCCTTCCCAGGCCTGGGACCATACTTACCAGACACCAGTCTTCTGGTGGAATGCCTGGAGATGTCAGAGGTCATGGGTATCTAAGACTTGCTTTTAAGTTCTTACAACCCTCTGGTGTCAGATGCAATGAGTGTAGAGAAGTCTTACCATTTAACGATTAAAAAACAAACAATCTGATTCAAAAATGGGCAAAGGGCGTGAATAGACATTTCTCTAAAGAAGATACAGAAATGGCCAATAAGCACGTGAAAAGATGCTCAACATCCTTACTGCTAGGAAAATGCAAATCAAAACCACAATGAGATGCCACTTCACACCCCCTAGGATGGTACAATGGAAAGTAACAAGGGTCGGTGAGGATGTAGAGGAACTAGAATCCTCATATGTTGCTGGTGGGAATGCAAAACGGTGCGGCTGCTATGGAAAAGTGTGGCAGTTCCTCAGAAAAGTCAAACATAGAATTACCATATGATCCAACAATTCCACTTCCGGGTATGGACCCAAAAGAACTGAAAGCAGGGACTCAAACAGATATTTGCACACCCGTGTTCATAGCAGCATGGTTCACAATACTCAAAAGGTGGAAGCAACCCAAGTGTCCACTGACAGATGAATGGATAAACAAAATGTGATATATCCGTAAAATGTAATATTATCCAGCCTTAAAAAGGAAGGAAATTCTCACACCTGCTACACCTGGGTGAGGACATCATGCTCCGTGAAATAAGCCAGTCACAAAAGGACAAATACTGCATGACTTCACGTATATGAGGGACTTAGTGTAGTCAAATTCTTAGAGGCAGAAAGTAGAATGGTGGGGGACAGGGGGCTGGGGAGTCAGTGTTTAATGGGGACAGAATTTGGGAAGATGAGAAAGTCCAGGAGGTGGGTGGAGGGGATGGATGCACAGCAATGTGAATCTATACTTAAAAATGGTTAAAATGTTTTCTTAAAAAAAAAAAAAAAAAGCACAACTAGAGCTGTAGGAGACTTGACCTGCGGAGCAAGCATGTGCTGCTCAACCATCGTGGATTTCAACCTCCTCCCACGAACCTGACATCCCCGGGACAGAAGACAGACTCAGACAGCACTTAAGAACGTCATTCCTCCTTCTCTACTGACAGCTGTCCTGCGTGATGGATGGGACCCTGAGAGCTTCGTTGAGGAACTGGTTCCGACACCCAGGGACCCCCATAGTGCTCTGTAAGTGGCCTGGAAGGCACCCTGTAGCGCTCACTCCTCAGAGCTCCCTTAGCATTTGACAAGGATGGTTCATGGAAATAAGGGGGAAAAAAACGCTCCATTTAGTGTTTTGAGTCATTCTGCTGAACAAGTTTAACCACTGCATGGGGGTGGGGAGCGGGGAAGCGGGGGTGTCCCTGGAACTTCTTACCAAGAGTAAACTAGTAATTACCATATGATCCAGCAATCGCACTCCTGGGCATATATCCAGAGAAAAGTCTAATTCGAAAAGATACATGCACCCCAATGTTCACAGCAGCACTATTTACAATAGCCAGGACATGGAAGCAACCCAAGTGCCCATCAACAGATGAATGGCTTAAGAAGATGTGAGATACACACACACACACACACACACACACACACACACACACACACACACACATGCAATGGAATATTATTCAGTCATAAAAAAGAATGAAATAATGCCATTTGCAGCAACATGGATGGACCTAGAGATTATCATACTAAGTGAAGTAAGCCAGACAGAGAAAGACAAATATCATATGATATCACTTATATGTGGAATCTAAAAAAATGATACAAGTGATCTAATTTACAAAACAGAAATAGACTCACAGACATAGAAAACAAACTTATGGTTACCAAAGGGGAGAGTGGGGGGGAAGGAGAGATAAATTAGGAGTTTGGGATTAACATATACACACTACTATATGTAAACCAGGTAAACAACAAGGACCTACTGTACAGCACGGGGACCTATACTCGATATCTTGTAATAATCCATAATGGAAAAGAATCTGAAAAAGAATATATATACACACACACACACATATATATATTTCTGAATCACTTTGCTGTACACCTGAAACTAACACAATATTGTAAATTAACTATACTTCAATTAAAAAGAAATTCTATAGTGATTAAAAAAAAAAAAGAGTAAACTAGTAAGAATCACATCTAAAGGATGACATTGACCACCAACGGAAATGGCCTTCCAACATGAGGTTGAAAAAGGGCAAATCTGGTCGGGAGGACAGAGGTATGACCCTGACACTTTGGTATGAACACAGCTGGGAAAGAACATGAGGAAGACACCCCTGCACTGTCCAGGCTTGTCCCAGAGCTTATCCACTCCCCTTTGCTCCATTTCACACTACCTTCTGGTGTCAGGAAGGAGGCACCTTCAGTCTCATCCACAGGGAGTTCAGACCCTAAGAAAGCATATGCCTCGTGGGTAAGTATTTCTCATCCCTCTGAGTACAAGGCCAGATGCTTGTACTGGCCCCAGCAAAACCATTCCACCCCCTTAGGCCCCGCCAGGAAGGGCAGCCGGCTTTTCGTCATTGGCGTGTTTTAAACAATTATGTTAATTCAACTGACTGTCCAGAAATCAAAATGACATGACTGAAAAACACTTTAATGAAAACAGATGATTTTGAAAAGATTAATTCAGGTGTAGCTACTACACATCTGAAATCTTCCAGAAAACCCCAACTGGCCTTATTATATATTATTACTATTTTAAAAACCTTTAATGCAGGAAACAGAGCAAATGTTAGCAAGAGGTGGCTGGAAGGAGGGCAGAGGAAATCAAACACTTGACAGAGGCCAGTGGGTTTCCCTTTCAGCAGATAAAAAGCATTCTGTTAAAGGCGGAAGGGAGGAAAGAAAAACTTGCACCTACAATGCCAGGAAAAAAAAAACAAACAAACCTGTTTGCTTGCAATGGCCTGGGAAATTATTCAAGGGCACTGCATTTCTGTCAAAAGACAACCGAAATGGTGTGAGGGGTAGGTGAGGCTTAGCAAGACCCTCCATGGGGAGTTCCCAGTGCAAACTCACACCTGCGAGGCACTCCTGTCCCTCCTGCACCTGCGTCCCTCACCAAATTTACAAGATCAGAGTCATGGGCCTAGAAGGAGAACAGGAAAAGTCATGAGTCTATTGCGGGGGGTGGCAGACTCTGGCCTGTGGGCCAGCCACCTGTTTTTGTAAATAAAGTTTTACTGACTCCCAGCCATGTCCACTTGTTTCCGCGTAGTCTGGGGCTGCTTTAGCAAGTTGGGTAGCTGTGACCGAGGCTGTGTGACCTGCAGACACTATAATATATACTATCGGGCTCTTTACAGAAAAAGTCTGCTGAGCCCTGGTCTACTGTAACTCATTGGTTTGTTTTGGGAAGGAGGGCCTATTCCCAACAATCAAGATGCACTCAGCAGGGCCCATGGGGCATGGGAAGCTCCCATTTTTAATCCCCGACACACACAAGGGAATGGAATAAAGGAAGCAGCAAAGTGGCTGAACTGTGTGGAGTCGTTACTGAATTCCAGAGCCCTGAAATAGCCCATGCTGGTAGCAAACAGGTATGAGGTGGGTTTCTGAGCATCTCAAGGTCCTCACCGTCCTAAGAATGCCAGCTCTAACCAGCTCCTATATTAGGAAAATTCCAGAACCTTGCAAAACCTTCATTAGTATTCCTTTTAGTGCTGCAATGGTGTGAGCTCGAATATATTTTAATATATCTCATGTCTCAAGGTCAGGAAGAAAACACGTTCATGCACTTATGTAAGCTAGGTGCAGGGCTAGGCAGACGGAACATTTTTTTCCCTCTCTAAGGTACAAGAATTTTGTATTTGATGAGGGTGGTATTTGAACGCATGGAGAAGGAGCAGGTTATTCAGAGTACAGGCAAAGAGCCAGACATTTTGACCCACTGTAATATATTAGGCACCTATTTATACTTTATAGCAAATTATATTCACAGGGGATTCAGATTTAGAAGCTTCCAAGCAAGGAACTAGTTCTCCTTAAGATCTCCTCTTTCCTCTTCTTACTTACTGGGTTCCCGAGAGTGAGCTGAAGTTCAACACTTAACTTTAAAATACCTGAAAATTACAATGTGTTCTAAAGAATGTAAGAATGAAGTACTAATAACCCCCGTAAACTTGTTCTCGTTTACAAGTCACTGGAAATAGAAAGTTCCTGAGGGGGGTGGAATAGGGTCCCCCCCAGATGCATGTCCACCTGGAACCTCAGAATGTGGCCTTATTTGGAAACGGGGTCTTTGCAGATGTAATCAAGTCAAGGATCTCAAGATGAGATCATCATGGATTTAGGGTGGGCCCTCCTAGATCCAAAGGACGGTGTCTTTATAAGGGAAAGAAGAGGGAGATTTGGACGCAGAGAGACACACCGATACAGAGACAGACAGACACACAGAGAGGAGAAGGCCATGTGAAGATGGAGGCAGGGGCTTCCCTGGTGGCGCAGTGGTTAAGAATCCGCCTGCCAATGCAGGGGACACGGGTTCGAGCCCTGGTCCGGGAAGATCCCATATGCTGCGGAGCAAATAAGCCCGGGCACCACAACTACTGAGCCTGTGCTCTAGAGCCCACGTGCCACAACTACTGAGCCTGCGTTTCACAACTACTGAGCCCACATGCCTAGAGCCTGTGCTCCGCAATGAGAAGCCACCGCCCTGCAACGAAGAGTAGCCCCTGCTCGCCGCAACTAGAGAAAAACCGCATGCAGCAACGAAGACCCAACACAGCCAAAAATAAAAATAAATAAAATAAATTTATTAAAAAAAAAAAGATGGAGGCAGAAGGATGGATAAACAACAAGGTCCTACTGTAGAGCACAGGGAACTATATTCAATATCCTATGATAAACCATAATGGAAAAGAATATGAAAAAGAATATATATATGTATAACTGAATCACTTTCCTGTACAGTAGAAATTAATACAACATTGTAAATCAACTGTATTTCAATTAAAATTAAAAAAATGATGGCCAAAGCCAAAGATCACCTCTGGCCACCTCTAGAAGCTGAAAGAGTCCATCAAAAGGAAGGATCCTTCCCTAAAGCCTTTTGAAGAAGAATGGCCCTGCAGACACCTTGATTTCAGACTTCTGGCCTCCAGAACTATGAAAGAATATATTTCTGTCATTTTAAACCACCCATTTTGTAGTCATTTGTTACAGTAACCCTAGGAAACTAATACAGTTCCTCAAAAGTCAGCGTTATTGTGTCACCAAGTGCTTCATCCTTTTCTAAACATTTTTTTAACATCTGGTGCACTGGGACCCCAGGGTGGCATTCTGACACTGAGGACCAGTTGAGGACCAGGCCCATTCATGAGTTGGGAAGACAGTTTATAATAAAATAGAATAGAAACTACCAGAGTAAAACTTTGGATCCCATGGGTGTGTGTGTGTGTGTGTGTGTGTGTCTGCGCGTGTGCGCATGGTTATGGCATCACTGTGTAAAATGTTAGTTTTCATCATGATCGTGGTCAAAACCAAACACACAATAGTGTCCCAGAAGCCCCCATATCCAGGCCCATCTACAAGGTGAACCTTCCAGACCAACGGAAAGCAACCCCAGTTTTTAAAAATCTCCGGGGACAGTGTTTAGTTTTACCATCTAGAAGGCCTTCAGATTTCACCCTAACTCCATTTCTGCTTTTTGTTTGTTTGTTTGTTTGTTTATCTTTTGGCCGTGCCTTGCGGCATGTGGGATCTTAGCTCCCTGACCAGGGATGGAACCTGCGCCCCTTGCAGTGGAAGCACGGAGTCTTAACCACTGGACCGCCAGAGAATTCCCTCTGCTTATTGACTAGAGATCAGTTGTCCAGGCAAAATCCATAGAGACAGGAAATAGATTTGTGCCTGGGGACAGGGAAATGGGGGGTGACTGCTAATGAGTAGGAGATTTCCTTTTCGGGTGATGAAAATGTTCTGGAATTAGTGGTGATGGTTGCACAACTCTGACTATATTAAAAACCACTGACTCATACACTTTAAAAGGGTGAATGCTATGGTATATGAATTATAATATCCCAATTATATGCACAGCAGGTGGGGAAGCTGGGGGCCTTCCCCTTTGATCAGAGCTCTGGGAATATTCTAGAAGAGGGAGAAACACAAGGAAGGTTTTAGCTTCTTGATCATAAGCGGGGAGGGGGTGGGGGGGGAACCTGGTGACAAATTTAGAAGCACTGATTTACCAGATGGGACTTATAATTGGGCCTCGGATTTCTGGAGTAGACCACTGTGGTTATACTTCGTTTAAGAAAAAAAACTATATATATATATATATATATATATATATATATATATATATATATATATATGTATGTAGATATATATTTGTTTTGAAAGAAGTTATTTTTTTTTTAAAAAAAAAGCAAAGTTGTGTTCACTGTTGTAACCCTAGGACCTGGTTCACAGAGGGTGCCAGGTAATAATCTGCTGAATGAATGAATGAATGAATGATCGAACACACCGGAACACTGCAGGAGCACTCCACACGCAATGACAACCCTAGGAAATAAGGAGTGGTATTATGTTTCTAATTTGATAGACAGGAACCTGAGGATTAGAGAGTTTTCGTTGCACCTCCAATACCACGGAAGCAGACCTGAGCTCCCTGCTGCCACCTCTGTGTTGTTCACGGTGCTCACGGCTATGTGTGCAGAGAAGGGGCTGCAGGGCAGGTCAGCGAAGGTGTGGTGACAGCGGCTTGCTGGGGAATGTTAAAAAGCCTGGAATGTTAGAAGCTTCCGTGGTAGAAGGACAGACGGAAAGGGAAATGAGATGGCGCGGGGGTGTGCATAGGAGGCTCCCAAGTCAAATGAGAAGGAAAACCAGGTGTACGAGTTTCCTATTGCTTCTGTAACAAACTACCACAAACGCTGGCTGAGAACAACACAAATCTATTCTCTTTCGGTTCTGGAGGTCTGAAGTCTAAAACAGGTCAAGGGTTTCCCTGGTGGCACAGTGGTTAAGAATCCACCTGCCAATGCAGGGGACACGGGTTTGATCCCTGCTCTGGGAAAATCTCACATGCCGCGGAGCAACTAGGACCGTGCGCCACAACTACTGAGCCCATGCGGCGCAACTACTGAGGCTGCATGCTGCAACTACTGAAGCCGGTGCGCCTAGAGCCCGTGATCCGCAACACGAGAAGCCACTGCAATGAGTAGCCCCTGCTCGCCGCAACTAGAGAAAGCTCGCGCGCAGCAACGAAGACCCAACGCAGCCATTAAAAAAATAAATAAATAAATAAAATAAAATGTAACCACCCACAATGCGTCAACTGCATATACTCTAAATTAAACCTTTAGAATATTTTTTTTTCAAGATACGATGGCAAATCAGCTGTGTATTTGCTACTTTGAACGTAACCAAACGCTACTTTAATCTCGGTGGAAACTATGAATCTACCTAAGAACAAAAGCAAAGAAACGCCAGTTGAATTTAGTTTACACCCAAGGCAATTTTAACCACACAAAAAATGAGCATAGCTGCAGGGGTCCTTTCCCTGAGACCTCCACAAGGACATTATTTTAATCACTCTGCCCCTCCCCCGTCAGCCACATTCCTCCTCCAGAAAAATTCCTACCGGCTGCTCCAGAGCTGTGACTGGAATTGCTTTGCACCTGGAGAGAGGGTTTTCAAAACAGAGCAGCTCTTTGCCACTTTCAGGGGAAAAGTAAAGTTTAACTAACAAATAACAAAGAAACAGTGATTGGGCTGGACGTAACAAAGACCTCCGGGCTTAAAATGACTTAAGAGAGCCGCGATGAAAATGTTTAGATGAAAGTGTTTAAAAAGTCATCGATGGAATTTGAGGAAATGGAAACAGGACCCAGGATGAGTGAAGAAAAATGAAGGAGACCTTGACACAAGGATCAGAAATATGCTAAACACGTGGAAGGTAAACACCCAGGGAGGCACAGCTGGTGACCACAGCCCTAGTCCCGGGCACTGGTGACATGGGCAACAGGCCCTGCAGCCAGCTGTAATCGTTACTGTGTGACAAGAATGAAAATTATACCACAGTTTCTGCCAGGAACAACGTACGTGCCACCACAACTTTCAACGTGGGGGCATTCTCAAGTCGACTGAAGGAAAAAAGAGAAAAAAAAGAATCAAAGAATCCCTTTCTCCTTTCCCTCAGGTATGCCATTGAAAAGGGACATAAGTGATACAAACCCCAAACAAGTTACATTTACAAGAATTAAATTTAGTATGCCCGCCGGCTGTATGCTCTTACTGGATTTAGAGCAACCTTTTTTTTTTCTTTCCCACTCAAAAGGGCTTGACCCATAGAACTAGCAAGCTATTGATAAAGCATAAAACTCTGACCCAGTCCAAACAACCAAGATGCTCAAACTTTCCAGACTCTTTATTACTTGGAATGTCAACTTAAAAATACAGGCCTGGGATGGATGGAAGGAAGGAAGGAAGAAATAATGCCATTTGCAGCAACATGGATGGACCTAGAGAATATCATATTAAGCGAAGTAAGTCAGAAAGAGAAAGACAGGGCTTCCCTGGTGGCACAGTGGTTAAGAATCCGCTTGCCAATGCAGGGGACACGGGTTCGAGCCCTGGTCCGGGAAGATCCCACATGCTGCTGAGCAACTTAGCCCGTGCGCTACAACTACTGAGCCCGTGCGCCACAACTACTGAGCCCGCGCGCCTAGAGTCCATGCTCTGCAACAAGAGAAGCCACCACAATGAAGCCTGCACACTGCAACAAAGAGTAGCCCCTGCTCACTGCAACTAGAGAAAGCCCGTGCACAGCAACGAAGACCCAACACAGCCAAAAATAAATGATAATAAATAAAATAAACATAAAAAAATCTTATCTATAAAAAAAAGAGAAAGACAAATATCACATATCACTTATATGTGGAATCTAAAAAAATGATACAAATGAACTTATCTACAAAACAGAAATAGACTCACAGACATAGGAAACAAACTTACGGTTACCAAAGTGGAAAGGGGGAGGAGGGATAAACCAGGAATTTGGGATTAACATACACACACCTGTTGTTTACCTGTTTATATATAAAGCAGGTAAACAACAAGGACCCACTGTATAGCACAGGGAACTATACTCAATATCTTGTAATAACCTATAATGGAAAAGAATCTGAAAAAGAATATATATAACTGAATCACTTTGCTGTACACTTGAAACTAACACAACTTTGTAAATCAACTGTACTTCAAAAAAAATTAAAATTAAAATACAGGATTGGGGGCATGCCATATGCACGGAGTACATAACATTTATTGAGCATTCACCATATGCTAGGCGCTGTGTCATGCACCTTACACATACGATCCCATCAAACCTCCAACCAATCCTTATTCCCGGTTTAAAGGTGGGGAGACTGACTGAGACTTAGTGGTGGAAACTGGCACCAGAACCCAGATCTGATCTGACACTCAAGCCTGCACTCTGGACACTTCTCCGTACAGCTCCAGAATTACTCATTCACCCGGATACCTGCAAAATCATCCTGAGGTCGCCCTTGGCCATAGGGCTGTTCACCTGTCCTGAACTCTCTCTAGTCAACAAGAAGGGACCCGCCCTTCCTCGCTCCTGGCTGGAGTTCCACTCTCCCAGAACGGAGGCAAAAGGGGGAAAAACTGTGTTCTTCTCTTCTGTGGTAAAACTTCGCGAACACTTTTGACCCCTTGGGCCAGCCATCTCTTCTACCGCTTCGATCTCAACAGAGCACCAGGCAGAAAAGACAAGGAGAAGACAGCTACAACAAACCGTGCAAGGACCAAGGGCCTCTCATTCCTGCACCGCACCATCTAAATTCTCCCAAAGAGAGAAACTGGAGAGAGAACTAAGGAAGACCCAAAGCACACACACTTCGTATGTTTTTGTTACCCCAACGATCAGATCAATTGTCAGGAGGACGTCTGCTCCGCGGAAAAAGTGCTGCTCGGAGGCTTCAAGTCCCCCGGTGCTGGGTATTGTTATGGTTATCGCCACATCCCAGGTCCTGCCCCGGGGAGCTCCAGAACCTGGAACCCGTGTCCCTTCCCGGCTGAACCACGGAGGTTGCACCGCCCAAGCGCTGGGGCTCGGACAGAACCGGCGGGCATCGTCTGCGCTCTGCATTCGCCAAACACAACCCACATGCACGGAAGGGGCAGCCTGCACCGCAGGACCCGCCCGCCAGTTTGGACGAGCCCATGGGGGCCGGGCCCGAGGCCGAGGCAGCCCCGGGGTTCCAGGGCCCGAGGCCGCCCCCGGGCCCCGACGGCGCCTCCCAGGGGCCCGAGCCCCGTTCTCCTCAGCCCCGCCCCGCCGGCCTCACCTCGGTCCCCCGCAGGTCACTCGCCGCCCGCAGCTTCGTTAGCGTCCCGGCCGCCTCTGCCGCCCGGCCTCCCGGGATCCACTGCCGCCCTCAGCCCGGAGCCGGAAGCGGGAAGCCGCGCGGGCGAGGTGCGCACGCGCCGCTCCGCCCCCGAGGGCGGACCAGAAGGTGTGGCCCCGGAAGGGGGCGTGGCCGAGAGGATCGGTGGGTCCCGGTAACTAAGGACTTGGGTTGAAGCTGAACGTGGGGTCTCAGGCAGGGGTAGTTCGCTCGGGTTTACCCGGGGCCAGGGGACTGAAGAGTATTTGCGAGGAGGGTGAGAGTGATCCTTGAGGGGCGGGTTAGTGGAGCAGGGGGGCGCCTACGGGCGATCCTGAGGGGAAATCCGTGGGGTGGGGGGCTTTTTTTGGGAGGGGGTCAGTGGGGCGCTGGGGTATCTGTGGGACTGGGGGGCGCTTAGAGGGGATCCTAAGGAGAGATCAGCGGGGTTGGGGGGCGTTTTGTGGGGTCAACGGGGGCCTGGGTGATTAGCGGGACTGGGAGGTGTTTCCTGGGAGAAGATAGCAGTGCTGGGGGGGCGACTTGGGGAATTAGGGGTGTCTGGAGGCGGGAGTTGGGGTACAGTGGAAGCCTGGGGGCATCTAAGGGGGATGAGTCGGGGGGCGAGAAGTTTGAGAGGGGAGAGTACAAGAAATGGAGAGAACAGCTCTGTCTCCTGTGAAGAAGTGGCAGCATAGATTACAGGAAATGAAGATTACAGGTCTTGGAAAAATGAGTCATATATCTCTCAGGTGGTCCCAGACACCCCAACATAGGTACCACCAGATACCCCAAACACATACCAGACACCCAGGCAGATGCCATCAGATACTCGCTTTCAGGCACCCGCAAATAGGTCAGACACCCACGTAGGTCTGTTAAATGCCCCCAAACTATTCAAAATCTGAAAAACATGCCAAATATCTCAGAAGTACCGGACACCTTCATCCAGGAGCCATCAGATACCCCCATACAGGCTTTCAGACACCCAGAAACATACCAGAGACCCCACATGGACACTTTCAGACACCCTCCAACACAGATGCTATCAGATACCCCCAAACAGGTGTTCAGAGTCTGAAACACATGCCAGACACCCACACACAGATGTTTTTAGACACCTATAGCCATGCCAGATGTCTCTCCAAGTGTCAGCACCCCTCAGGTGCCATCAGCCATCCAGGTCCTGAGGCTTCTTGTCTAACCCAGGTCCCCCATAAGTGGAGGGGGTGGGCAGGAACCAGGAGAGGGGCCAAGCACCTTTCACCTAAGGCCCAAGTTGTTCAACCAGGTCAAGGTCGCCCCAAACCAAACTCACCTCAAAACACACACAATCTGTGGTTGAGATCTCTCAGTTCAGACACTGGGTGGCAAAATCCCCAAGCGACCTGCCTTCACTTCAAGTTTAGGCTTCATGATCAAGAGAGGGAGCATGTCCAGGGAGTTGGAGGGTCGAGAAGTGCAAGAACCCCACCCCAGTTGAGACCATCAGATACCCCCCCGCCAATTGAGGTCAGAAGCCCAGACACAGGTATTTCAAGGTCTCGATGGATCTGTAAGTGTTCACTCTCTGAATTGCTATGACTTTTGGACTTTATCCCAAAGGCAATGGGGAGCCATTGAAGATTGTAAGCAGGAAGAATGGCATGATCCTTATTTCTGTAGCCCCCTTGGTTATAGAAACCTTCAGGTTGACAAAGTTCTCCCCTAAAACCTTTTCAAGGGGCCTGTCAGGAAGGAGAGGTATCTCTTGTCTTCCTTTTATCCATCCAACCATTTTCTGCATTTTATTGAGTCCTTATCATGGGCCAGGGACTCTGCTAAGAGCTAAGGAGCTATATGTCTATAGCTGCATTTCTCAGTCTTGGTACTAATGACAATTGGGGCTGGATAATTCTCTGTCGTCAGGGGCTTCTGTGCATCAGAGGATATTGAACAACATCCCTGGTCTCTTCCCATTAGTTGCAAATAGCACTCCTTGTCCTGACAACCAATAATGTCTCCAGATATTGCCAAATGTTCTTTAGGGGGATAAAATGGCCCTTGGCTGACAGCAATTGGCCTCAAAGACGCTCAGAACTTACAGTCACCTTATGCTGGCTTCCTGGGGAGGTGGCCCTTCGCTTTGTTTTAGAGAATGAGTAAGAGTTATGTGGCAGAGGGAGTTCCAGGAACAGCACTGAATGAGCAAGGCGCAGGTGAGGGACACAGGCATCCACAAGACTTCAGGGTGGCGGCGCTGGGCAATCCCAGTGGCTGAGTAGTGGGAGAGAAGGGTGGAGGGGTAGGCAGGGTCAGACCACGGAGGGACCTCAGAGGTCAAGGCCAGGAACAGGACTGTCTGGAATGGTGTTCCATCAGCGGGGCTGGTCTCTAGGAAAGCATCTCAGCTTTACCCTGGAGACGCACCTTCCATAATTACCTGGAGCGTGACTCATTCACTGTTCTGTTTAACTTACTGTGGGGCTGCTTCCTTAAGTCAGTAACATCTGGTTTTGAATACCTGCGATGGGAGGTAGGCTTGTGACGAGTTATACCTGGGCAGTGCCTGCTCTCAGCCTGCTGGGAACGAGACACAGCTGTTCTGGCCTCACACGCTTCCTTAGACAGGTGTGGGGCTGTGGTCAGAGCCCAGGGTTACGGTCTGTGATTTAGATGCTAGCTTCGCCTCCTCAACCACAAGAAATAATGATGATGTCAGTAGGTGCTACCATTGCCTGTTAAGTACCAGGCGTCACGCTGAGCGCTAGTCACGTCATTTCTGTGACACGAACTCCAACCTTCCCTGACCTCAAAGGGTTGTCCCGAAAGTCAAATGATGTTTCCAGGAGGCGGAACTTGACTCCTGCCATCCCGAGAGTAGGCTGGATTGAGGGACTCGCTTCCAAAGAAGAGAGTAGGGAAACGGGAAAATAGTAACCTGGCAGATGTTACCTTAACCAGGTGTTAAAGGTTAACATCTTCAGGGATGTCATGTCAATAGCACGTCCCCCCGATCTGATGAGCCAGGAAGGTTCCCCAAACCCATAACCCCTTTCTAATTATAAGAAAACATCAGACAAACCCAGATTAAAGGACATCGTACAAGACACCTGGGTAATATTTCTCAAGACTGTCAAGGTCATGAACAATAAGAAGAGACGGAGAAACCCTCAAAGACCAGAGAGACTGGGAAGACAGGGTGATTGAAGATAATGTAGTATCTGAATTGGATCCTGAAACAGAAGGAGAACACTAATGGAAAAAACAAAACAAAACTGGTGAAATCTGACTAAAGTCTGGAGTTTGGTTAATAGTACTGTACCAGTGTTGGTTCCTAAGTTGTGACAAACATATTGTGGTCATATAAGATATTAACATGAGGGGAAGCTAGGTGAACCACGTGAGGGGGCTCTCTCTGCACTTTTCTGTAAATCTAAAATTAAAGGACTTCCCTGGTGGCACAGCGGTTAAGAATCTGCCTGCCAATGCAGGGGACACGGGTTCGAGCCCTGGTCCGGGAAGATGCCACAAGCCGCGGAGCAACTAAGCCCTTGCGCCACAACTACTGAGCCTGCGCTCTAGAGCCCACGAGCCACAACTACGGAAGCCCACGCTCTCTACAGCCCGTGCTCTGCAACAAGAGAAGCCACGCAATGAAGCCCATGCACCGCAACGAAGAGTAGGCCCTGCTCACTGCAACTAGAGAAACCCCGCATGCAGCAATGAAGACCCAGGGCAGCCAAAAAAAAAAAAAAAAAGAAAAAGAAAAAAAGTTAAAAAATAAAATGAAAAGTTTCAGGGAGAAAAGGGATCTGCCGCCCGCTGGAGGGTTAAGAGAGTCCTCAGATAGATAGTTGTATACTCTAAGTTAGGGTATAATGCCAAAATGCAGCAAAAGATTCCGCTTACAAGTCCCAGGTCTGGTCTTTTTTAAGTAACAAACAAAACATTGTTATCCCTCCTGCCTGCCTTGCATTGCATTCTACGCGTGGTAATTCGTTGGTTTATGCTACCCATGGGCAGCAATCCACAACAGTTTCATGCTTATACCAAAGAATGGAATCTGATCCTTAGTACCTGGTATTTTGCCTGTAAGTCTACTGATAAAAGATTATTGGAAGCCAGTCACAGAATCTGAAAATAAACTCTAGTCTCTCGTTTACTATTTTAGGGCTTTCATAGAAGCCAAGGACTCATTGCAAAACATTTTTGCAAGGATGACCGCTTGTATTCCATCCAGGAACAATACATTTTTGCCTGGTTTAGGATTACCGGTAGCTTATTTCAAAGCGAAGGAAAACCAACTGAGCACGTGTTTGCTGTCTTTAGAACAGTTGGCAAAAATATGGTATGAAAGTGTTTTCATCTTCCTATTATTCTAAATATTATTGTACAGAGGTATTATTAATGCCGTTTTTTGGTGGGAAAACCTTAAAAATTGCCCCAAATATTGACATTAAGCACGTCAAACAACAGAGTGTCCTTGGTATGTTAAACTTTTGGTTTTCATGTATCTGTAATTTAATTTTCTTTTAAACTATAAAATTTTGCCTTTGGTACAACTAAAAGAATTAAAAGTTAATTTTATTAAGCAAAAAATAGGGACTTCTCTGGCGCTCCAGTGGTTAAGACTTCCTCTTCCATTGCAGAGGGTGTGGGTTTGATCCCTGGTCAGGGAGCTAAGATCCCACATGGCTCGTGGCCAAAAAACCAAAACGTAAAACAGAAGCAATCTTGTAACAAATTCAATAAAGACTTTAAAAATGGTCCACATCAAAAAAAAAAATGTTAAAAAAAAATTAAATGGCGTCATGTGGCAGTGGATTGGTGATCAGGGGCTCAGGCTCTGAGTTCAGACCCTGCTGTGTGACATTTGGCAAGAACTTAACTCCTCTGGGCCTCAGATTCCTCATCTGTAGAAAGGGGGAATACTAGTGCCTATCTTACAGAGTTGTGAAGCTTAATGAGGAAATCTGTTTAAAGGACTTGGTGTTTGGGATATTGTATCTGCTCAGTATAGTAATGTTACTCTCTAACTATTTGTACAAAGTCTTCTGTGATTGTAAAGTGACCTTCAGGAAATTAGTCCCTGTTGGAAACCTCATCTTCAAGGTCAGATGTGTAAGGGGTTCATTGATCTGTTGGCTACTGTAAGTCACTTCCCTGGGTCTTCCTTGCTGCTGGGAAAGCTAGCTCGGGGATCGGCAAACTTTGGCTATAAAGAGCCGTAAGGTAAATATTTTCAGCTTTGCGAGCATGCTGTGAAATACTCAACCCTGCCATTATAGTGTGGATGCATTTCTGTACTGTCCACGGCCCAGTCCCGGATCTTTGACCTCATTCTTCCTCCTGCTAATCTCCCACTTGCCCCTTGAATTTGATGCCTGAGATACAGCTCCGTGGGGCTTGATCCTGGCCCTCCAGGGAAGTCCCTGTATCCAGCAGACCTCACCCCACCCCCGACCCCCAGAAGAAGAGATTAGGAAGTCAGCAGAAACAGGAAGTCACCTGCTGCTTAAAAGGACTTTAAGATGCTGAAGACTTTGCAAAGCCCAGGTGGCCTCCGCTGAAAACAGCTCATGTGTCAGAAAGCGGGTTGGAAATCTTTCAATGCAGAGAAAGCTCCGAAGGGGAGACCCCTGACAAGAGCGGCCGGCCAACAGTCCCACCACCAGCAAAAACAGTGCTCCGGAAAGAGGGAGGACTCAGGAAGAAGGAAGACGCCCACGTGTGGGGCCAGGCAAGGAAGAAATGCAAAACCTGCGGCTCAGGTCACAGGGAGGCACCTGCCCTGCAGGTGGAGGGACAGCTCTCACGCACAGCCCATCCTGGGGCCAGTTCTCTATTGCACTCCCCAGTGATTCTCACCGGGGCAATCCTAGCCCCCAGGGGACATTTGGCCA
This sequence comes from Balaenoptera acutorostrata, assembly GCF_949987535.1. Lineage (NCBI taxonomy): Eukaryota > Metazoa > Chordata > Mammalia > Artiodactyla > Balaenopteridae > Balaenoptera > Balaenoptera acutorostrata. The sequence continues at coordinate 180,718,655 of NC_080065.1, forward strand.
CATCTAGAGACATTTTTGGTTGTCATGACTCATGGGATGGGGGGTAATAGGTATCTAGTAGGTGGAGACCAGGGATGGTGCTCAATATCCTCCAATGCACAAAACAGCTCCCCCTTCCCCCAACAAAGAATAACTAGGCCTCAAATAGCAATAGGGCCAAGGCTGAGGAACCCTGCACTAGCCTGAATTTGCAACTAACATGCAGTTGCCGGTGCCTCCTCTCTCTCCCTTACAAAGCCCGATTTATTTTCAAAAAGGTGATATGCTAAATCTCAGAAAAGGCCAGAGTCATCTCCCTCCAAGGCCTCTGGAACCCAGTACTTTTTCCTGAGCAGACACCATTACCCCCCAGACAGCCCCGGGAGGCAGGAAATTGCCTGTTATGGGCTGATCGTGCCTCCCCCCCGCCACCGACCCCAATTCATATGTTACAGTCCTAACCCCCTCAGTACATCAGAAGGTGGCCTTATTTGGAAATAGGGTCATTGCCAATTTATTTAGTTCAATGAGGTCATACTACGGTAAGATCTGCCCCTAATACAATGTGACTGGCGTCCTTAGGAAAAGGGGAATTTCAGACGTAGACAGGCATACAGGGACAATGCCATGTGAAGATTATAGTTCTGCTGGCACAAGCCACCGGACTTCCAGAAGCCAGGAGAGACACCTGGGGTGGACCCTTCCCTAGCACCTTCAGAGGGAGCCTGGCCCTGCTGACACCTTGATGTCGAGCTTCTTCAGAACTGTGAGACAATACATTTCTGTGGTTTAAGCCAACCAGATGGTGTTACTTTGTTACGCAGCCCTAGCTAACTAATATACTGCCCGAGTCTGGATTTTGCCAAAGGATTTTTGCAACGACGAAAGCTGAGACTTAAAGGGAATTTGGTGGCGGCGGGGGGGGGGGGGCGAGCTAATCAAATGGTCCCTGCTCTTAGGGATGGATCCCTGGTGACATCCAGGAAGCCAGGGTTGGTCCAAGCTCAGAAAGGGTGAAATAGGACGAGGATGCAAAGAGCGAAGGAGGCCGTGAGAGCGATTTAGGGGAAGTGAAGGAGAGAAAGTGGCTGCCATCCAGGGGGATGGGCTGGGCCACCAGACTTACCAGAGCTCAGAAAAGGTTTGCCACACAGCGGGCAGCTGGAGTGGCCAGAGAAGGTTCCTTGAGCCAGCTGGTGCCCGTTGACACATTCTTTCCGCTCTCGAGCATCCTGACCTTTGTCTTTCAGAAGCACTGGGCTCTTCCCCTGTTGGGGACAGAGGTGGGCCTTAGAATGCTCTGTGCATCCGGTCTCGCCTCGAGTCAGAGAGATCTGGAGCCAGGGGCACCCTGACAAGCTGCAGAAGGCAGAGGGGGATTTCCCCCCCTACCCCCGGCCCGGCCCCCTGACCTTCTCCTTCTGCCTGGTGACTCGGCATCGGAGGGAACTAAGTCTGCGCTTCACCCTGGCACTCCTGTCACTTCTCTCCATCTTCCCCGCTCTGTCCTCGCTCCTGAGGGGCAGAAAATTTGGTGAGGAGGGCGCAGCAGACCCAGAAGGCCCTTCTGAGCCAGTCCTGCAGGTCGCCTCTGGGATCCACCTGGAATCTGTCTCCCTGAGGCCCCTTCATCCTGTTTCACCCCTGCTGTGGTCCCTAACTCTCTCCCTCCTTCTCTCACTCACTCATTCACTGAACAAACATTTACAGAGGTTTGCAAATTTCAGGAACCATGGGGACCAGGTTTGCAGAGGGGAAGGTGACATGGTCTCAAACTTGAGGTCCCTTGATGGGCCGTGTCCATCTCAGCCTCCTCCCTCTGATTCATGCCCCCTTCCTATCTCATCAGCCTAAAATCCTGCCCATTCTTCCTGTGGGATATCTGTCAAACCCGGCTTCCCTCTTCCCATCCAATGCTCCAGCCCCAGATCGTGCCTCTCCTGGATGACTAGCACACCCTCACTTAATAAATATGTATTAAGTCATTGACAAAGAAACCCAGCCCCTGCAGAATCTAGTCCCTGGAGGGAGATTCCGTACCTGCAGTCTGTACCCCTGACAGAGCTGTGCTCCTTTGCCTCCCAGGTGTGATCTGGCCTCTGCTGACTCCCCCTCCCTCCCCTCCTCCCAGCCCCACCCTGACACTGTTCCTGAGGAAGGCACCGATTTCTTTTCCCCATCCTCATTTCTTCGTATTGCTGAACTCCTACTCTTCCATCGGAACCCAGCTCAAGCTGTCACCTCCTCCAAGAAGTCTTCCTCTGCCCTCCCAGGACATATGAGGAGCCCCCCTACCACCCCTACCGTTGCCCTGGCGGTTCCAGTGAGAGGATGGGGGCCCCAGCTCCTGCCCCCAGCTCAGGGCCCCCAGTAACCTCTTGTGGGAATCCAGTGGAGGCCCGCCAACAGCTCTGCGTACTCACTCGGACAGGAACTCAAACCAGGTGAGGTTTGAGTGGGCTCCTCCGGGGCTGATGGACAAGCGAGCCCTCTGCCGGGCCCTGCAGGATCAGAGGGGACAGACACAGCAGCCCTTCCTTCCTCCCGCAGATGCCCCCTCTCGTGCCCCTCTCCCTCTGGGCTCCTGTGGATAGGTGTGCCCCCCGTGCCATGTCTGAGATCCCACCATCCCTCCACATGTGGGCTCACCTGTGCCTCCTCCCACCTCCCCTGTCACCGTTTTCCTCCCATTTCTCCTTGTCTTCACACCTGTCCCCCTACACTTTCCCCCTACACCTGTCCTCCGCATCTGTCCTCACATACCTGTTGCCTCACACCTAGCCCCCTTTCCACTTACCCATGGTACTGTCGGAGTTCTTGAAGCACCTGCTGGACAATCAGCCTGCCATGGCAGATAAAAACAGCCCACAGTCGCCCCACATAACAGACATTCCCCAAGGCGAGCTGTGATTGCCCGACCCGCTCCCGGGTCCTGATGCAGCCCCTAAACTGGAGCCCCAGCCCTTCCCCATGCTGTCGAGAACCTTTCTGAGGGGCCTGGGTCCCTCTCCTGGGAGAAGGATGGTGTGGTAGAGAAGATCGAGATTATTATAGTGGGACAGTGGCCGGTCACTTACAGCCAGTGATGCTACACCCTTCATCCCTCCTCCCCAAGCCTGGACTCCTTGGCTGTCCAGGGGGTCCCTCCCTGACCCAGGGGCGGACACTCACACATGATCTGGCTCCACGTGGTCCTTTTCCATGCACTCGAGCACCGGTGGATCCAGGCCTGGAATCAGCCCCCAACCCAAGAGGCACAGGCGTGAAGGGGGCCCTGGGGCAGGACCAGCCCGGCATGGTGCCCCCTGAACCCACCCCTGCAGAAATGGAGACTGTCCAGATGTGGTTTGCCACTCTCAGGGGAGGAGAGGTGAAAAGAGGGCAGAGAGCCAGGGATGGAAGTGTCCCCAGCGTGTCATGAGTGCTTAACGACTGGCTAAACGTTTACACATATGCGGTCAGTGAACCCTCCAAGCGACCCTAAGGAGATACACTAATCGTCCCATTCTCAGCGAGAAAGCTGAGGAGGCTTAGAGACTTGCTAGAAAGTGGTAGATTCCGGTTTGGCCTGTAGGTCTGTCTGACACCAGAGGGACACAAGCTCTTCAGATAGAGATTCAGAGACAAAGGAGATAAAGAAAGAGACAGAGTCAGAGGGAGAAGAGGGAGCCCTGCGGGTCATTGCAGTGTTGTGTCCACCTTGGAGGATCCCTGGCGGGGGTGGGGGGGGCGTAGGGGTGGGGGAAGGGCAGATGATGCAGGAACCACCCCACCCCTCCCCCAGCATTCTGCCCATTTCCTGTCCCGGGGACCCTAAGCCCCCTCCACCAGCCCCATCCAGGGGACCCTCCAGCAGAAACCCCCTACTCCACTTGGTTTCAATGAAGGAAACCCCCAGGCTGGGCTACCTTGAACCGCTGGAGCGGGCACTTCCAAAGCCGGAAAGATTTCCAGGGAGCTGATCTCATCGAAGGACACGGGAACCGACCGTGACCTCACTCTTTTTTCGGGGCTGTCACATTCCTGCAGGGAATAAGCATCTCGCTAAGCCTGGAGACAGCCCAGGCTGCAGGCAGGCTCCCCGGGTCGAGGGTCCCCAGCCTTCAGCTGCAGACAGGGGCTGCCCCCAGCCGTGCGGCATGAGCACAGAGTTGGAACTCCATAGCAGCTGAGGACTGGGGCCATACCCTCCCCAGCCATGAGCTGCAGTCCTGCCAAGGACAGACCCCAGCTGTGGGCTGGAGCTCTGGAATTCTGAGCCACAAATTCCAGCCATGGCCAGTAATTTCCCCCCAGGTCATGGTCATGGGCAAAGATGCCCCAGGCCGAGGCAACAGCTCCGAGCATGCATTCCCCAGGTTTGGGCTAAAATCTCAGACCTCAGACGAGCCCTCCCTGCTTCCAAACTCCAGTCGCAGGCAGGGCCTCCTTCCAGCTGCAAAGATGCGGAGACATGCCCCTGCTCCCCAGCCCAGGGGTGCACTTATGGCCAAGGAGCCCAGCCCAGCAAAGGACCTTCAGGTCTGGGCTGCAATCTCAGGACCCAGCGACTCCCCAGTCATGGGCTGTACCTGCCATGATAAAGCAGTCCCTCCAGCTATGGGCAAGGCACTCCTTGGCACCTGCAGAGACAGTGCCTGGGCCCACAGGTGTGTTATTATCTGGGGTGGCTTCAGCTTGCACCCACCTTGTTTGGTGCCTCTGGGGGGGTTCTGCCCCCAGACAGACACCCTTGGGTCCAGGCCTGCAGACCCTCTCCTGGCAGGTTCAGAGCAAGGCTGGCCAGTGTCCGAGGGAGACAGGGCCCCTCATTTGCAGCTGAGGCTTCGAGGCTGAGCCTGGTGGAGGAAGGGAGGGAGTCGGGTCTCTTCCACCTGGTTGCTGCCCCAGCTCCAGCATGTGAGGCATGGGGGCCTGGAGGGAACCTGTGGGTAGCCCTCTGGGGGGGCAGGGCACAGAGAGGGGTCCAGCTCTCCCAGTACCAGAGAGGTGGGTGGGGAGTCTGGCTGGGGGATTTGATGCTGAAGTTCCATTTCCATCGCAGGCCCACTGTTTTTTGTTTTTTGGGTTTTTTTACCTTTTTTTTTTTTGGCCCAGTAGCATGTGGTATTAACTTAGTTCCCTGACCAGGGCTCAAACCCATGCCCCTGGATTGGAAGCTCGGAGTCTTAACCACTGGACCACCAGGGAAGTCCTCCCTCACACTGTTTATTTTACACAGACTGGATTTCTATCTGGGGGGACCTGTGAGGGGTGGAGAGGGCAGCTAAAGCACCCCTCTCTACCGTTTGGGGCTGCCACTGTGGTTTGTGGGTGGCACTGAGCATGCATCTGTGTTTTGATCACAAGTGCATCTGTGGCTTTGTGCACGCATGTGCAAGTGACATGTTTATGCGTCTCTGGGTTTGAGCAGGGGGAGGGTGCACGCCTGCGCGTTGAGCGTGGGCGTGTACGCCCAGGGTGCACGGGCGGGTGTGCACATGTAGGTCCGAGCCTGCCGGCCGGGTTCACGCAGTTCCAGTCTGGGCTGGTGCACGCTCCTTCAGCGTGTGCGTGCTTACCCATGCACACGGATTCGTGTGCGCACGTGGGCTCTGTGTGCAGGCCTGCATCTCCGGAGAGGGCCTTTGGGGCTGCCTTCTGACAATGCAGACACCTCTGGTGGCCCTTGAGCTAGATGACAGAGAGGCAAGGGGGCAGCGTGGCCTGGCCGCCCTGGGGGTGTGTCCCGGAAGGCGTTAGCTGGGGGTGGGGGGTGAGGACGACTGACCTCTGCCAGGTCTCAGAGCAGCTCCGCGACCTCTCCCAGCTGCGTCTTCGAGGCAGGCCCTGGGACCCTGCCAGGCTGGAGAAGGGCGAGTCTTCTCCGACTTCTTCGCTAGGGGGCCCACTGCCCCTGGCCCCCCTAGACTGGTTTTGTGAAGGGACCTCAAGGCCCAGGTCCTGGATATACTCACTGCCCTGAAGGTCCCCCAAGTCCAGGCTGAAGTCCTCCGAGCTCTCGCCATCGCCGAGCAGCCCTGGAATTCCATCCTCCTGGAGATGGATGGGGAAAAGGCATTGACCGAGGGCAGCAGAGGCCCCCAACTCCCAGACCCTGCCCATCCCCCTCCCGTCCAACCTGGGTTCAGCGCCCATCTAGTGGCAGGGGGGGTAGAATGGGGGTGGTACCCTCAGTGCAATGTCTAACCCAGGCTTTCAAGGTTTTATCCCCCCAAAAGGGGCCAGAAATCTGGGCTGGCAGACCTGATTCCACCTCCCTTACTGAATTTCTGTCTGATGGGCTTATGAAACAGACAAAATAACCTCTGTCCTGTCGGCTCACCCAGCTTGTTTTAAGCCTCACGTAAGATCATGCCTGTGAACGCAATTTGTAAAAACACTGCACGGAGGTCAATTATCCTCGGTGCTACTGCTACTGGTGGAATTTCAGGCAGTGTCAGGGCTCCTAGTCTTTTTTTGTTTTTTTGGCCGCACTGTGTGGCATGTGCTATCTTCATTCCCCCACCAGGGATCGGACCCGCACCCCCTGCAGTGGAAGCGCGGAGTCTTAACCACTGGACCACCAGGGAAGTCCCAAGGGGCTCCTAGTCTTTTCCTGGGGCTGCTTAGGGTGTCTACTCATGGGTCTCCTGTACCCTAAGTCTCCCTCCCAGGCCTAGGGTGAGGCAAGTGAGGCACTCACCTCGGACAGAAAATTGTAGGGGGTGCCCCAAAACTCAGGAATCAAGAAAATCATACTTTAATACAATATTAAAAAAAAGAACTCAATGCAGTGCAAAGAGTTCCATGATGAGCAAATTACCAAAATGTTAAGACATGACAGTTTCGGACCCCGCACCTCGCTTGCCTCCCCCTATTTCCGGCCCTGCTCCGTCCTACCAGAGGGTAGCCTGGAACCTCTGCAGTCCTAAATCCCCTGCAATAACTTCCGCTCCCGGACAGCAGAAGCCTGAGCTCGTGAGCACAGTGCAAAGGGCTCCAGGGTCGGCTACCTCCCGCTTCTGGCCCCTCTGCAGCCTCACGTTGCAACCCACCCATGAGGCATCGATGTGCCAGGCGCTGTTAGACACGGAAGATACACAGGGGTGGACGACGATTGCCACATCCACCAAAGCAGCAACCAATCTGCACCCAGAACTACACGGGTGTTAGCCCTAATGCCACCGCAGCTCCACCAGGGGGCGTTGTTGTCCCACTTTCCAGATCAGGAGACAGGCTCAGGGAGGAGAAAGGACCACACAGTCCTGGGCCACACAGTCAGTAAACCGCAGAGACAGAGCCAAACTCAGATCTGTCTGGATCCAAAGCTCTATCCTCTTTCTTACCCTTGTTACTCTTCTTTTTCCTCTCTCTCCCTCCTAGTCATTCTATTTGTCATTTTTTTCCCCCCCAGCCAGAGCACCTGCTTTTTCCTCCCCTTGGAGAACCTCTTCTCCCAAGCCACCCAGGGGCAGCCTGGTGAACTCCTATTCACCCGTCAAAACCCAGCTTGGGCATGCCCTCCAGGCTGCCTTCCTGACTCCTCCAGTCTAAATAAGGTGTCCCTCCTTTGGGCTGTCAGGATCTGCAGGACAGGGACTGTCCTTTTCCAGGCTTTTGTTAACACTGTCCTCAGACAGGGCTTTGTGGGTAGGTGGGGAGTCCTCTACCAGCGCTCCATGCAAAACCAACCCTGAGATGTGACCCCAGACATCTATGTGAGCTCAGGCAGCCCTTGATGGACTGTCCCAATTGGTGGCCTGAAGGGCCCACTGAGCAGACCTGGCCCCCTTCATGAGCTCTATAAGAGGCCCCCAGGATAGGACTGACAGATAAAATACAGGACGCCCAGTGAAATTCCAATTTCATATAAACAACGAATTTTTTTTCTAGTGTAAGTAGATTCCAAACATTACAATATTTGACATTCAAGTCTAACTGCGCATCCTTTAATTTTATCTGCTCAATGTTGCAACCCTATTTATCCCTGGACCATTTGGCCGGTCATGGCCAGTCTTTACTAGGGGAGGGGGAACAGGAAGGTCCCTGCTAACACTTGGTGTGGGGAATTTTCAGAGAAGCAGCCAACTGAAAGTGGAGAACACCTGCCAGCCAAGAGCCACTCTCTTGGTCGGCTGCGGATCTTGGCTGGCAGGACTCAGGTGGCAGTGTCCACACCTGCTGTGGAATGAGGGTGGAAGAGCTATGCAGGATCTGGCTTTTTCTCTCACCTCCGCCACTTGGAGCTTTCTACAGTTTTGACACCTTCCTTCTTTTTTAAAATCGTAGTAAAGTATACATAACATAGAATTCACCATTTTAACCATTTTTAAGTGTACAACTCAGTGGCATTAAGTACATTTACACTATTGTGCAATCGTCACCACCGTCCATCTCCAGAACTTTTTTTCATCTTCCTCCAAAGAAGGTTTGTACCCGTTAAACAGTAACTCCCCATTCTCACCTCCTTGAGCCCCTGGTCACCTCGACTCTACTGTGTCTTATTGAATTTGCCTATTCTAGGGACCTCGTATAAGTGGAATCATACAATATTTGTCCTCTGGTGTCTAGTTTATTTCACTTAGCATAATGTTTTCAAGTTCATTCGTATTTTAGCATGGGTCAGGACTTCCTTCCTTTTAGAGGCTAACATTCCATTGTATGGATGGACCATATTGTATGGATATAAACAAAACTACATTTTGTTTAGCCATTCAGTCTTTGATGGACATTTGGGTTGCTTCTACCTTTTGGTTCTTGTGGATTATGCTGCTATGAATATGGCTGTACAACGTCTGTCTGAGTCCCTGCTTTCACCTCTTTTGGGTAGATCTGCAGAAGTGGGGTTGCTGGATCGTACGGCAATTCTCTGATTGGCTTTTCGAGCCCCGGCCATACTGTTTTCCATGGTCTTGAATCTTTCCTTTGCACCCACTGATCTTTTTTTTGGGGGGAGGGGGGCTGCACTGAGTGGCATGTGGGATCTTAGTTCCGCGACCAGGGATCGAACCCACGCCCCCTGCAATGGAAGTGCAGAGTCTTAACCACTGCACTGCCAGGGAAGTGCCTGCACCCACTGATCTATCTTGCTTCCCCCCACCTCCCTGGCTGTTCCTTCTCTGCCTGCTGCTTCCTCCCTGTATCTTTCATATACCAGGGTCCCTCTTCTTCAGTCTCCGTCCAAAAACCCCACACCTCTGGCCCTGGCTGGTCCAGGTTCCCCTGGTGCTCCTATGACTTTAGCGGCAACCTTCCCGAGATCACTCCAATCCCATCCCTGGTGCCTCGGTAACCTCTGCCAACTCCTGTCTCCTCTGCCACGGCCCCAAAAGTTTCCTTGCATCTCTGGTTTTCATCCTCCTGTAAATATAAATACATCAGGACAGCCTCTTGGCCTGGGCCGGGCCGTCTCCACTCCCTCTCCTACATCTGGCGTCCTTCACAGGAGGCAGAAGTGGGAACCCTGCCAGAGCTTTGGGTGGAAGGGGATGGTGGGCAGCTGTGGCAGGTACCAGCGATGAAGGGGGAGGGAGGGGGCTTTGTCCTTTGCTGGGGAACTTGTATCTTTCCTCCAACATTTCCTGGGTCAGAAATGGGAGCTGGCCCACTGAGGGCCTTCCCAGTCATCTCCTTAAACATTTGTATGCTGGCCCTGATGCCCCAGAGAGGATACAGGAAATCCAGCCTCCTGCTCCCTGGAACCCTGGGGAACCTTGAGGGATGGATCGCCCCTCAATGGCAGACCCAGAGACGAGATGTCCCAGGAATTCCCACTCTACCAAAGGGCTTGCTGCGTGCAGATTGAGATAGTACGTGGATCAATGTTTTTAAAAAATGTAAATAGTTATTTATCTCCTTGTATATTAAGAAAAAATAGCACACCAAAGCAACTTCAAGCATATCATTTCTCTGGTTCCATTTCATCGTGTAAAAAAGGAATTGATTTCAAACAAAAGAGCAAATAAATAATAGGGACAGACAGTTTTCGGATGGTTGGAACGATAGAAAGGCCTTAGTCAAGGTTTGCATCCCTCGCGTGTCTTTTATTAGCTCAGTGTGACCTCAGGCAAGTTTCTAACCCTCTCTGGGCCTCAGTCTTCTCATCTCTAAAATGGGCATGATGCTGCCTTCTTGTAGGATTGCTGGGCAGGTAAAATGAGATGATGCTTACACATTGCAAGCCCTCGATCAATGGAAACAGATATTGGTTGTTGAAACCATGGTTGTTGTTTTTATACTTCAGGAGTCAGGGCCCTTCCTCTGGGCGAATTGATGACCCTGCCAGATGGACCTAATTGGAGTAGACTGATGACTAAATCCAGCGATTATAATCAAGGATGAGCGAATGTTCTAGAAAATGGGCTGGAGAAGAACTGAAGGGGGGCCAGCTGGCCCTGTTTGAAGAGACAGAAATTCTGGTTTGGAGTTCTACTTAGAAAATTCCTTTTTTGTTATTATTATTTTAAACTTAAATTTAATTTTTTTTTAAGTTTGAAAATAAGATTTATTCTAAGCCAGATCATATAGAAAATTCCTTTTTTTAAAAAGGACAAACCCTGGGGTAATCACTGGTGTGCAAAATCTACTAAGGACAACTCAATTAGGACAGGTTAGACCATCTTTAGACAGTTTCTGTAACAAAATAAAACCCCCAAACCCTACTTCCAACCACATAAAATAGTGTCTATGTGACATGTAAATGATTTCTTGAGCTGGCTATATAGGTCAAGTTGCATATATTTTAAAATAATTTACATCTTACCAGTATATATATCTTTTTCAATGAAAAGTCCTACTGAATGTTTTTTAAAAAGACAGAAAGAAGGAAAGAAAGGAAGAAGAAGGGAAGAAAGAAAGGAAGGAAGGAAGGAAAGAAAGAAAGAAGGAAGGAAGGAAGAAATCAGGGAGGGCTTCCTGGAGGAAGTGACAGTGAGGGAAGCCCTGAGGAATGTGTAGGAGTTAGCTAGGTAGAGGCTCTGGGTGAGGGCATTCCAGGCATTAAGAGAACAGGATGTTCAGAAGCCTGCTGGCTTGAGAGCTCATGGTGCTTCCCCCCAAAACTGGCAAGATTTCCTTATGGCTGGAGGGGTGTGTGTGGGGGAGGGAATGGGGTTGGATCAGCAGGCCTGGTAGGCCAAGGAAGGATTTAATCTCTTAAGTTCCAAACAATGGTGGTGTGGAGGCCAGGGGGCTGTGATTTGCCTTCAGAAAGATTATGCAAGATGCAGAGCCCAGATAGGCTTGGACAGGGGCAGGGCTGTTGCAGCAGTGAAGATACCTGTGCAAATCACCTGGGTGAGCAATTACAGTGGCCTCCACCAGGGCAGTGGAGAAGGAAGGAGAGACATGGACAGAATTGAGGGTTGTACAGGTGTAGTGTTCACAGGGCTTGGGGAGGGAAGGGCAAGGATGTTGCCTTCTGCTGCTTCCAGCTCTGGTGACCAACTAGATAAGGACACGGATGTCGGTGGCGGGGCTTATTTGGTGGTGGTGGGATAGAGCCTCCCTGTATATACCCAGGGCTCCCTGCTTCTCCAGGTACACGCTTCCTCCATTGCCATCCTATCTGCCCGATCGCCTGCAGCCCAGGGTTCCTATTCCAAGAGGTCCAGAGCCCTGGAAGGATCCAGAACTAAACTTGAGTCCTGGTCCTGTCTTCATTTACCCTGGATTCTCCCTGACACCTAGGCCAATTCTTTCCCTGCTTGGACCCCAGTATGCTCTTCTATAAAATGACAGGGGCAGATACACAGAATTTCCTACATATGGTTTGACTGTAATGGACCCTCCTTCCTTAGTGTGGTGGGTGTTATAAAATGCCACCCAGACCCCCTCTTCAGTGAGGATGTGCTGCCCCAGATGCCGGGGGTGGGCTGCCAGCAGATGGCTGTTGGCTGTCAGTTTCCTTCTGGGAAGTCACATCCCTTCCTGGGCAGTCCACAGGCCACGACTGATTGATGTGGGGACGTAATGGCTTGGCCATCTCAGCCTGATTTAGGACCACTCTGCAGGGCTGTTCTAGCTCAGAGGTCCCCATGGGAGCTTTTTCTTCCTTTTTCATTGATTGTTCTACTCACCCATGCACCCATCTAGCCACCCTTCCCTCCTCCCTCCCTCCCTTCCCTCCATTCTTTCATCCATCCATCCATCCACCCATCCATCCATCTCTTTTGTCAATCCTTCCTTCCTTCCATCCATCCATCAACCCTCCCCTCTACTCATCCCACCCTCCCTCTTCTTGTTCCAGAAAGGATTCATTTCCTCATCTGTAGAATGAGATAATAACTACTCTGCCATGTTTTGATGAGAGTTCCCTGAAATAATGCACACAAAGTTCCTGCAGGTGCTAAAAAAGTGTACTTGCTGCCACAGGCGTCATCAGCTCCTGCCCGTCTCAGCAGTCAGACACATGCCTGCTCATCCTCCATGACGGAGAAGTCTGGGTCCTCAGGCCTCCAGGGTCCACCGCTGCTCTTGGTGGCTGAGTCTGCAGCTCCAGAGTCAAAGGGCTGGACACATGGCTTGGGCTCAGAGCCTGTGGGGAAAGGAGGGACAAGGTGTCATGGCTGAGAGGGAGACCTGAAGAGTCAGGGCCTGAGTGCTGCATCTGGGCCTCAGTTTTCTCATCTGCAAAATGGGATGGCAGGGGAGGATGGTCCCAATGATTTTTTTTTTTTTGGCCACACCCTGTGGCTTGTGGGCTCTTAGATCCCTGACCAGGGATCGAATCCAGGCCCTCAGCAGCGAAAGAGTGAGTCCTAACCACTGGACTGCCAGGGAATTCCCTCTTTAAGCCAACATACACGACACCACTCGACACCACCCATGCTGAGCCTGGGACAGATATTTCTATTCAATCCCAAGGCTCTTTCTTCCTGAGCCATGGTGCCCTCGGAATGCTTCCCAGTGCATCATTTTTGGAAGCCATCTCCAGCTGATCCGAGTTAGCTCATGAGATGAAATCGATTTGTCATGCCTGCTCTAGCAAAAAGCCCTCATTTGCTAGAATGGGTCCCTAATACCAAATGAAAGTACCCAGTGCCCACACTTAGAGGGTCTCTAATGGTAGAACTTCAGGCTGTCTCTGTCCCTATATTGTACTTTGAGTTCCAGGGACCCCTGGGTGGCATGGTATCGAGGAGAAAACAAGGGGTTTGGGGTCAACCAGACTGTGTCCTTGCCTGGACCTGCCCCTAATGGCTGCACACCTTTGGGGAAGTCACCTCTCTGAGCCTTAGTTTCCTCACCTGGAAGGTGGGTGTGATGGTGCCCACCCTTCAGGGCCCGATCCTGGGGTGCTTGGTCACCTTCCTTGCCCTCCAGGTCAGGAGGGTGCCCTGGCTTGATCTTGGGTGTTGGATGGAGCCTTTTGCCGTGGGAGAAACAGGCATCCCCGACTCTCTCCCCCTGCGCCTTACACTGCAGCTAGAGCACGTCACCCCTGCCTATCCGAATCCCCACGGAGGTTACCCACCGCCTGCAGGAAGAAGGTCAAATGTCTTGGTCCAGCCACTGATGTCCTCCAGGATCTTCCTTCTGTGCCTTGTCCCTGCCGCTGCAGGACCCACTGCCTAAGAGCCCCCCATTCCTGTTGTAGGGCCGCCTGCCTAAAGACCTCATCCTCTTCGCTCCAGAAATCTTCGTCCACCCCCCACCTATGGTGCCTCTCTCCCGCGCATTGCATTGCACTGCATTGCATTGCATTGCACTACACTGCATTGCATTGCACTGCATTGTGTTGTACTGCACTGCACTGCATTGCATTGCCTTGGCATCTGGACTCCCTTCACTCCTCCACACCCCCTGCAAAAACATCCTGGGTCCTGCTGAAACCAGGAAGCTGAGGGGAGAGTGCCTGGAGCTGAGGCTGGAGGATATGGGTGAAGGTGGAGGCGAGGAGTCCAATGGAGGTGATACCCAGAGAGACTGACCAGCACATTTGCGGTAAGAGCAATAGAAGCTTCAGGAAGGGCCAAGGTGGGGGTGGGGAGCGGGATGGCAATGTCTTTGGACAGTGGCAGTTAGGTCCTCATCCATTCCTTAGCTTGGGTCCCCTGTGGCTGGGTGACCCCATGTCTCAGCTTGCTGGGGACAGTCCTGGTTTATGCTACTGAGTCAAGTAATGATTAACAGTAGCCCACTTTCACCCTCCAAAGGGTACAGGTGGGGTGATCTATTTTGGGGCCACTCTGCCTATAACCACTGCAGCTGGCAGAGGGGAAGGGGTGATGCTGTCCTTTTCTATCCCAACATGGGGTGGGCTCTCTGTACCCACTTAAGTTCCCTCTCCTCCCAGCTGTGTAAGTACAAACACTGCCCCAAGTTTTGGGGGTGCCGACAGTTGTATAATTTGGGGAGCCTTCTTTAAGAAAACGAATACAAAATTGTGAATGCAAAATTGCTGGGGCTTTTGGAAGGTAGCAAGAACAGCAGAAAATAGCTAAGGCAGAAATAAACACATTTCATAAACAGATGAATGAAAAGGTATCACATGGGCAGAAAAAACTCAAGGAGGGGCTTCCCTGGTGGCGCAGTGGTTGGGAGTCTGCGTGCTAATGCAGGGGACACGGGTTCGAGCCCTGGTCTGGGAAGATCCCACATGCCGCGGAGCAGCTGGGCCCGTGAGCCACAATTGCTGAGCCTGCGCATCTGGAGCCTGTGCCCCGCGACGGGAGGGGCCGCGATAGAGAAAGGCCCGCGCACCGCGATGAAGAGCGGTCCCCGCACCGCGATGAAGAGTGGCCCCCGCTTGCCGCAACTGGAGAAAGCCCTCGCACGAACCGAAGACCCAACACAGCCAAAAATAAAAAAAAAAAAAAGAAAAAAAAAATCAAGTAAAAAAAAAAGAAAACTAAAAAAAAAAAAAAAAAAACTCAAGGAGTCTGGGAAACATTTTGGCAATTCTTCAAAAAATTAAGCATAGAGTTGCCATACGACGCAGCCGTTCCACTCCTAGGTCTATACCCAAGAGAATGGAAAACGTAGATCCACCCAAAAACTTGTACATGACCGTTCATGGCAGTATTATTCTCAACAGCCAAAAGGTGGAAACAACCCAGATGTCCATAAACAGATGAATGGATACACAAAATGTGGTCCATCCATACAATGGAATATTATTCAGTCATAATAAGGAATGGAGTTCTGGGAGTTTCCTGGCGGTCCAGTGGTTAGGACTCACGCTTTCACTGCCAAAGGCCTGGGGTTCAATCCCTGGTTGGGGAACTAAGATCCCACAAGTCGCACAGCACAGCAAAAAAAAAAAAAAAAGAAGGAATGGAGTTCTGACACCTGCTATACCATGAATGAACCTTAAAGACATGATGTGACATCACAGAAGTCAGTCACAAAAGACCACATGTTGGGGCTTCCCTGGTGGCGCAGTGGTTGAGAGTCTGCCTGCTAATGCAGGGGTCACGGGTTCGAGCCCTGGTCTGGGAGGATCCCACGTGCCGCGGAGCGGCTGGGCCCGTGAGCCACAACTACTGAGCCTGCGCGTCTGGAGCCTGTGCTCCGCAACAAGAGAGGCCGCGATAGTGAGAGGCCCGCGCACCACGATGAAGAGCGGTCCCCGCACCGCGATGAAGAGTGGCCCCCACTTGCCGTAACCAGAGAAAGCCCTCGCGCGAACCGAAGACCCAACACAGCCAAAAATAAATAAATAAATAAATAAAGTAGCTATAAAATTTAAAAAAAAAAAAAAAAAAAAAGACCACATGTTATGTGATTCCATTTATATGAAATGTTCAGAGTAGGTGAATCCATAGAGGCAGAAAGTAGATTAGTGATTGTCTAAGGCTGGGGAGAAACGGGAAACTTTGGGGTATGACTAAAGGATACAGATTTCTTTTGGGGGTGATGAAAATGTTCTAAAAGTGATTGTGGTGATGGTTGCACAACACAGGGCTTGTGGGATCTTAGTTCCTTGACCAGGGATTGAACCCGGACCTGGCAGTGAAAGCGAAAGCACCAAGTCCTAACCACTGAACCGCCAGGGAATTCCCATCACCGCGAATATTCGAGAAACCATCACTACTTGCCCAGCTCCTCTCCCAACCTGACTGAGGGCCTCTGTTCTGCTGCCCTCATTCAACCTTGCATCTCCCGCGAGGCAGCTTCTATGACTCAGGGAAATGTAGAAACACAACAAGCAGGCTGTGAAGGACGAGAAAAGCCAGATGTGGGGTTGGGTCCTGGAGGCTGATGGGAGCTTGGAAGGGGGGCGGAGCCGCCTGGAGGGGCCGCCCCATCCCTCAGCCAAGGCCCCGGGGGGTCTCAGGAGAGGATGCAGGGTCTGCCTGCTTTCCTGGGCAGGGGTCTCACAGAGGCCTGGGGCCTCCCGCAGCCTGTAGAGGCCAAAGGCAGAACCTTATGCCTTGCATCTGTGACCCTAAAAGTCCGGGATCCAAAGGCTAAAGGTGAAAGGCCAGGGCTGAGTTTATTCTTTGCATGGAAGCTTCTGACCCTGGAACAGGCCGAGCTTGACCCTGATGACAGACTCCATTCTGATCCCAGTGTCACATGTTGAGCCTCAAACTTTGTGTCACAGACTGAGCCCCTAACCCAGTGTCATAGACTGAACCTCAACCTAGTGTCACTGACTGAGCCCTGACTTTGGTGTCATGTACTGACTCCTGATCCTGGTGTCATGGACTGAGCCCTGATCCTGGTGTCATGGACTGAGCCCTGATCCTGGTGTCATAGACTGAGTTCCCATCCTAGAGCCACAATCTGAACCCCAACCGTCATCATGTGCTGAACCCTGACCCCAGGTACAGACTGAGTCTTAGTTCTGGTGACAGATTATCTCCTCCAAGCTCCAGACTTTGTCTCCAGTGGCCTCTGCCTTTGTCTCCAGTGGTGACTGCCTGATATTCCTACCCGCACTCCAATCTCAAGCTGTCAAGGCCAAACTCCTTGTTTTCCTTCCTCCTTCTGTGTCCCCATATCAGTGTGACTGCACCCTCTTCCCAGTGACCCTGCCAGAGACCCGGAGATGAGCCTTGCCTCCTCACTACCCCTCAGGACACCAAGCCCTGTCAATTTCACCTCCATGACATTTCTCTACTCCATCCTCTTTTCTTTTTGCCTCTGCTACTATCTTAATGTCAGCCTCCATTATAGCTCTTTCTACACAACCACAACTCTTGTTGAGATTTTCCTGCACAAACGATTGCCAACCACAATTGGCTTCTTCTGTCCCAGTAGCTGGTATGTCTTCTTGGCATGACATTTCAGAGAGTCACTCCCCTTCCTCTGGTCCTCACCCCGAGACTCCCCTTAGAACGACATTCGAGCCCTTTTCAGTCTACCCTCTCAACTCGCCCCACACACCTGAGCCCCTAACTCACTATTCTCCTGTGTGCCTCTGTGCTGTTCCCACCACCCTTTTCCACTCTTCCTGCCCTGGCAACCAAGGACTTTCTCTAATCCTTTGCAGACCATCTTAGCCAGAGGACTTTGGATTCGTCTGCACCCCTTTTCTACTCCCTGTTGTACTTTAACTGGCTTACTTGTTCGCTTCTAGACCAGGAGTTTCACAGGCCAAATCTGACTCAACACCTGATTTTGTAAATAAAGTTTTAGTGGCACACGGCCACACCCATTCGTGTACGTATTGTCTGACTGCTTTCATGCTACAACTGCAGAGTTCAGTAGTTGTATCAGAGACCATATGACCTGCAAATCTGAAGACACTTACTCTCTGACCTTTTACAGAAAAAGTTTGCTGTCCCCCGCTCCAGATTGTGAGGCAAGTTCTGTATCCAACCCACTTTTACACCCCCAAGTCCCAAGTGGTAAAATCTTATGTGTGTTGATCAGTTCCAATATGCCTTGCCTTGTGCTAAGCCTGTCATGTTCTTTGCATTCTTCTATCCTCACAACAACCCTCTGAGTCCCTACATTATGGAAGGGGAAACTGAGGCTCAGAGAGATGTACTGACTCATCCAAGGTCATACTAGACTGGCAAGAGGCAGAGTTGGGATGTGAACCCAGGTATTTCTTGCTCCAAAGCAAGGGCTCACAACCACACAGCTATCCTGTGGTGAGCATATGAATGGATAGATGGGTGAATATATGGTTGGATGGAAGCTTGGATGGTTGGATGCATGAATGAGTGAATTGTTGAATAGATGGATGGGTGGTTAGATAGTTGGCTAGCTGGCTGCCTGGCTGAAGGGAAAGTTGTCTGGCTGGGTGGTTGGATGAATGGATGTTTAGATGAGTGGATGGTTAAATAAATGGACGGATGGGTGGTTAGATGGAGGGATGGATGCATCGATGCGTGGATGGATAGTTGGCTGGCTGGCTGGTTGGATGGATGGACGAGTAGATATTTAGATGGATGAATAGTAGGGTGGTTAGATGGATGGACGGGTGGATGGATGGATGCATGGATATGTGGATGCATGGATGGATAGTTGACTGTCTGTAGGGTTGAACGGATGAATCGGTAGGTGGTTGGATGGATGGATGAGTAGATGGTTAGATGGACGAATGGATGGATGGATGTGTGGATGCAGGGATGGATGAATGGGTGGAGAGTTGGGATAAGTGTTGTGTCAGTGTCCAGTGGCAGTGATGCATTACATTCAGGAGGTGGTATTCTGAGGGGATGAGGAGGGGAGAAACGTAGATAGAAAGAGGCAGAATTGTGGCAGAGAAGCCAGGCAAGAAGGAAACCAAGTTGAGACACAGAATGCACACATTATATATACACTTATGATGTACTGGGGAATGAGTGAAAAAGTATGGCCGAAATGGGTAATTGAGCAACTGAGGGGAAGGGCCAGTGGGGCTCTGCCCCAGGGAACTTCCTACAGGTCCCAACCCCACTTCCATAGTCTTGTCTGCCTCTCCAAATCCACTCCATTATCTTCCCAGGAGGTCCCATCTGGTGCCCAGACAGCCAGTTACAGAGCTTAAGAAGGGCACAGAAAGGCGAAAGAATGGAAGGACTCGGTTAGGGGGTCCCTCTCTGCTCCCCACCCCCATGCTTCTCCCTAAGGAGCCGCCTATCAGCCTGTATTCAAGTTCTAGGCAGACTCTTCCAACAGCAGCCCCTGCAGCGTCAGCCATAAAAGGGTTGAAGAGTTACCACTGGTTCCCACAGCTCACTCCCCAACCTGTCAGCCTATAAGTCACAGCTTCAACCTTCCCAGGCAGGGAGACAGGGTGCGCTGGGCGGCCAAGAGTGGGTAGACCTTCATAAGGATCTGGGTCCCAGGTGGGATCCGTGACTGATACCCTAATTCTCTAACATTACCGTCCACTGGTGGATTTAGAAACCCTCCCCAAGCCCTCCAGCTGCCCACACTGGTAGCTTTGTTCACTGGCCAGAACATACCACAGAGGCAGCCTTGAGACAGACCTGGTTCCAAATCCTGGCTCCTTCAGCATGTACTTGCTGTGTGACCCTGAGATCATCACTCCTCCGTTCTGAGCTGAACCTCACTAGGACTCAAAAACTGGCAGCAATCTCCACCGTTATGACTGCTCTTCTGTTGCATCTCAGTCTGCACGCCACCTTCTCCCTCCCCAGCCCCAGCCTCCAGGTCCCCCGATATTCTCGATATTCCAGGCTCCTCCATCACAGTGCCTGGCACACGACAGGTTCTCAACCAGAGTGTATGTAATGAACAAGCTAATGAATCTTCTTATTGACTGCTCTCCTGCATGGAAACTCATTCATGAACAAGTACTCGGCTTATGCAGGGGGTACGGGGGGCTCCTATCACACTATCCCCCGTGCCCCATGGCCTTGGACACCATCTGGCTATCTTCCAGGACTAAACTCCTGCCGAGATTTAAGAAATGCCTTTTTGCAAAAGCAATTCACCCAGACCTTGGGGGATATGATACAAGGGTCTCTCCAGCCCCCACGTAGTAAACTGAAGTCCTGGGACCCAGGGGGGCTACCAGCCAATGTGTGTGTGTGTGTGTGTGTGTGTGTGTGTGTGTGTGTGTGTGTGTGTGTGTGTTCTAGGGAGATGTCTACCAGAATTTCTGGAAGTCTCAAACCTTCCTTTTGCTGCCTCTCTGAACCTCTGTCCTGCAGCCATACGGGAACAAATAGCGTCAGGAGCCCCCAGGAAGCCACCAGGCTACCCCAGTTCTAGGGTGGATTCTCCTCCTACAGATTTACCTCCCAAGACAAGTTCCTGGCTGAGCCTGGGGAGACGTTTCCTCTGAGACAAGAGGGACCCCACAAGTCTGTGATGTTCTGTTGGGGTCCCAGGGAACCAGAGATCATGAAATTTGGGGCTGGCTCAGGCAGACTCTGTGCCCCTGGGCTGAGGAAAGGCTTGGGGTGGGATGGTGGGCGGGCTGTCCAGGGAGCCCTGCCTGGGTGGCCGGTGCCCACTGTTCACTGCCTGCCCCCTTACCTCTCTTGAAGGCCCATCGCTTCAGCCAGAGCTTGGAGAGGGCCGGCCAGGAGTGGTTGAGTGCCGAGCTAGCCATGGGGGCCGTGTGTGCGAGCATGTGAGTGAACAGCGGATGACGAAGGCAATCGGCTGGGAATATCTGCCAGGACGGGGCTGCCAGCAAGAGGGGCGGAGACTGTCTGCAGGGGCTGCCAGATGCATCAGCTGATGGGAGCTTGAGGCTGGGGCGGGGGGGGGGGAGGGGGGGCGGCCCAGGGACTCTAGCCTTGGAGGAGGCCAAGTCCTTAATACTACCCCCCACCTCCCCTGCCCTATAGGCTTTTCACCCTGGCTGGACAAGACATTCCCAGAAGGAGCTGAGGGTGCAGTGAGGGGTCCTCAGAAAAGATGTATAGACTGGGTCCTGATGTGGACCTGGGTATTCATGAATGTCTGAGTGTTTGTGTGTGTGTGTGTCATTGTCTCTGTGCTTTTGACAGTGCATTTGTGTGTCAGCAGAGAGTGTGTGTTTTCAAGTCTTGAGTGTCAACTTGTCTATGGGGGGTGTATATAAGCATTTTAGGGGTTTTTTCCCCAGTTTCATTGCAATATAATTGACATACAGCACCGTGTAAGTTGAAGGTGTTACATATACGGTGAAATGATTACTACAGTAGGTTTAGTTAACTTCCATCATCTCATACAGATACCAAAAAAAAAAAAAAAGAGAGAAAATAATGTTTTGTTGTTGTTGTTCTGAGGCAAACTCTTAGGATTTACTGTCTTAGCAACTTTCAAACACACCATGCAGCAGTGGTAACTATAGTCACCATGCTGTGCATTACATCCCCAGGACTTATTTATCTTATAACTAGAAGTTGGTACATTTTGACCCTCTTCATCCAATTCCCCCACCCCCATCCCCTGCCTCTGATAACCACAAATCTGATCTCTTTTTCTATGAGTTTGGTGGTGGTGTTTTTTTTTTTAATTTAATTAATGAATTAATTTGTTTATTTATTTATTTTTGGCTGTGTTGGGTCTTTGTTGCTATGTGCAGGCTTTCTCTAGTTGTGGCGAGCGGGGGCTACTCTTTGTTGCGGTGCGTGGGCTTCTCATTGCGGTGGCTTCTCTTGTTGTGGAGCATGGGCTCTAGGTGTGCGGGCTTCACTAGTTGTGGCGCACGGGCTCAGTAGTTGTGGCTCGTGGGCTCTAGAGTGCAGGCTCAGTAGTTGTGGCCCACGGGCTTGGTTGCTCCGTGGTATGTGGGATCTTCCCGGATCAGGGCTCGAACCCGTGTCCCCTGCATTGGCAGGCGGATTCTTAACCACTGAGCCACCAGGGAAATCCCTGGTGGTGGTGTTTTTTTTTTAGATTCCACATCTAAATGAGATCACACAGTATTTGTCTTTCTCTGTCTGACTTATTTCACTTAGCATAATGCCCTCAAAGTCTATCCATGTTGTTACAAATGGCAAGATTCCCTTCCTTTTTTTATGGCTGAATAATATTATCCACGCAGTTTTAAAAATCTCTGTGATCCTCTGTGTGTGTGTGTGTGTGTGTGTGTGTGCGTGTGTGTATCTGAATGCCCATCAGTATCTGTGGGGTTGTATCTACATGACTCATCCGGGACTTGGGGAGATCAGCATCTGGTATTTGTGGGGGGTTTTTGTGTCTGCCTGGGTTTCTTTGTGTCTACTTTTGTGTCTTTATCTCTGTGTGCATCTGTGTGGGTGCCAGCCAGCGCCTGTCTGTACAAGTGCTGCCCCCTGGTGGTGGAAGCCTCCTTACTTGCATTTTCACTAATGTCTGAAAAATTCCTGGCTGTCCCTTCTCTCTTCAGTGACCTCTCAGCCTCCACCCTCCCTTCTCAAAGGGTTAGGCACAAGTCTGTCTTTACCTACACATACCTACTGGACTCCATCATCCACTGAAGTCTTATTTCCATCCCCTCCAGTCTTCTAGCTCTCTCTGGGGCTAAATCTAATGGGCGCTTTTCAGTTTCACCTTTACTGGACAAGTATGACCACTTTCTTCTTGAAATCCATTCCTCTCATGCCTTTTCTTCTTCTGTCTGCTCCTTCTCAGTCTCCCTTCCTGACTCGACTCCTCTTCCTTTCTCTGCCTGACCTTTAAACTCTGTGTTCCCAGGGCTCTGTCCTTAGCCACTTCATGGTCTCCCCACTGGCCTTGGTGACCCCATCTGCACCTCTCTCATCACCTCCGCTATCCTATTATGAGTAGGTGGCCTTCAAATTTTTCACTCACAAAAAGACATAAAAACACACACTCTGTACACCAACACCACCCAATACACTTCCCAGTGCATGTAGACAATGGCAAACATACACACGCAAATAGTCAGACATATGCTCACACACACACACAATTATACACAAACAGCCAGATACATACATAGAAATCCAGATAACAGCTCAGGGAGATTTAAAAAATCACCTCCTCTGCTGTGCTCCAGGTTTTAATTCCTCATCTCCCACCACATACTTTTCCCTGGACAGACTACAAATGCCTATTGGATCTTCCAGACCTTTGGGTGGAGAGCAGATATGAGAACTTCAGGGAAATTAAAAGCAGTGAGAAGCCAGGAGGGACCTCCATCAAACTGATGGCAACAAAGACAGGGACCCAGGAGCCCAGAAACAGAGAAACACAGTGAGTCAAGCACAGTTAGCAATGGAGGCTTGATAAAAATCTTGTGTTAAAATTACAACAGGGGTTGGGCTTCCCTGGTGGTGCAGTGGTTGAGAATCTGCCTGCCAATGCAGGGGACGCGGGTTCGAGCCCTGGTCTGGGAAGATCCCACATGCCGCGGAGCAACTAGGCCCGTGAGCCACAATTACCGAGCCTGCGCGTCTGGAGCCTGTGCTCCGCAACAAGAGAGGCCGCGATAGTGAGAGGCCCGCGCACCGTGATGAAGAGTGGCCCCCACTTGCTGCAACTAGAGAAAGCCCTCGCACAGAAACGAAGACCCAACATAGCCATAAATTAAAACAAAACAAAACAAAACAAAACAGGGATACCTATTTCTAATGATGGCAGGCTACCTTATTGCAGATTTACCTTTCCACCAGGGTAAATCAAGCTAAAAAAGCTGGATAAAATCAGAAGAAAAAAAAAAAAAACACCCTCAATTTGAAGGCGTTGGCAGCCAAGGTTTGAGGTGTCAGAATCCTAGAGAGGTGAGGTAGACATAATGCAATGCTGGGTTTTTTTTTTCCTCACAAGCAAATTGTTGATATAAATGCAGTTCTTAAGTGGGAAGCAGACCAGAAAGGGGCTGAGAAACTGAGTGTAGCTTCTGGAAATCTTCTGGGGCTGGAGAAATAGACATTGGAAGTCAGGGCTCACAAAGAGGAGAGAGCTGGGGTCACCAAAGACTATACCCTAGGAGCAAGGGGAGACCAGAAATGGACCAACCTTCATCCAGACCAAAATCCAGCTTCAAGTCAGCTTAATCCCTGATTAGACTAAAGTCACCTGCCTTTAGTTTCGCTATCTGCCAGAAGCAAAAGTAAAACCTCTCTGGAGGGAAATAACACCGTGAAGAACCACCAATGATATCTACAGTTTTTCATAAACAATATCAGGCATTCAATCAAAATTGAAGCACATCAGAAGATAGAGTCTCGTAACCTAAAATCAGAAGAAAAACCGACAATAGCAACAGACCCACAGAAGATACAGATACTGCAGTGAAAAGTACAGGAGAATGTGGCACAGGGATGGGTTGGTCTGGTGTAAAACATCACGGGGAAGGGATATTTCCAGGTATCCCCTCCATGGGCAGTATCAAGGGTACCCACTTAGTGGAAAGTTCTGATATACAGCCATCCCTTGGTACCTGCATGGGATTGGTTCCAGGACCTGCGGTGAATACCAAAATCCTCAGATGTTCAAGTCCCATAGCCGGCCCTCCACATTTATGGATTCAACCAACCGCAGATCATAAACATAGCACATGATCCGCAGTTAACTGAATCCACAGATGCAGAACCTGTAGATACGGAGGGTTGACTATGTAGTGAGTAGAATTGGGAGGTGCCTTCTACTGTGGTTAACCCCCCAATTTCTCTTATTTCATCAGGGCCAGTGTTGACCATGGTGTTGCTTGAGTACTAGGTTAGGAACCAGTGGTTCCCACCTTGAGGTGTCGAGCTGACTGTGATGTTGTGGGGAGAGGAGGAAGGCTGGGTGGATTTGCATGGGTGGGAGTCACTGGAGGCAGAGGGCCAAGTGACCTTGAATGTCTCAGGTTAAAGTGCTCTGATTTTATTGTGTGTCTGTGCCAGAAGGAGGCACTGATGGCATTTACCACTTGGATTGCCTCCTCTAACCTGGTGCTAGTTACTGTGAGTTGTAAATAGCCCCTTGGCCTGCCAAAGGGTGGTCTTCTGGTCCTGGATGGTAATAGTAGAAAGAGCTGGTGGAGAGTTTGAATGGAGGTGCCGGGTATGGATTATGTTCCATCTCTTTTTTTAAAGATTCTTTTTTTGATGTGGACAATTTTCTAATTTTTAAAAATTTTATTATTATTATTTTAGAATTTATTTTATTTATTTTTGGCCTCATTGGGTCTTCGTGGCTGCGTGCAGGCTTCCTCTAATTGCGGCGAGCGAGGGCTACTCTTTGTTGTGGTGCGCGGGCTTCTTATTGCAGTGGCTTCTTTTGTTGAGGAGCACGGGCTCTGGGTGTGCGGGCTTCAGTAGTTGTGGCGTATGGGCTTAGCTGCTCTGCGGCACGTGGGATCTTCCCGGACCGAGGATCAAACCCGTGTCCCCTGCATTGGTAGGCGGATTCTTAACCACTGCACCACCAGGGAAGTCCCTGGACCATTTTTTTAAAAAAGTCTTTATTGAATTTGCTACAATATTGCTTCTGTTCTATGTTTTTGGCTTTTTGGCCACGAGGTACGTGGGATCTCAGCTCCTGACCAGGGAATAGAACCCATACCCCCCCTGCATTGGAAGGCGAAGTCTTAACCACTGGACCACCAGGGAAGTCCCAGAATGTGTTGCATCTTGATAGAAGTATCTGCCGTCTTGGCAAGGATAGCTTTCATATTGGTGAGGGCATCTACCATCTTGGTGAGAATCTCTGCCATTTTAGTGAGGTCTTTTACCATCTTGTTGATGGTGACTGCCATCTTGGTAAGGGTACCCTTGGTAAGGGTACTCTCTTGACACAGTGGTGTCCTGACCCTTAGAAAGGGCAGATTCCAGGGAAGCCTCCATGACAGTGTCCCACGAATCCATTAGTGAACCCAGCAGAGATGGGCTGAGGCAAGAAGAACCACCCAGCTGACCCAACAAATCATGAGCCAAACAATTGGATGAAGGCAGTCAAAAGATACAAACTTCAGCTGTAAGATAAATCAGTACTACTAGGGATGTAATGTACAACATGATACATGTAGTGAACACTGTTGTATGTTATACATGAAAGCTGTCGAGAGAGTAAATCTTAAGCATTCTCATCACAAAAAAATTTGTTTTCTATTTCTTTAACTTTGTATTTGTGTGAGATGATGGATGGTCACTAAACATATTGTGAAAATCATTTCATAACGTATGTAACTCAAATCATTATGCTGTGCATCTTAAACATAGACAGGGCTGTATGTTAATTATGTCTCAATAAAACTGGAAGAAAAAAAATCATGAACTTGGGAGTTCCCTCGTGGCTTAGTGGTTAGGATTCCGGGCTTTCACTGCGGTGGCCCAGGCTTCAATCCCCGGTCGGGGAACTGAGATCCCACAAGCTGCATGGCATGGCAAAAAACCCAAAAAACAAAAAAAAACCCATGAGCTAAATAAGTCGCTATTGTTTGAAGCTACTGTGTTTTGGGGGTGCAATGCAGGGTGCTCTGGTTATTCCCTGTTGCATAACCAATCACCCCCAAACCTAGTGGATTAAAACAGCAGCAATCATTTATTATTTCTCAAGGTTTCCATGGGACAGGAATTTGGAAGTAAGTGGCCTGACTGGGGTGGTTTTGGTGTGGGGTCACCCATGAGATCTTAGCCAGACATGGGCTGGGGCTAGGCCGTCAGAAGGCATCTTTGCTCACACAGTTGGGAAAACTCAAAGAGCTGGGGTTCCATGGGCATCTCTTTTCGTCTCTATGGGGTCTTTTCTCATAGTCTCTCCAGCATGTCATCCTCAGGGAAGCCAGATTTCTCTCTTGCAGGCTCAGGGCTCCCAAGGAGAGAGCGAGAGCGAGAGCGAGAGCGAGAGCGAGAGCGAGAGCGAGAGCGAGAGCGAGAGAGAGAGAGAGAGAGAGCTATAGCCAGGTATAAGTGGCCTTGTCTTTTATGATCTCACATTGCTTCTGCTAGACTTTATTAGTTGAGGGACCCATGAAGGTCTGCCCAAGTCCAGGCACAAGGGACCCCACCTTGATTCCACCTCTTGATGGGGAGAGGCAAGATTCTGGAAGAGCATGTGGGCCTGGAGTCCATGTGGGCAGGTGTAGGGACAGGTTAAGATGATGGGCATTGGGAGGGGGTGCCAACTAGGGGGCCAGCTGTGTGGGTCATGCCAGCCTAAAGGTCAGGGATGAAGTAACAGCAACCCAAGCCAACATTTAACAAGAGCTTATGTTGTGTCAGGCACCAGTCCAAAGGTTTTACATCAATAGCTCATTTAGTCTTCTCAACCACTCTACGGTGGGATGATAGTAGTGACACTTCCATCACTCCCATTGTCCAGATGAGGAAACTGAGACACAAGGAGGGTAAGTAACAAACATCTTAGACACAGCTTCTTCTCAGATCACCTCCATCCCCTCATTCAAGCGGAAATCAGCACCTTGTCCTGGATTCCCTCTTATCCTGAACACCATCTAGGGCCACCAAATGGTCCCCAAGTCCTGTCCCCGGTCCTCCTCCTGCATCTGTATCCTTCTTGCCCTGACCTGGTCCAGCCACCTTCATCTCCTGAGAGGGTCTCCCTACCCCCAGTATATCCCCTTCCAGCCAGTTGCTTCTCCATGGGGGCGTGGTCCCAAGGGATCTTCTAAAATGAACCTCACTGCTGTGTTCCGACGTTTCTGTGGATGCTAAAACCCCACCCCTCTTGAGGAAGAGCCCACCTCAAGCAGAGTCCAAGGAGGTGATTGCCATGATTTTTACAAGTCTGCCCCACATACTTGATAGAGATTGAGACCCACCATTAGTCCCTCTTTCTAGGTGTGGCACAGAAAGTTTCTGAGGTTGCACACTTGTGGCATGGGCAGGGATTGCTCAGGGAAGCCAGGTTTCGGGACAGGGACAGAATAAGAGAGAACAGGCAAGGCTGACAATGTTTCAGGGCACCTACTGCGTGCCAGGCACTGCACCAGGATTTCACATGCAAGGTCTACGACGACCCTTTTACGGAGTAGCAAACGGAAGCCCAGAGTGGTGAAGTCACTCGCATACAGCTACACAGAGGCAGGGGAGCAGGGATTTGAACCCACAACTGGCTGACACGGTCACCCTCTCACCCACAACAGTACTGAGCGCTGGCAGGTGTCCAGCCCTGTGTCAGGGGCTGGGGGGGGGGGGTGGCCAGGGCGCATGTGGGGAATGTCCCAGACTGGATACACTGATGGGTTTGCGGTTGCCATTCCACTGGTGCTTCAAGATCCAGAGAAAAGCCTGCCTCTGCCAGGAAGCCCTCCCACAGAGACTCATTGCGGTGGTGGCCAGGGAGCTCAAAGGTGGCTGGTAGTAGGGACAGCATTCCCTTGGTTGTCACTGGTTGTCAAAGCCTTTCCTTAGAACCGCAGGTGACCCAGCCAGTGGAATTCTCCATGGAGAGTCCGCTCTCTGAGTGAGGCCTTCAGGGCCTTCCCCAATGTGCCCCCTAGCCTAACCCCACCAGCTCCATCGTCCCTGGCCCCAGCTGTCCAGTCCAATTCACCCCCTCCTGGGCCACCTTCCCCTGACCCCAGAGTGCCTGAAACCCGCCTGATGGCCTCGTTGGCAACCAGGGCAGGGAGGAAGCAGCGGGCCTGGGTGTGCCCAGAAGGAACCACAACCCTCCCCCCCAACCTCGCCCCACCCCAGGCAGCCGGGTGAGTGAGACTCCCCTCGGTGGGCCACCGGGAGGGCTCCAACCAGGAGGGCTGCCCGGGTGGAGGGTCCTCCTTCTTGGATGACCTTGGAAGATGAAGGTGAGGCTCTCCTCGGGACTGGCTCTCAGACCTCAGTCTTAAGCGGGAATTTGTTTTGAATGTCAGACTCCCCAGCGCCACTCTTCGGATTCTGTTTCAGGGAGGTCTGTGACCTCTCTCTTCACCCCAGATCTCTAGTTTCAGAAGCAAAGCATCCCTGGCGACTCTGCCACAGGGAGCCTAATCCACCCCCCGCCCCCCCCCCATTCATCCCCTTTCCCTTGTTCCCTGTGCAGACTTTGGCTACAAGGGGATCCATCTTTCTGTCTGGCTTTGTTGCCCATCATGGACCCCACCCCCCTAAGGTATAACTTCTTGCGACCACAGACTTTTGCAGAAAAACAAGCAGCCTCCCCCCACCGACTCGGGAAGTGGGCTGACCAGAAGGTGGACAGAAATTGTGGATGGTCTGTCTGCTGCCCCTCAGGCCTCCTCCGCAGACCCCTCTGTCCCCGTTGGTCCATCTGTCCCCCACTCCCCAGTGATGGTCACTCACCAGATGGAGCTTTGTCCTCGCTGCTGTGGGTATCCAGCTCAGCTACAAGCTCCTGCATCCCCCAGGACCCATGACTAGGGCTTTGAGCCTGCCCGGGGAGGGGGGCATCTGTGGGCCAGAGCCCGGGGTAAACCACAGGGTGACCCAACTCTGCCCTAACTTCCTCTTCCACAATTGCCGCCTGCCTGGCCGGTGCCTCCTCTTCCAGCCGGGGGCTGAGGCAGGGGTCTGAGTCCAGCACAGGACCGGGTTTTAGAAGAGGGAGCCCTCCTCTTTCGCTCAGACCTGTGCATGCAGGTGTCCTGAGGAGCTGGGGTAGGGGACAGGGGGGGACCTCAGCACCCTCGCCCCACCCAGACAACTTCCTGCGGAACCAACTGCCGAAGAGGTACGGGGTGCTGGGGCCTCACCCGAGCACGTGGGTACACACACACACAGATGCACGGGGACACGCCAGTCACATGTATCCAGGGAGACACAGGCACTCGTGCACACCCATGAACATGCACTGGCATGTGGGCACACGCAAGGTGACATGCGGCACATGGGTCCCCATGGTGTGTTGGTAAAGGGTTAACACCCACCTCTCTTGACCACAAAAAGAAAAAAAAAAAAAAAAAAAAAGAGCCATGATGTGAGCATTTGCAGATCCCTGTGGTGTAAATACTCCCATCGTGGCTGATTTCAACTGCCACCCTGAGGTTGTTTGGTGTGGGGTTAGGAAGAGATGCTCAGACTTGCCTCCCGCACGCCACTGGAGTGGGTACCCAGGCAAGTGGAGATTCTTGCGGAGAGACACGGGCCCCCAAGCTCGCAGGTGCGTAGATAACTGTGGGTCTCGAAGACATGGGGATGTGCAGACAGAGCGGTCTGCCGGCAGACACACCTGGGTGCGTGCAAGGCACACCTAGGCTCTTTTGCACTCAGAGACATGTGGGTGCATAGGCACACACAACATAGTCATGGAGAGTCCGGGAACCACTCGCGTGGGGACACACACCCGGAGGCTGAGGCTAGAAGGAGCCTGTCATGGGACGTGAAGACAGGCAGGGCCAGCTGTCCTGGCTCACAGGAGCCTCTTCTTAAACGTTTAGGAATTTTGCCAGCTAGTTGTTAAAGGCAGGCATCATAAAAATTTAATGATATGAATTTATGGTTAAATAAATTCTGTTCAGAACAAAAGTAATAACCACTTAAATCCATCACCTTGTACTTAATGCCACTGAACTGCACGCTTCAAAATGGTTAAAGTGGTATATTTTGTGTCACGACGTTTTACCGCAACAAAATAAAAACTCATCACTTCCTAATTATTTTGCTACATTTTTCTCTTACTCATGCTCTCTTTTTTTTTTTAACATCTTTACTGGAGTATAATCGCTTTACAATGGTGTGTTAGTTTCTGCTGTACAAAGTGTACAAAGTGATCAGCTATATGTACACATATATCCCCATATCCCCTCCCTCTTGTGTCTCCCTCCCACCCTCCCTATCCCACCCCTCTAGGTGGTCACAAAGCACCGAGCTGATCTCCCTGTGCTATGCGACTGCTTCCCACTAGCTATCTATTTTACATTTGGTAGTGTATATATGTCCATACCACTCTCTCACTTCGTCCCAGCTTACCCTTCCCACTCCCTGTGTCTTCAAGTCCATTCTTTACATCTGCATCTTTATTCCTCTCCTGCCCCTAGGTTCATCAGAACCTTTTTTTTTTTTTTAAGATTCCATATATATGTGTTAGCATACAGTGCTTGTTTTTCTGTTTCTGACTTACTTCACTCTGTATGACAGACTCTAGGTCCATCCACCTCACTACAAATAACTCAGTTTTGTTTCTTTTTATGGCTGAGTAATATTCCATTGTATATATGTACCACATCTTCTTTATCCATTCATCCGTTGATGGACACTTAGGTTGCTTCCATGTCCTGGTTATTGTAAATAGTGCTGCAATGAACATTGTGGTACATGACTTTTTTTTTTTGGCTGTGTTGGGTCTTCGTTTCTGTGCGAGGGCTTTCTCTAGTTGCGGCAAGTGGGGGCCACTCTTCATCGCGGTGCGCAGGCCTCTCACTATGGCGGCCTCTCTTGTTGCGGAGCACAGGCTCCAGACACGCAGGCTCAGTAGTTGTGGCTCACGGGCCCAGTTGCTCCGCGGCATGTGGGATCTTCCCAGACCAGGGCTCGAACCCATGTCCCCTGCATTGGCAGGCAGACTCTCAACCACTGTGCCACCAAGGAAGCCCTACAGGACTCTTTTTGAATTACGGTTTTCTCAGGGTATGTTCCCAGTAGTGGGATTGCTGGGTCATATGGTAGTTCTATTTTTAGTTTTTTAAGGAACCTCCATACTGTTCTCCATAGTGGCTGTATCAATTTACATTCCCACCAACAGTGCAAGAGGGTTCCCTTTTCTCCATGCCCTCTCCAGCATTTATTGTTTGTAGATTTTTTGATCATGGCCATTCTGACTGGTGTGAGGTGATACCTCATTGTAGTTTTGATTTGCATTTTGCTAATGATTAGTGATGTTGAGCATCCTTTCATGTGTTTGTTGGCAATCTGTATATCTTCTTTGGAGAAATGTCTATTTAGGTCATTTGCCCATTTTTGGATTGGATTGTTTGTTTCTTTGATATTGAGCTGCATGAGCTGCTTGTAAATTTTGGAGATTAATTCTCTGTCAGTTGCTTCATTTGCAAATATTTTCTTCCATTCTGAGGGTTGTCTTTTCGTCTTGTTTATGTTTTCCTCTGCTGTGCAAAAGCTTTTAAATTTCATTAGGTCCCATTTGTTTATTTTGTTTTTATTTCCATTTCTCTAGGAGGTGGGTCAAAAAGGATCATGCTGTGATTTATGTCATAGAGTGTCCTGCCTATGTTTTCCTCTGAGAGTTTTATAGTGTCTCGCCTTACATTTAGGTCTTTAATCCATTTTGAGTTTACTTTTGTGTACGGTGTTAGGGAGTGTTCTAATTTCATTCTTTTACATGTAGCTCTCCAGTTTTCCCAGCACCACTTATTGAAGAGGCTGTCTTCTCTCCATTGTATATTCTTGTCTCCTTTATCAATAATATGGTGACCAATTGTGTGTGGGTTTATATCTGGGCTTTCTATCCTGTTCCATTGATCTATAGTTCTGTTTTTGTGCCAGTACCATACTGTCTTGATTGCTGTAGCTTTGTAGTATAGTCTGAAGTCCAGGAGCCTGATTCCTCCAGCTCTGCTTTTCTTTCTCAGGATTGCTTTGGCCATTCGGGGTCTTTTGTGTTTCCATACAAATTGTGAAATTTTTTGTTCTAGTTCTGTGAAAAATGCCATTGGTAGTTTGATAGGGATTGCATTGAATCGGTAGATTGCTTTGGGTAGTATAGTCATTTTCACAATGTTGATTCTTCCAATCCAAGAACATGGTATATCTCTCCATCTGTTTGCATCATCTTTTATTTCTTTCATCAGTGTCATAGTTTTCTGCATACGGGTCTTTTGTCTCCTTAGGTAGGTTTATGCCTAGGTATTTTATTCTTTTTGTTGCAATGGTAAATGGGAGTGTTTCCTTAATTTCTCTTTCAGATTTTTCATCATTAGTGTATAGGAATGCAAGAGATTTCTGTGCATTAATTTTGTATCCTGCTACTTTACCAAATTCACTGATTAGCTCTAGTAGTTTTCTGGTAGCATCTTTAGGATTTTCTACGTATCGTATCATGTCATCTGCAAAGAGTGACAGCTTTACTTCTTCTTTCCGATTTGGATTCCTTTTATTTCTTTTTCTTCTCTGACTGTTGTGGCTAAAACTTCCAAAACTATGTTGAATAATAGTGGTGAGAGTGGACAGCCTTGTCTTGTTCCTGATCTTAGAGGAAATGGTTTCAGTTTTTCACCATTGAGAACGATGTTGGCTGTGGGTTTGTCATATATGGCCTTTATTATGTTGTCTTACTCATGCTCTTGTGGTTATTTATATCTACTGAAACTGCTTGATGGAAATAGTATATAAAGGCGTTATACACTATTCCATATCTATATGTCTATATAGATCTATCTATCATCTATCTATCAAGATATATATTTGTATACTGGACTGTGTCTTTGCAATTCTGTATTTATTTTTTCCCCCTCATTCCTGGTCATCTTGAGGATGATGACCAAGTGAGTGAAGTAATGAAAGACATGACAATCTCACCATCATCTGAAGTGAAGTCATGACTAATTCTCCTAGGAAGCAGATCTGCAGTTTGCACAGTAAGTTTGTTTTTTTTTTTTTTAAACTCATCTTTTTATTTATTTATTTATTTTTGGCTGTGTTGGGTCTTCGTTTCTGTGCGAGGGCTTTCTCTAGTTGCGGCAAGCGGGGGCCACTCTTCATTGCGGTGCGCGGGCCTCTCACTATCGCAGCCCTCTCACTATCGCGGCCTCTCTTGTTGCGGAGCACAGGCTCCAGACGTGCAGGCCCAGTAATTGTGGCTCACGGGCCTAGTCGCTCCGCAGCATGTGGGATCTTCCCAGACCAGGGCTCGAACCCGCGTCCCCTGCATTGGCAGGCAGATTCTCAACCACTGCGCCACCAGGGAAGCCCTGCAATTCTGTATTTGGTGACATCACATTGGTACTTTGAAGTTGATCACGGTGAGGGTATTTACACCATGCAAATGGGCAAATCAGCGTCCTGCACTTGAGAACCAGCTGTTCGCCATTTACTAGCGCTCCACTGCACCTGCAGGTGTGACACCTCATACATGAATGCAGGAGCCCCCCCACCCCCCCCACAGGACACCAGAGACACACACAGGCACAGCAGGCTCCTGGACTCCTGGAAACATGAACCTGCAGAGATGCATCCAGAGAGGGGCAGGCAAGGAGGTACTAACACAGACCACTGTGCTCATGCACACGTGGTCACACGTGAGCACGTGCCATCACGCAGACACCCAGGATGGACACGAGGACATACACACAAAGTGCACATCCCTAGACATACATGGGGCCACAAAATGACTCACACACACATACATGCACACGAGGGCAGATGCCGGGCACCTGTGAGAACACACGTGGAGACACGGACACACTGGTTGTCTTGTGACACAACCCCCCCTCCTCCCCACCCCCACACAAAAGCCACAAGTACACAGAGCCAGGGGCCATCAACACAAACCCTCGCTGACCCAGAAGCCCGTGCTCGTCGTCTGGGACCCACACACGACTGTCCACAGAAACGTGCAAATGCAAGATACACTTGGAACCGAGGAGACATGAAGGCATACAGATTTGCATGCACGACACATCCTGCAACCAGCTGATTATTTGTTTAATGCAGTACGCATTGACTGAGCGCCTACTGTATGCTGGGCACTTTTGTAGGCGTGGGATTATGGTGAAAAAGACAGAAGCAGCCCCTGTTCTGGGGAAGCTCACGGTTCATTGGGAAAGCAAACTGTGAACCAGGAAACAGACCCACAAGGTAACTTCAGATGTTGTTAACTGCTGTGACAGGAAGTAAACATCGTGATGTGACAGAGATTGGGTGGGGGTGGCGGCTGCTTTAGCTGGGGACAGGGGGAAGGGCATCAGGGAAGGCCATGGGAGCTGAGACCTGAGTGCCCAGGAGCCAGGCATATAAATGAAGGTCTGGGGAAAGGGCATTCCGGGTGGCAGGAACTGCAGGGACAAAGGCTAGGAGGCAGATCTGAGCCTGATGTGTTTGAGGAATAGGGGGAGACCAGCGTGGCTGGGAGATACTGGTGGGGACAGAGGCGGTGAGGCTGGCGGGGCTGAGACATTCAGGACCTCGGGAGCCCAGACTGTAGGTGTGATGGATGGGCACCATTGGAGGGGCTTAAGCAGGGACTGAATGCGCAGAGGATGCAGGAGCCCCAGAGACCCACAGAGACACCGTCACAGGGCGGCGCTGGGGGAAGGTGGGGTCAGGATCTTACGCCCAGGAGGGGCTGCTCTCTGCCTCTGTCCATCTTTCTCTGTCTCACTTCACCTTTATCACTGTCTTTCCTCCTCTTTCGTTCTCTTGCTGTCTCTCTCTCCTGAAAACCTTGGTTTTCTCTCCATCTCTCTTCTTACTCTTCTCTTCCTGGGCTCCCCCTCCTGCAGAATTTAAACTCTCTCGGGTTTCTCCCCTGACTCCACTGCCCTCTCCCTGCCGCTCTGTCCTACTCCTCCCTCTTACGGCCCAAGTGCTTGAGAATGTTGTAGACTCTCAGTCTCCAACCCCACGACCCCATCGCCTCCCTGCTGAGGTCCCCACTGGCCTCCTGGATGCTGACCCCTCAGCCGTGTGCCCCTGGCTCCCCTCTCCCCACCCACTACCCCGTCTCACCTCCACGAGGCTCCCCCCCTCCACCCCCAACCCCCGCCTGTGCTACCCTTTCCTGCTTTCCTTGGTGGTGAAATATACATAATGTAAGATTTACCAGGCTAACCATTTTTAAGTGCACAGCTCAGTGGCATCAAGTTCCTTCCCATTGTTGGGCCACCATCCCCACCATACACCCCCAGAACTTTCTCATCTTCCCAAACTGAAACTCTGTCCCCAGGAAACACTGACTCTCCATCCCCTCCCCCAGCCCCTGGAACCCACCATTCTACTTTCTTTCTTATTTATTTTTTAAGATTTTTTTTGATGTGGACCATTTTTTAAAAAAAGTCTTCATTGAATTTGTTACAATATTGCTTCTGTTTTAAGTTTTGGTTTTTTGGCCGTGAGGCATGCGGGATCTTAGCTCCCCAAACAGGGATCGAACCCATACCCCCTGCATTGGAAGGGGAAGTCCCCCACCGTCCTACTTTCTGTCTCTATGGATTTGACTCCTCTAGGGACCTCATATAAGAGGAATTTGTCCTTTTGTGTCTGGTTTATTTCACTGAGCTTCATGTCCTCAAGTATCATCACGCTGGGACTTCCCTGGTGGTGAAGTGGTTGAGAATCTGCCTGCCAATGCAGGGGACACAGGTTTGATCTCTGATCTGGGAAGATCCCACATGCCACAGAGCAACTAAGCCCGTGTATCACAACTACTGAGCCCGCACGCCACAACTACTGAAACCCGCGTGCCTAGAGCCCATGCTCTGCAACAAGAGAAGCCACCACAATGAGAAGCCCATGCACTGCAACGAAGAGTAGCCCCCGCTCGCCGCAACTAGAGAAAGCCCACGTGCAGCAACGAAGACCCAACTCAGCCAAAAGAAAATGTTTCATCCTGTCGTAGCGTGTGTCAGGATTTCCTTCCTTTTAAAGGCTGAATAATATTCCATGTGTGTATGGACCACATTTTGTTTATTCATTCATCCGTCAATGGACGCTTGAGTTTTTTCCACCTTTTGGCTACTGTGATAATGCTGCTGTGAACATGGGTGTACAAATACCTGTTTGAGTCCTTAATTTCAATCCTTTTGGTATCTGCTGCTGGAGAGTTTTAAGCCCAGGCATGTGAACAGATCCTGCTTTTAGCTTTAAGAGATGGCTTTTTCTTCAGGATGTAGGTGCTATCACTTTGATAGCCAATAGAAGGCAGTGTTTCCCCGGGGCTTCTCTGGCTGAGCTAAGACCACAGAGAGATTAAAAAGGAAAAACCAGACCAAGGATAGAACACCCGAGGCCGAGGGGCCAGACCATGGCTGAGTTAGTGAGGGACATGGGTGTGGAACACAGGTGGACCTTAGGTTTACCTTTCTTTCTCCCACTGTTCATAGAAATGTGATTGAGTGAAATACTTCTGTGTTGCAGAAAAAAAAGAAAAATTCCAGAAGGGCTAAAGATAAAATGTAAAAACAAAACAAAACCCAAGGACTTCCCTGGTGGTCCAGTGGTTAAGACTCCATGCTCCCAATGCAGGGGGCCCAGGTTCGATCCCTGGTCTGGGAACTAGATCCTACATGCACGCTGAAACTAAAGATCCCACAGGCAGCAAAGAAGATCCTTTGAGCCACAACTAGGACCTGGCGCAGCCAAATAAATAAATATTTTTTAAAAACCCCCAAAACAAAAACAAGAAACCCAACACATGTGGTAGAATGAACTTCAAAGCTACTTTTACAACTTAGGGTTAGAAACTGTTTTTTTGTTTTGTTTTGTTTTTTAAACTAAGACAGGAAACTTGGAAGGCATAAATGAAAGAAATATATGATTATATATAAACCTACAAAATTTTAGGGAATTGATATTATAAACAAAACCAATAAGTAAAAATCAATTAGTCATCTGAGAAGGGTTAGTACTTTCATATATAAATATAAAGAGTTTCTACACATTGATAAGAAAAAGACAAAGAACATGAACAGAAAATTTAGAAAGGATGTGAACAGGTACTTCTCAGACCCAAGAGCCAAAGTACATGAGAAAATATAATCCCTGGGAGCCCAGAGAGTGCAAATTTCAGTAACAATGAGCTATCACTTCACACCCTAGTGAGGGGCAAAAACAACAACCGAAAAGAGGGAAAAACATGTATTTAATTATCATCTTATTGTAGTTAAATTGTGGTAGAAATCAGAAAATTTGTGAAATCCTACAGGTTTAACTTGTCCATGATATGGAAAATCCGATATTTTCTAAAATTGAACAAAAAATTTTCAAGCAATTGTCCTAAAATATTTTAAAAGTGATAAAAAACATTAAAAAGTGATAACACCTACTGCTGACAGAGATGCAGAGAAAAGGGTACTGGCACATGTATCATATGTTTAGTTGCTCTTCCTCTAACATGTATAGACCATAAACAATCACAGTTGAGGCTGCCCGTTTGAAAATTAATAAACGGAAGTCTCATTAAAAATGGAGTCAGATAGAGAACAGATGTGTGGTTGCCAAGGGAGGGGTGGGTGTGGGAGAGGGATGGATTGGGAGTTTGGTAGGCATTCTCTTTCCCTAGCCCTGAAAATCACTGATTTCTTCTCTGACCCTATAGTTTTGTCTTTTCCAGACTATTATATAAATGGAATCATTCAGTTTTTTAGCCTTGAGTCTGACCTTTTCCACTCATGAATTCAAGATTCATCCAGGTCATTGTGTGTATCAGTGATTCCTTTCTGTCTCTGAGAAGTACTCCATTGTATGATATATACCACTGTTTGTTTATCCATTCACCCATTGAAGGTCATTTAAATTGTATCTAGTTGTTGGCAGTTATGAATAATGCCACAATAAACATTTATGTCAAAGTTTCTGTGTGAAGACAAGTTTTCATTTCTCTTGGGACAGTATCTAGACATGGCATTGCTGGGAGTCATATGGTAAATGTGTATTTACCTTTATAAGAAAGATGTAAACTGTTTTACAAAATAGTGTTATTAATACACCATTTTGCATTCCCACCAGCAACATTTGAGAGTTCCGGTTGCTCCAAGCCCTTGTCAACACTTAGTGTTGTCATTTACTAATTTGAGCCATTCCAGTTGGTGTGTAGTGGTCTCTCATTGTGTTAGGGCCCCTTTATAACATCAGAAAAAAATTTAATACCTACATTGTTACCAATGTTGATTTCCTTCCTTTTTTAATTGAGGTATAGTTGACTTACAATATTATATTAGTTTCAGGTGTACAACATAGGGATTCAACATTTTTATAGATTATACTCCACTTAAAGTTACTATAAAATATTGGCTATATTCCCTGTGCTGTACAATGTATCCTTGTAGATTATTTTATTTTATTTTATTTATTTATTTTAAAAAATATTTATTTAGTTGTTTATCTTTGGCTGCATTGGGTCTTAGTTGCTGCGCGAGGGCCCTCTCCAGCTGCAGCGAGCGGGGGCCACTCTTTGCTGTGGTGTGCAGGCCCCTCACTACGGTGGCCCCTCCCATTGTAGAGCACGGACTCCAGGCTCGCGGGCTTCAGTAGTTGTGGCACGTGGGCTCAGTAGTTGTGGCTCACAGGCTCTAGAGCACAGGCTCAGTAGCTGTGGCGCACGGGCTTAGTTGCTCCGCGGCATGTGGGATCTTCCTGGACCAGGGCTCGAACCCGTGTTCCCTGCATTGGCAGGCGGATTCTTAACCACTGCGCCACCAGGGAAGCCCCAGGTTATTTATTTTATACATAGTAGTTTGTACCTCTTAATCCCTTACCACTATCTTGCCCCTCCCCCTTCCCTTCCCCAACTGGTAACCACTAGTTTGTTGTCTATATTTTGTAACATCAGAGAATTTGGATGATTGCTCTTGGGACTTTTGCTATATCCCTGGATGGAAAGTGGAGGTGATAGGGTCTGCAGGGGTTAAGAGTGTGGAGTCTGGATTCAATTCTTGATTCTGCCAATGACTTGCTCTGTGAACAAGCACCTACATCTGCCCGTGCTGCAGATGTAACAGAGGTTTAGATGAGGTGATGCAGGTAAAGGACTCAGAACAGGATATGATACACCGTAGGCACCAGGTAGGTTTTCTCTCCATTTCTGCCAATAGCTTTCCAGCCTCAGGGCCTTTGCACCTGCAGATCCCTCTGTTGGAAGAGTCCTCTTCTGGTGCCCGTTTAACTACATAACCCTGTGTGTGTGTGTGTGTCTGTGTGTGTATAGGTAAAAAGCTATGATTATTTATTTCATTAATGCCTTTAATCCATTTGTATTTTTAAAGCAAAACCGTACCTGACCGCTTTACAAAAATAGACCTACCTATATGCAGGGCACATAGTTTATTCAGGCAGGAGAGGCTCCCTAGCATACCTGTATACTCAGGCTTGCCAAATAAAGTAGAGGCCACTGGACATTATATATATATATATATATATATATATATATATATATATATATATATATATAAAATACTTATTTATTTTTGGCCACACAGCATGGCATGTGGGATCTTATATAATAGCTCCCCCAGCAGGGATCGAACCCGCACCTCCTGCATTGGAAGCGTGGAGTCTTAACCACTGGACCACCAGGGAAGTCCCCGGACATTTTATATTTTTATTTGTGAATTGTGGCAACCCTACTCAGGGACCATTTGGGGTGACCCCCGACCCCCTGGGGGCTGGATTCTGAGTTCAGACAGCAACACGAGGTAGGGGGAGGCTGGGCCCCTTCTCATGCCCACTCCTTACTGAGGACCTACTGCTTCCCCTGCTGCTGAACCCCCGGAGAAACCACAGAGGACATGAGAGGCTCCAACAGGAAAACCACATCTTAATATAACCCAAGAACCCAACGTTCTCACAACGAGATGCCCACAGAAGCACAGCCTCATTTCCTTACATGCTTCCAATTGTAAGATGAGTCCTGAGATGGATAGCCCTGCTTGTCTCTGCTAGTTACCTGGACACATGAGTTCTGTGGCTTCTTCCAGCCCAAGCCCCCTCTTGAGGTGTGTCTGTGGTGGGGCAGGGGCCATCCTCCACTGCTGGGTGGGGTGCACAGAGGCTGGGGAGAGACGCTGCCAAAACCTGCCTTCTCATGATTAGGGTCATCAATGGTGAGAGGTAGTGAGCTTCCCAACACCAGGGTTAATCAAGCCCCCTGCTAGGGAAAATTAAGCTTTGAACTTTCAGATGCTGATTCTGCCCTGGGCACCACTGAGGAAGTTTCTTTTTTTGGCCTATGAAGCTCATCTTGCATAAGAGAGCAGAGAAAGTGATCCCCTATGTCCACCCTCCGTGTGAATGATGAAGAATTACTAGTAAGTGCCTGGTAACCACCCATCCCTCTCAACCATGGAACAGTGGTTAGGACAGCAGCAGGCTGTCCCCTGCCTGGCCCAGTCTCATGAAACCCACCTCCCTGTATAGGACATCTTGTGTTATCTGTTAGGCATCTATTTTGAACCAGACATCGTGCCAGGTGTGGGAGGCCCCTGCCCTGCAGAGCTCAAGTCTGCTGGGGAGACAGAGATACAGGTAAGAACAAAGCAATATGGCCTGTGCTCTAGCGGGAGCCCAGGTGAACTTGGACTTGGGAGTCCAGGAAGCCATCCTCAGGAAGTGACGCTCAGCAGACCCTTGAAGGATGGGGTAGGCTGGGGGACCCGGTGACAAAGTTGCAGGGGAACCCAAAGTGATTCCACCTGTCAGCTGCAAGCAGAACCACGAAGGGGAGAGGCTATAACGAAGGATGCTAGAGACAGAGGCCATGGTGTGCTGGGTTGGAGGACGTGGGTTTGGAAAGAGTTTAGGCTTGGCTCCAAGGGCAATGGGGAGCCATGGGGGGATTTATGCTGGGGGCAGGTGGCAAGGTCTGGGGTTTGTTTTAGAAAGAAATCCCTTTGGCTGGGGCTGGTTGGGGGCAGAATGGAGGGAGGGTGCAACCAGCAGGATGGAAAGCAGGTCGGTGGCGGGGGCGGGGAGAGGGTGGTTGCTTGGCCAGGGCACAGGAGGGAGAGAAATGGGTGGCTTTGAGGGGGATTCAGGAGGCAGAATGAGCTGGATTGGATGTAGATATGGAGGGAGGGTATGGAGTGAGGATGCCTCGTGGATATCAGCCTGCTTCCCTAGCAGACAGGCCCCGGGGAGAGGCTCCGGGGCTCCGCACTTGGGATGCATGGCTTCACTTCCCACCAGTCTATGGGTGTGACGTCCCTGCCTGCTTCCCGCCATTTGCCCGTTTCTATTTCCCATGCTTGGAATTTTCCAGCAACCCCTCTGGTCACCCTGGAAGGGAGAGTGCTGGGAAGAAGTTCCCCCACCCCAGTGGCTGGCCCACCCGACAAGGGAGAGGCTGCCCCGGGCTGACGCTCTTCCTTTTCCTTCCGGGGGAGCCCACGGCAGGGCGTCTTGGAACCTGGAGGAAGGGCAGGGCATCCCAGCTGTGGGGACCTCTCTTCCCACGCCCTCAAGGACTTAGGGGTCAAAGAAGCCCAGGTCTGCGGTGAGGGGCTGGGGGGCTGGTTATCTGGACACTTGTGTGTGCACGTTGCCCTGGGGGTGTGTCTTGCATGCTGGAGCAGGTGTTTCTGCTGTGGGCAATCCTTCCTTCCTGCCTTCGCCCATCACAGCTGGAATTGAAATGACAGCGCCAGCCTGACTTAAAGTGGTCGCCTCCCCTTCTTGCAGCTACTCTGCCTGTCCCCCTCCCACTCTCCAGACTCCCTCCCTGTTTTATCTTCTCTATTGTCTGCATTTTCTTGCCACTTTCTGAAATCGTACTTTTTCCACTCTTTAGAGCTGACTTAATTTTTTTTTAATTAAAAAGATTTTTTATTGGAATATAGTTGATTTACAATGTTGTGTTAGTTTCAGGTGTACAACAAAGTGAATCAGATTATCACAGCTCTAAGGCTGGCAGATACTCTTCTGTACCTTCACTGGGTGCTTTATTACATTTTATTACGGCATGACTTAGTTCCTTCATCCAAAAAATAAATTGAAAACTTTAACAAAACAAAACAAAACAAAAACAAAACAAAAAACCCCAAAGTGAATCAGTTATACATATACATATATCCACTCTTTTTTTTTTCTAGATTCTTTTCCCATTACAGAGTAATGAGTAGAGTTCCCTGTGCTATACAGCAGGTTCTTATTAGTAATCTATTATATATATATAATATATATATTATATATATATATAAATTAAAAAAATTTTTTGGAGTATAGTTGGTTTACAATGTTGTGTTAGTTTCTACTGTATCTGAAATCATTTTTTGCTCTGCACACATTGACCTACCTTCTTCCTTCTTGAATGCAAGTTTTTTGGGAGCAGGGATTTTTGTCTATTTCCTTTGCCCACTAGGCACATAGTAGGTGCTCAGTAAACATTTGTTAAAAGAAAGGAGGA
This sequence comes from Balaenoptera acutorostrata, assembly GCF_949987535.1. Classification (NCBI taxonomy): domain Eukaryota; kingdom Metazoa; phylum Chordata; class Mammalia; order Artiodactyla; family Balaenopteridae; genus Balaenoptera; species Balaenoptera acutorostrata. The sequence goes on from NC_080065.1 coordinate 180,761,381, forward strand.
GAAAGCCCTCATCCCCAGGGGAGTGAAAGACAGATAGTAGATAGGTTAATAACAGCAACAATGATGTCTAACATTTACTCAGTTTTAAGGGATATTTATGGAATACCTACTGTGCACCCACACCATTTGGAACGGAGACACCAGCAGAGCACGAAGCCCACAGACATCCTTGTCTGGAGTGACCTTTCAAGTGGCAGGGGACAGAGAATAGACATGAAGACTGAAGGAGGTAAAGGGAGTGAGACTGAATATCAGGGAGAAGAGCTGTCTGGGCAGAGGGCACATCCCGTGCAAAGGCCCTGGGGCAGGACCGTGCCTGCCTTGTTGGATGAACAACAAGGAGGCCTGTGTGGCTGGAGCAGAGCGAGCGAGGCGGAGAGAGGAAGGAGGTGAGGTCAGGGAGGGGACAGGAGCAGGCCGTGCAGGGCCTTGTGGGCCACGGGGAGAACTTGGGCTTTTACCCCAGGGAGGTGGGAGCCCTGGAGGGCTGTGGGTAGAGGAGGGACGAGACCTGAGTCGGGGGCTCACAGGCGCCCTCTGGTGGCTGCTGCGGGGAGGACAGATTGTGAGGGCGAGAGCGGGAGCCGGGGTCGAGGGCTGAGGGGACTGCACGGGTCCAGTTGAGCGATGCTGGGGCCAGACCAGGTGAGGGAGCGTGGGAAAAGGAAGTGGTTGGATTCTGGGTATATTTTGAAGACTGAGCGGGTGGTAAGATTTGAGGTCGGCTACAGTTCAAGATGGAGGGCAGACAGTTGGGGGGTGAAAGAACGTTTGGTGGCGGCCAGGATGATCCTGAGAGTTTTGGCTGCGAGGAATGTCAGATCCTGAGTGTGAGCGTGTTGGGTGCCAGACACTCCCGAGACCCCGACTTGGGGGCGCCGAGGAGGCGGGAGATCCCACGAGATGGAGGCTGGGGAGAGGCCTGGAGTTGCCTCTCTGTGAGTCGTCCCCCACCCCCACCCCCCCGCCCCACGTGAGTCCTCCGGGCTGCTTCTCTTTACTTTGGGGATAAATATCGTGTGGGGCGGGCGTGGGGGAATGCAGGGGCGCGAGGGAGGTGGAGATGCAAGCTTGTGTGTGCCCTCCAGTGTAAGCATGTGTCCCCAGCGTGGCATGTGTGAGTGTGTCAGCAAAACACACCATCTGTCAAAGTCTCGCTCCCACATCACCTTTCCTGACTCCCCAAATGGAGTTTGGGTCTCCTGCCATGCCCCGACCCGGCCACATCTGTGGAACTCTGGGAACTCACGTGTCCCCCAGACTTTTCTCCCTCCTTCAAGTCTGTTTTGGCAGGTGGCTGGATTTGAGCTTTGGGCTCCCCTCTGGTCTCTCTACTCCTGCAGGGCAAGACCCGCTTGTTTTTTTTGTTTGTTTTTCTTTCTTTTTTACTGACATGTAGTTGATTTACAATATTGTGTTAGTTTCAGGTGTACAGCAAAGCGATTCAGATATATATATATATATATATATATATATATATATATATATATATATATATGTTTTCTGATTCTTTTTCATTATGGGTTATTCCAAGATATTGAGTATAGTTCCCTGTGCTATCTAGTAAATCCTTGTTGCTTAATTATTTTATATATAATAGTGTGTATCTGTTAATCCCATACTCCTAATTTATCCTTCCCCCTTTTCCCCTTTGGTGACCATAAGTTTGTTTTCTACGTCTGTGAGCCTGTTTCTGGTTTTTTTTTTTTTAATAAATTTACTTATTTTATTTATTTATTTTTGGCTGTACTGGGTCTCCTTTGCTGCATGCAGGCTTTCTCTAGTTGCGGCGAGTGGGGGCTACTCTTCGTTGCGGTGCGCGGGCTTCTCATTGTGGTGGCTTCTCTTGTTGTGGAGCACGGGCTCTAGGCACACGGGCTTCAGTAGTTGTGGCTCATGGGCTCTAGAGCACAGGCTCAGTAGTTGTGGTGCACAGCCTTAGTTGCTCCATGGCATGTGGGATCTTCCTGGACCAGGGCTCGAACCCGTGTCCCCTGCATTGGCAGGTGGATTCTTAACAATTGCGCCACCAGGGAAGCCTTGTTTCTGTTTTGTATATAAGTTTATTTGTAGTATTTTTTAGATTCCACATATAAGTGATATCATATGGTATTTGCCTTTCTCTTTCTGACTTACTTCACTTAGTATGATAATCTCTAGGTCCATCCATGTTGCTGCAAATGGCATTATTTCATTCTTTTTCATGGCTGAGTAGTATTCCATTGTATATATGTCCCACATCTTCTTTAGCTCTTCATCTGTCGATGGACTTTTAGGTTGCTTCCATGCCTTGACTTTTGTAAATAGTAAGACCAGCTTGTTTTTTAAGTCCCCACTGGATCCCAAGAGCAGAGCACAGACCCCCCGCCCCATACACAAGGTGCTCAGTAGACATTTGTTGATTGAATCTGACAAGTGTATATGCAGCTGGGCACTGGGGGTAGTGGCATGAGCAAACAGGACGTGGGTGACACTGTTTTGGTCTGTGCATGGGTCTGAACACATCTCTGCATGTGTCCCGCATGTATTTGCATGTGCCACGTATGTACCTGCGTGTGCTGAGCACGTCTGTATGTGGGCCCGAGGCTAAGGTGCATGCCCACACGAGTCCCTGTGTGCCATCCCACACGGGTGTACCTTGCACATAGGCATCTGTGCACATCTGCCCAACAGGCACATGCACACACCTGATCACGCCTGTGTGTGCGCCCATGTTGGTGTGTTGGAGCATATCTGTGAGTGTGTGATCACACGGGTGTCCACATGCTCCTGAGCATGTTGGTGTGTGTGTTTGCATGCGTGTTTTGGAGCATATTCTTGCCTATGTGCTTACTAATGCACAGATGTATGCTTGAGCATGTCTGCGCATGTGCCCACATGAACACACATGTGTCCCCAACATGCCTGCGTGTGTACCCAGGTCTGAGTGTGTCCATGCATGGTACCCATGCGCCTTCAGAGCTAGCCTTTCCTGAGCTAAGGGATCTCCCGACCCCCTCAGATTGAGAGAAGAGCTTGACTGGCCGTGACTTCCTCTGTTCCCCAGCCTTGACTCTGAACCCTCTGGCCACCCCCCAAGCCAAACTTGCCTTCAGAGAACCAGGATGCAGTGGAGGAAATTCCTCCCTGCAGCTTCCGGGCCTCCCAGTGGTTCCCATGGAGGGATCCAGAGCTGTCTGGAGTGGGAACAATCTTCTTGGACGGGGGCCCTGGCTCCCAGGGGGCAAGAGCTGGGACCACAAATTCTGGGATGTTCAGGGTCTGATTCTGCTGGCAGGATCCACCTCCATGAATTCACTGCTGAGTTCACATGTGGAACTAGATGATACTTAACAAAACAGAGGTGATCTATTGGGCAGCCAGTGGGTACCTGGATGGTGCACCTGGAAGGCTATGTTGCCAAGCCCTCAGCACACGCTGAGGGGCATTGTCAGTAGTGTCCAAATTTCAGAGCTAGGGAGACCCAGAGGGACTTAATTCAAGCATGGGTCACTCTGAGCCAGTGGTCCTTAACTGCAGAGTGACTTTGGTCCCAGGGGACATTGTTCAAGATCTAGGGGTGTTTTTGATTGTTACCCCTGTGGAGTGGGGTGCTACTCTCATCTAGTGAGTAGAGGCCAGGGGTGCTGCTTAACATCCTACAAGGCACAAGACAGCACACCACCCTCCCCATGGCAAAGAATGAGCCAGCCCCAAATATCAGTAGTGCTGAGGCTGAGAAACTCTCCTGTAAGTCTTTTTGGGGACAGACAGGATCCTGAAGCATGGGCTGAATTTAGAGACATAAAAGGTATCTCAGGTGCAAAAGACTGGACAGATGCTTCAGAGCAAAAGAACAGATGAATAGCCAAGAGCCCACGAAAATATGCCCAGCGTCCTCAGTGATCAGATGCTTAAGAACAAAAGAACAGATGAATAGCCAGTGAGCCCATGAAAATATGCCCAGCATCCTCAGTGATCAGATGCTTAAGAACAAAAGAACAGATGAATAGCCAGTGAGCCCATGAAAAGATGCTCAGAGTCCTCAGCCATCACAGATTAAAACCACCATGAGGTACCACAACGCACCCACCAGAATGGACAAAGTGGAAATTTCCGATGATACCAAATGTTGGCAAAATCATGGAGCAACTGGAACTCTCCGTACTTTCGCTAGTGGAACATTAGATGGTACAACCACATTCTATTGGTCAGACCAAGTCATAAAGTCACACAACCAGCCCAGATTGCAGGTCTGGGGAAGTGGATTCCACTTCCTAACAGACTTGCAAAGAATTACAGTCATGTTTTCTGATCAAGCAGAGTAGCCCTGTGCAGCATCAAGACCAGGGGCTTAGGGTTCATGGTGCTTCCCACTGGAAGGAGGAACCCAGCTCAAAGGCCATGATTCAGGATTTTAAGTCCCCGGTAAACACAAGCATCCATGAAAACCCTTCACTGATCATCAGTCATCACAGTGTGCTTTAAATATAGTTAATACCTACAAGTATTTTGGGTAAAGATGAGTTTTGAGCAAAGCTTCCTCCCTCCCTCCCTCCCTCCCTCCTTCCCTCCCTGCCTCCCTTCCTTCCTTCCTTTCTTTTTCTTTCCTTCCTTCCTTTCTTTTTCTTTCTTTCTTTCTTTCTTTCTTTCTTTCTTTCTTTCTTTCTTTCTTTTTCTTTCTTTCTTTCTTTCTTTCTTTCTTTCTTTCTTTCTTTCTTTTTCTTTTCTTTCTTTCTTTCTTTCTTTCTTTCTTTCTTTCTTTCTTTCTTTCTTTCTTTCTTTCTTTCTTTCTTTCTTTCTTCTTCCTCTTCTTCTTCTCCCATCCTCCTCCTGCCCCTCTTTACTCCCCCACCCTCTCCCCTTCCCCCTCCTTCTCTTCCGCCTTCTTCTCCGTCTTCTTCTTTTCGGTTGTTCCTTCCCTCAGTTTCACTACTGTGTGAAAAAGAGTCACTGACCTCTGACGGAGGCGTCTTGGGAGAGTGGGAAGGTGGTGCTGACTCCCCAGCCCTGTTCCTGGCAGGTGGGTGTGGGTGACCTCAGGGCAGTGTTTGAGGACTTGAGGAAGAATGATGTACCGACTGGTCAGGGCTTCCCAGGCAGCGTGTTCCTGAGCTAGGCCTTGGAGAGGTTCCCATGGCTGACACTTGTGCCTCCGCCACACCTAAAGGCCAGGGAACTTCCCAAAGTTCAGCCTCTGAGGCAACAAAGACAGCTCCTACCTCTTTGAATGCAGTCAGAACAATCGTTACATTTATTGAGTGTGGGCTGTGCGTCAGGCCCAGGGTTGAGATGCTATAAATGCTGTTTTGTATTTTCCTCCCAATAACTTGGACCCCTCTCCTCTTGCTCACAGCCCTCCAGACACACCAGCTACATTTTTATCCTTTGCACGGACCTTTCTCCAGCCTCAGGGCCTTTGCACTTGCTGTTTTTGCTCCCTGGTACTCTCTTCCCTCCTAGATCTTCATGGCTGGTCCCTTCTCATTCTCTGTGTCTTAGGTCAAATGCTACCTCCCTTCCAAAGTGAATCTCCCACCACCACCCCATCACTCACTATCACATCACTTGACTTTATTTTCTTTATTATGTTTATGACACTCTTTTTTTTTAATTTTTAAAAAATTAAAAAAAATTTTTTATTTATTCATTTATTTATTTTTGGCTGTGTTGGGTCTTTGCTGCGCACGGGCAGGGTGAGCGGGGGCTACCCTTCGGGGCCATGCGCGGGCTTCTCATTGCAGTGGCTTCTCTTGTTGTGGAGCACCGGCTCTAGGCGCGTGGGCTTCGGTAGCTGTGGCTTGCGCGGGCTCCAGAGCGCAGGCTCAGTAGTTGTGGCGCACGGGCCCAGTTGCTCCGCGGCACATGGGATCTTCCCGGACCAGGGCTCAAACCCGTGTCCCCTGCACTGGCAGGCAGATTCTTAACCACTGCGCCACCAGGGAAGTCCCTATGACACTCTTTGAGTTTCTTTCTTGTTACTGGGCTTATTCTTTCTCTCTCTGCAATTAGAGAATGGAAACTTGTGTGGTCAGGGTCCTGCCTGGTCTATTTCCAACTGAATCTCATACTCTACTACTTACCATCCATGTGGGCAAGCACTTTAACATCTCTGTGCCTCCTTTTTCTGGTCTATGAAATGGGTATGATAATATTTCTGAATTCAGAGTAAAGCCATGGGAAGTGCTTAGAATATGGTGTCTGGCACATGTGGGCTCAAAAGTTATCCATTATTATTATCAAGTGCTCAAAAAAATCTTACTAGAAGGAAGGAAGGAAGGAGGGAAGGAAGGAAGATTCTCTGGGCATACAGCTCCATTAATGCAAAGGTTCATTCATTCAACAAATGTTAGTTGAGAACCTGCTATGTGTCAACTATAAAAGAGAGGCACAGACCAGTAAGCTTACACCGTAGAGGCTGAAGTTAAAAAATAATCATGATACCAGTGAATATTCGCTGAGCACATACTATATACCTGTCTCATTGAACTTTCATTCCCTCTTTGGGAGGTATTCTCATTTTCCAGATCAGGTTGCTGAGGCTCAGAGAGGGTAGGTATTTCCCCCTATCATACAGTCGGTAGCTGGCTCAGACCCTCTCTATTTAACTCCCTTTCAATGTGCTGTTTTCCCTTGTCAAAACTGAGGTTTGTAAAACAAAAACAAAAACAAAAAGTGAACCAAAACAATATGACAATCTGATTAAAAAAAATGGGTAGAGGAACTAACTAGACATTTTTCCAAAGAAGACATATAGATGGCCAGCAGGTACATGAAAAGGTGCTCAGCAGAATTAATCATCAGGGAAATGCAAAACAAAACCACAATCAGATCATCTCACACCTGTCAGAATGGCTGTTATCAAAAAGATAAGAGATAACAAGTGTTGACCACGATGTGGAGAAAAGGGAACCTTCCTGCACTGTTGTTGGGAAATTAAATTGGTGCAGCCACTATGGAAAACTGTATGGAGATTCCTCAAAAAGTAAAAGTAGAACTACCATATGATCCAGCAATTCCACTCCTGGGTATATACCCAAAGGAAATGAAAACAAAATATAAAAGAGGTATCTGCACTCCCATGTTTATTGCAGCACTATTCACAATAGTCAAGATATGGAAAACCTAAGTACCCATCAATGGATGAATGGATAAAAAAGATGTGGAATAAAAATACATTATTCATCCATGAGAAAGAAGGACCTCTTCTCATGTACCGCAACATGCATGGACCTTGAACACATTATGCTAAGTGAGAAAAATCAGAGAAAGACAAGTACTATATGATATCACTTATATGTGGAATCTTAAAAAGCCAAACTGGAACTTCCTTGGTGGTCCAGTGGTTAAGGCTCCATGCTTCCACTGCAGGGGGCATGGGTTCGATCCCTGGTTGGGGAACTAAGATCCCACATGCCGTGCAGTGCAGCCAAAAAAAATTTAATAAAAAAATAAAAAATAAAGCATAAATAAAAAAGTCAAATTTGTGAAAACAGAGAGTAGAATGGTGGTTATCAGGGGATTGGGGGGGGGGGTGGGAAGATAGGACAGATGTTGTTAAAGGGTAAAAACTTGCAACAAGTAGTAAGTAAAAGTCCTAGGACCCTAATGCATGGTATAGTGAATATAGACAACTATATTATATTATAATCATTAAAAATATGTAGATTTACATATTCACAATAGCCAAAAAGTGGAAGCGACTCAAATGGCCATTGATAGGTGAGTGGATAAACAAAATGTGATATACATGCAATGGAATATTATTCCGTATTAAAAAAGGAAGGAAATTCTGACACCTGCTATACCATGGATGAATCTTGAAGACATCATGCTCAGTGAAATAAGCCAGACACAAAAAAGAAAAATACTGTGTGATTCCACTTATATGAGGTCCCGAGAAGAACCAAATTCATAGGGACAGAAGGTTTCATGGTGGGTACCAAGGGCTGGGATGGGGAGCCAGTGTTTCATGGGAACAGAGTTTCAGTTTGGGGAGATGAGATATTTCTGGAGATGATGGTGGGGATGGTTACTCAACAATGTGAATGTAGCTTAATGCCCCTGAGCTGTGCACTTAAAAAAATGGCTGTAATGGTAAATTTCACGTTATGTGTATTTATTTTCCCAGAATTAAAAAACAGAGCAAATCAGAATGGGGAGGTATTCTGGCCCAGGTTCCTGGGTCTGCCCCTTCAGGAAGCTTCTTTGATATCTCATTCTGGGAAGTGACTTGAGTCTGGGGGTGTGGTCCAGAACTGTACACCCATGGCTTTGCTGGATGTGTAAGGTTGGAGCTAATTTCATATTGACCCCCCCACCCCCCAGTCCTCCTGCCCATCACCGCGAGGGTTAGTGAGTCAGCTGGGCCAAGGCTGGAGGCCAAATCAAAACTCCCAGGTCTGGGAGGTTGGGGTGAGCTTAGGAAGATGGTTCTGACTGAGGGTCCCAACAGGGTCACTGTGTGGACAGCGTAGGGGCAGGGCAAGTGCAGAGAGGAAAAGGCTTTTAGCCCCTCTGAGGAGCGTCTGAGATCAGCTCAGAAAATGCTAATTGACACTTCTTCCCACCACAGTTGGGAGGGACATTGGACATCAGGGAAGTCTTCCTGGAGGAGGAAGCTACAACTGGACCAGCTTGGTGTAGCATACTGTGATATAATAAGAAATATATATTTGGGGGAATTCCCTGGCGGTGCAGTGGTTAGCACTCCGCGCTCTCACTGCCGAGGGCCCGGGTTCAATCCCTGGTCGGGGAACTAAGATCCCCCCCCAAAAAAGAAATATATATTTGGTCTTCATCCCTTGTTCTGGCACAGAGCTCCTAGAATGCCTGGAATTTCTCAAGTGCCGAGAGTGATAAAGGTGTCTTTTGTTATGTTAATGAAGTGCTTTATGGAAAGCCTCCCAGGTTACCTAAGGATGGGGCCGATCACCAGGGGAACCAATTCTGTGATGAGAGGTTTGGAACTTTCACCCCCTGACCTCTGGGGAGGAAAGAGAGGCTGGAGGTTGAGTCAGTCACCAGTGGGCAATAATGTAATCAATCATGCCTATGTAATGACGCCTCCATAGACACCAAAAAGGATGGGGGTCTGAGAGCTTCCGAGTTGGTGAACACGTGGAGGTGCTGGGAGGGTGGTGCTGCTGGAGAGGTCATGGAAGCTCCGCCCCCTCCCCCATGGCTTGCCCTCCCCCATGGCTTGCCCTCCCCCATGGCTTGCCCTCCCCCATGGCTTGCCCCATGGCTTACATTTTACATCTCTTCCATCCGGCTGCTCCTAAGTTACTTCTTTTTTCTTTCTTTCTTTCTTTTTTTTTCTGTATTCAGTAATAGATATATTAAAAAAATTTTTCTCAGTGCACAGTTTCAAATCTTAAAAATAAAAAATAACTTTGGCCCTATTCTGAGACATATTGTGAGTTGACATAAAACTTGCCTTTGTTACGAATGTTGGTAGGCTAAAGTTCAATGAAGAAAATTTTAGAATGGTTAAGAGAGAATTATCTAGAATTCATTATCTTTTTTTTCTCAAAGAAAGAAAACTAAAATGTATGCAGGTAATTATATAAATTTCACATTTTGACTGGGTAGGCAAGACACAAGAAGAAAACTTACACCCCTATATTAATCCGGTTCTAACTTTTCTTTTTTTTTTCTGTTTCTTTTTTTAAATTAATTTTTATTGGAGTATAATTGCTTTACAATGTTGTGTTAGTTTCTGCTGTACATCAAAGTGAATCAGCTATACGTATACATATATCCCCTCTTTTTTGGATTTCCTTCCCATTTAGGTCATCACAGAGCATTAAGTAGAGTTCCCGGTGCTATACAGTAGGTTCTCATTAGTTACCTATTTTATATATAATAGTGTGTATATGTCAGTCCCAATCTCCCAGTTCATCACCCCCCCCCCCCCGAGTTATCTCCTTTTATAATAAACTAGTAATCTAGTAAGTAAACTGTTTCTCTGAGTTCTGTGAGGGGCTCCAGCAAATTAATCGAACCTAAGGAGGGGGTCGTGGGAACCTCCTATTTATACACTGATGGGTCAAAAGCACAAGTGACAACCTGGACTTGCAATTGGCATCTGAAGTTGGGGGTGGGGGCAGTTTTGTAGGACTGAGCCCTTAACCTATGGAATCTGCCGCCATCTCCAGGTAGACAGAACTGAGCTGAATTTAGGACATCCAGCTGCTGTGGGAGAATTGATCGCAGAAAAATCTTTGGGATAAGTGTCAGAATCATACATATGTATATATCAGCCTTGGCTATACTTGTGAGCTGTGTGCACTCAGGCAACTCATAATGTTCTGATGTTCCCAGCCTTAATCCCTGATGGAATCTCTTGGCTGCTGTGTTTGAGATTCTTAGCTAATATGGTGTTGAAGCAATGATCTGATTTATAGAGGCAAGCGGATTCTAGATTGCCACCCCCTCCACCCCACAGAAGTGAATGCCTTCTGGGATTCGCATCTTTGTGTAAGCCTCTCCTTTGAGTGGGAGTTGGGTCTGTGACTTGCTTCTCACCAATAGAACATTGCAAAAGTGACAGGATGCTTGTGATTATGTGCTCAAGATTATGTGATGTTAGGATGATATGATACTGTCTTCTGCTAGCAGTCTCTCTCTCTCTCTCTCTCTCTCTCTCTCGACCTTGATGGCTTTGAATAAGCAAGCTGCTAAGTTGTGAGCTGCCCTAGGACCATACGGCACGAAACAGAAAATGTCCCCTGTCCACCAGCCAGCAAGAAACTAAGTCAATTATTCCAACAATCTGAACAAATTTTAGGGGCTTGGAGGCTATTGTCCATGGAGATGGTGAGGGCAGGGGAGAAGGAAAACTACTGAAAACTTGTGCCCACTTGTTTTTTAAGGAAATTACTGTTTATTCACAGCTCACCAATGCAGTTCTTAGAGCATGGGCTCAGATGGACTTGTCTCATGAAATTGATGACTTGGGGCAGAAAACATACCATCTATCACTTTGGATTTTTTGTGAAGACAACATCTGTCCAAAGGTTGACTCTGTATCTGACACATAGTAGGTGATTTATGAATAAAAAACTCACAAGATGAGCTTACGAGACCAAGCTTCATGGAAGGTCATACTGGCTTCTTGTTTTTTATTGTAACACTGTAAAAAAAATTATACATGTATATTTATTGTGAAAAAATCCAAGTGCAGATAGAAGGAATAACATAAAAGCCAGTTGTGATTTTATGTTAACATTTTGGCATACATGTCCAGAGTTCTTATCTATGTCTGTATAATGAATGTTTAAACAGTCTTAAAAAACTCATTTTTTAAAATCATTTTGGATTTACAGAAAAATGGTAAAAGCAGTACAGAGAGTTTCCATATATCCTGTACCCAGCTTCTCCTAAAGTTACCATCTTATACAGCTATGGTACTTCTATCAAAACCAAGAAATTGGCATTGGTACATTACTATTAACTAAACTACAAACATTATTCGGATTTCATCAGTTTTTCCACTAATGTCCGTTTTCTGTTCCAGGAATCAATCCAGGACCCATATGGATATTCCACAGTCTACTGTGTCAGTCCTCGGTTATTATACAGTTAGATTTTTCTAAATGATTCATTTTTATGTATTATGCTATGACAACCATCCGTATACACAATTCTTTGCATATACTCTTCCTTAAGATAATTCTTTTTAAAATTTTAGGTTTATTGAGGTATTGTTTACATACAGTAAGATTCTCCCAGTTCAGTCTATAATTTTATAGGTTTTGACAAATACCTGCAGAATGTTCTATCATCTGCCCAAATTCCTGCAGGCTCTTTTGTATTCAACTTCTTCCCTCCACCCGTGTCCCTGGAAACCACTGCTCTGATGTCTGTTACTACAGTTGTGCTTTTTCCAGAATGTTGTATAAATGGAAGTATGCAATATTTAGCTTTTTGAGCCTGGAGTCTTTCACTCAGAAGAATGAATCTGAGATTTATTCCTATAGTTGTGTGTTTGTCATTTGTTCCTTTTTGTTGTTGAGAAGTAGTCTAGTGTGTGGATTGTGCCAGTTTGTTTATCCTGTGGGGGGACATTTGGGTTGTTTCCAGTTTCTGGCAACTATAAATAAAGCTACTATAGTATCCAGTGTATACTGTGTATACACAGTAGAATACATAAGGTTTTTTTTTTGTCTTGCCAAACTGATTGGCAAATACCGCATCTCATTTTAATTTGTAAAATTTTGATACTTAATGAAGTTGAGCATTTTTTATGTGTCTCTTGGCCATGAGTCTTTCATCTTTTCCTTATTGATTTCTAAGATTTCTTACATATAAAATAATCCACTGGCAAATATGTTTCAAATAGCCTTTTCTAGTTTTTCCTTTCTTTTTTAACTTTTTGAAAATGGTTTTGACCCCCAGAATTAAAAAAATTTTATCTAGTCAAATTTCTCAGTCTTTTCCTTTATTCTCGATACCTTTGGTAAATATTCATCTTGTATTTTCTTCTAGTGGTGTGTTACTGCAATTTTTTTTTTTTTTTTTTTTTTTTTTTTACATTTTACTTCTCTATCCATCTGGAATTTATTTGGTTGTGAGGGTTGAAATGAAGGTCAAATGTAACTTTTTTTCCCAAAAGTTTAGTCAGTTGTCCCAGATCCATTTTATTGAATAAGTAGCTGTTTGCCTTCTGATTTGAAGTTCCTCATTTATAAATACGAAATAATTATCTATATTTGGGTCTGTTTAAGGATCTTCTTTTTTTTCTATAAATCTTTTTATTTTGTTTTCTGTGCCATAGTAGTTCTTCATAATATTCTTCCCATTAAGGAATATTTATTTGTTTCATTTTTTATATTCCTTAAGATTTTAATGATTTCACTCACATTTATTCACATTAAATTTTTAATGATTTCATTCACATTTCATATATATATATTGGGTTGCTATTATAAAATGAGTCATTTCCCCATTATATTATTTGATAATTGCTGGTCTATAGGAAAGTGATTAGTATTTGTGTATTTTTTTCTACCCTGTTGCCTTCCCAACTTCCAGTTAACTCGAATAGTTTTTCAGCTAGATTTTCTAGGGCAAATAAGGCTATTACCTGTAAATAAAGATGATTTGATCTCCTTTTCTCTTGATATTTATTTTTTCTTGTTTTATTGTTATGGTTAGAACATCCAAATGTTAACTAATAATGGCAACATAGTCTTTCCTTAATTGTGACAAGAAAGCTTGTGTTTCTCTGTTAATCATAATAGACTGGTTGAGATAAAATAATTTGTTATTAGGAAAGTGTTATTTTTTCATATTTAACAATTAATAGCTTATGGTTACCAAAGGGGAAAGGTTGGGGGGGGGGGAGGGATAAATTAGGAGCTTGGGATTAACATATATACACTACTATATATAAAATAGATAATCAACAAGGATCTACTGTATAGCACAGGGAACTCTACTCAATATTCTGTAATAACCTAAATGGGAAAAGACTTTGAAAAAGAATAGCTATATGTATAACTAATAGTATAACTGACTCACTTTGCTGTACCCCTGAAACTAACACAACATTGTGAATCAACCATACTCCAATGAAGAAAAAAAAAAACAACTTTCACACACAAAAACACAGTAGCAATAACTACCATTTACTAGGTTCTTACTATTTGCTTATCACTTTTCTACGTGTTTTATAGGATTGTTTCATTTAATTCTTTCAGTCCTCAGAGGTAGGTACTATTCTTATTCCCATTTTCACAGGAGGAAACTTAGGTTCAGAGAACCCAAGAAAAAACAGCCAATGGAAGAATCAAGGTTTAAAAACAGAGAATAGAACTTCTGCCTGTGTGTTTCACTGTATGCTAAAATGCCTTCCTGGACAATAAAAACGTCCTTGCATTACTAAACTTTTATATGAGGAATGCATCAAGATTTTACCAAATAACTTTCTGACTTCTCTGGAAATGAACATCTACTATCGTTTCTTTCACTTACCGATAGTGAATTTTATTTAAAAGAATTTTCAATGTTCAGTAGAGTGCTGGTAAATGGGTGGAAAATTTCAGAAGCACTTGCCAACTTCTGTGGTGTAAAGACTCTTCCCACGGATGATTTCAAACTACCAACGTGATATCGCTGAATGAGGAGATGGAGAAATGCACCCTGATGCTTCCTGTGACCCAACTGCCAACATAGATTCATCCTTGCATTCCTGGCATAAACCTCTAAGGTCACGGCAAATTACTGTTTTTACACACACACACACACATATGCAATAGAGTGCATATACTAAATTGTCACTTAACACCCCTAGTGGGTTGTAGGAGACCTTGTAATCAAGCACATTAATATTTCAGCAGCAAAGATGCATGAATATTCACATTCTGTGTCATAAATACTATAAAGAGGCTCACATCACCTTGGCTCAAGTTGGCTATCAACTTAGTTTTGATGCCAAACTTACCAAAAAAACAATGCACATTGCAGAACATTTTGGTTTTTCAGAATTATGGATAAGAGTCTGTGAACCTGGGTCGTATTTAGTACTTTTCCTCTTTATTTTTATTTTAATTTTATTTTTTTGATGAGCTTAGTCTTTAAACATTTTTTCCTAGGTTGTCAGGTTTTGTATCAGGGTTGGGCTGTTTACAGAATGATTAGGAAATTTTCCATCTAGCTTAGAAATCTTTACCTATTTCTTGACCTTTTGAAGATTGAACTTTTGAAGGTTGAATGGTGAAAGCATTTGAGATTTGACCTTTTGGCGAGGGCTTATTTTTGATAATATCTTTAGGTTTTTTTCCTATCGCTTTTTTTTATTCATTCAGGTGTTTTACTCCTTCTTGAGTTAATGCTGGTAATGTATGTATTTGTAGAAAGCTCAGTTTTACTGAGATCTTCAAATTTCTCAGCTTAGAGTTGTATGTCATATTCTTTTACTAAAAAAACCCCTCTATATCTGGTTTTAGATAATTGTATTTGTTTTCTTTTTCTGTTTCTTGAATAAATGGGCTAGAGATACGGCTCTTCAGTTCCTGAATTCCTTTCTTTATTCTAGTGCTTTTATGTGTTCTCACTGATGAAGATCTACTCTGTCACTCATTACAAATTCCTTCCTCTGTTTCTCTCTTTCTGACTTATTGAATTAAATGCTTCAGCAGTTCATTTATTTCCACAGTAGCACAGTGGAGGGAGGTATTCATCTCATGATGTGGAGGAGAGAGGAGAGTCAGGGAAAGTATACTTTAAGTTGGGCTTTGACAGATGAATAGGAGTTTTCTAGAAGGAGAAGAGGTTCTTTCCATTTGAGACACCAGCCACAGAGGAGTGAAAGACCAGTTGTGTTCTAGAATTGATCATTGGCAAGGTGCAGTTGAATGGACAAATAAATGGCATTTGCAATAATTTATTTATTAAGTTTATCATATAACATAATGAATTAATATATTTATGATATACTATAATATATTAATATATTTATTTGTGTGATTATTTGATTCAACTGGAAGCTCCACGAAGGCAGAGACCACTGTTTTCTAGTACCAACTTGAGGAACTGGTCCAACGTGGGGATCCACAAATATTTATGGAGGAAACAATTCCTAGGATGCCTGCTGTGTGCCAAACCTCGTTCCAGATGTGGGCGACACAGCAGTGAACACAGCCTATCTGTAGCTGATGGATGGTGCTGAAAGACCTCCGATGGCTGGAACATAGGGAGCCAGAGTGAGTGTGATGGGAGGTCAGCAGGGGGCCCCACGAGTGGCCTTGCCGGTCCTGTGGAGTCCTGGGAGGGACACCACATAAAGAACGGTCCCATGACTGCAGTGCTGAGAAAGGCCTCTAGGGGGCAGAAGTGGAAGCTCGGAGTTCAGGAAGGGAGCGCTTCGTAGTACCGGAAGGAGATAAAGGATACGGAAAGTAGTGACCCTCTTTGCCAGCTGTGTGTGCAGGAGAACTACTCTGGACTAAATGCATCTCATTGTTTTTACCTTTAGTGGCTTTGTTGACGTATAACTGGCAAACAATAAACCGCACATATTTAAAGTAAAAAATTTGATGAGTTCTGACATGCAGCCATCATCATAATGAAGATAATGGGCATACATAGACTCAAATGAATAAATGATACCCATACATTTTGCCAAAATGGAATTGTACGATGCATAATTTTTGCAACTTTTAAAAAAAACATAGTAATAGATAGCGTTCGTCTTTCCATGTCATTACCTGGAAAACAAGATTTATCATGTTACTTTTATTATTTATTTATTTATTTAGGCTGCGCTGGGTCTTAGTTGCGGCATGCATGCGGGATCTAGTTCCCTGACCAGGGATCGAACCCGGGCCCCCTGAGTCTTACCCACTGGACCACCAGGGAAGTCCCACTACTTTTTTTTTTTTTTTTTAACATCTTTATTGGAGTATAACTGCTTTAGATTGTTGTGTTAGTTTCTGCTGTATAACAAAGTGAATCAGCTATACATATACTTATATCCCTATATCCCCTCCCTCTTGTGTCTCCCTCCCACCCTCCCTATCCCACCCCTCTAGGTGGTCACAAAGCACCGAGCTGATCTCCCTGTGCTGTGCGACTGCTTCCCACTAGCTATCTATTTTACACTTAGTAGTGTATATATGTCAATGCCACGCTCTCACTTCATCCCAGATTCCACTGCTTTAAAGAGGGTATAATGTTCCACAGCAGGACTTGGCAAATTTTTCTTTAAGGGAAGGAGAGTAAATATTAAGGCATTATGGACCAAATGGTCTCTGTCGCAATTAAAACCCTTCTGCTTTAGCACAAAAACAGTCACAGACAGTATAAAAGATGAATGAGCATGACTGTGCCCATAAAACCTTGTACAAAAACCAACCCTGGTTCTATGACTTGAATCTTGTTTAGTGTTTATTTACCTAGTCCCCTGCTGATGGACAGTTGGGTTGTTCCTTCCCTCCCCCTGCCTTTCAAGGGATGCTACTGCAAACATGTGCAGAGATCCTAGGGATGGCACAAGATGGAAGGGGGTTACATCCCTGAATCGTCATCCATGAACCCAGAGTACCCATTTTACAGATGCGGAAACTGAGGCCTAGAAATAAACAGTCACATACATGAGCAAGGAAGAACGAAAACATTAGAGTTTATTTGTTATAGCAGCTGGCACTATCCTAATACAGTGGTTCTCACCTGGTGGTCATTTTGCCTCCCAGGGAACATTTGGCCATGTCTGGTGACATTGTTGACAACTGGAAAGGAGAGTGCGGCTGACGTCTGGTGGGTGGAGGCCAGGGATGCTGCTAAACATCCTACAATGCACAGGACAGCCCCTATGCACGGAATTATCCTGCCCAAAATGTCAACAGAAAACCTCTCCTAACTGAATGAACACCCCCCTTGGAATCATTTTATTTCTTTTTTTTCCTGTGCCCTTGAACATAGTCACATTTCTCAGCCAAGGAGAGAGAAGTGTCTTTCCATTTAGGGCAGGGCAGTCTGGGTGTGTGGGAACTTACTCAGAATGGAGTTGGGTTTTCAGTCTCTGCTTATTTGGGGCTTGCCTGATGGATAGAAGGAGGATGTGACTTCAAAACTGACCTTTGGGTTCTCCTGGGATGGGAACATGCCTTGAGGTCTCAGATGGACCCACTCCTTGGACTCAGAGGTCGGGCCACTTGGAGAACAGCTGAGGCTGAGTTCTAGGAGTTTTCTTGGCTGTTGGTAATCTGGTATGCGCTGGTGGGAGATGGTTATTTTATTACTGGGACCGTTTATGATGGTCCATTTTCCAATGCAGTTTACAGAAGGCTCCATTTTGGTTTTTGCTGATGGTCTCGAGAAAGAATCCTTGGCTGGTGTTGGCTGAACATTTGCTATATGCCAGGCTCTGTGTGAAGTGCATGGCCTGTACCAACTCATTTAATCCCCATGATGACCTAGGAGTTGGATCTGAAGTCCTCATGATGAGCTATGAGACTCTGGGGTATCACTCCTTACCTGTCTGATATCTCTGCTCACTTGCTCACTCAGCTTCAGCCCCACCAGCCTCCCTCTGTTCCTCCAACATGCCAGGCATCATCCTGCCTCAGGGCCTTTGCACAGGCTGTGCCTTCTTCCTTGTATGCCTTTCCTCCACGAGGAGGAAAGCACGAGATTTGCCGCCACTCCCTTCTGATCTCTGCTCAAATGTTGTCATACCAGAGAAGGGCTCCTATTGAAAATTTCACCTATTTCTCACCCACTGGTAACTTCTATCCCAGTTTCATTTTTCTCCACAGCGTACATCCCAGTCCGACTGAGTCTGTATATGTCAGTCACATATTTTGCTTATTGTGTGTTTCCCTCCACTGCTGTATGAGAAAAAGGGAGTTTTAATGGCTCTAGTTTCGCCTCTAGATCCCCAGTCTCGGCCCACAGTAGGAGCTCAATATTTGCAGAATGAAGGTACAAGGTAGGTGCCGTTTTAAAGATGAGGCTATTGCACAGTTGAGGTCCAGAGACATGAAGGGACTTGTCCAAGATTGCACTCAAATAAGTGGCACAGTGGACTTGAACGGTGCCCTCAAAACATCCCTCCCCCATGCTTTCCATTTTATTTTATTTATTTTTTAAAATTTATTTTATTTAAGTATAGTTGATCTACAATGTTGTGTTAATTTCTGCTGTACAGCTAAGTGATTCAGTTATACATAAACATATATTCATTCTTTTTCAGATTCTTTTCCATTATGGTTTATCACAGGATACTGAATACAGTTCCCTGTGCTATACAGTGGGACGTTGTTGTTTATCCATCCTATATATAATAGTTTACATTTGCTAATTTCAAATTCCCAATCCATCCCTCCCCCACCCCCACCCCCACCCCCACCCCCACCCCCCTCCACCTTGGCAACCACAAGTCTGTTCTCTATGTCTGGGAGTCGGTTTCTGTTTTGTAGGTACGTTCACTTGTGTCATATTTTAGATTCCACCTATAAGTGGTATCATATGGTATTTGTCTTTCTCTTTCTGGCTTACTTCACTTAGTATGATAATCTCTAGGTCCATCCATGTTGCTGCAAATGGCATTATTTCATTTTTTAAAGTAAATTTATTTTATTTTATTTATTTTTGGCTGCGTTGTATCTTTGTTGCTGCCCACGGGTTTTCTCTAGTTGCAGCGAGCAGGGCTACTCTTTGTTGCCGTGCGGGGGCCTCTCATTGCGGTGGATTCTCTTGTTGCGGAGCACGGGCTCTAGGCACACGGGTTCAGTAGTTGTGGCTTGCGGGCTCTAGAGCGGAGGCTCAGTAGTTGTGGCGCATGGCCCTAGTTGCTCCGCGGCATGTGGGATCTTCCCAGACCAGGGCTCGAACCCGTGTCCCCTGCATTGGCAGGTGAATTCTTAACCACTGCGCCACCAGGGAAGTCCATCACCCTATATTCTTTTAGATACAGATTTTGATTTAAATTGGATCTGTAAATTATTTTCTTGGAGGGGGAGGGGTGGCCCTTAGACAACACTCCGTTTTCTTGTCCAGAAATAAGGCATATTTATTTATTTATTCAAGTCTTATTTTATGTCCCCTTTAAAAGTACTATAGTTTTTAAAAAAATATGGGTCAGAGCTATTGCTGTTAAAATTTTTCCTCTGTATTTTATTTTATTTCACTTCGTAGATATGATGATGCTATTCTGAAAAAAGTCTCCGTCTTATGCTGATTTTTGAAAAGGGAATGCACATACATGGTTAAAACAATCCGAACAGATAAAAAAGGATTACCAGCTCCTGCGTCTTCTTTGAGAGATATTTCCTGAGAGATCATTCACATCTGTGAATGTGTATATGCTAATTTGTGTTGCTGTAGTCCACTCCTCTTTTAAAATGCAAATGATAGCACTCCATTTACACTATTCTTCACTTAATTCTTTCTGTGTAATAATATGTATCTTGAAAAAAAAATAATAATATGTATCTTGGAGATTTTGTCATCTCTGTACCTGTGGATTTAACTCATTGTTTTCTAAAAAGGTCACAGAACCCCACTGAATATTTTTCCATTATTATATTTATGTTAGAAAACAGTTATTTTATTTTACTTTATTTTTAATCGAAGTATAGTTGATTTACAATGTTGTGTTCCTTTCTGCTGTACAGCACAGTGATTCAGTTAAACATATATATACATTCTTTTTCATATTCTTTTCCATTATGGTTTATCACAGGATATTGAATATTGTTCCTTGTGCTATACAGTAGAACCTTGTTGTTTACCCATTCTATATATAATAGCTTGCATGTCCTAACCCCAAACTCCCACTCTATCCCTCCCCCTTGGCAACCACATGTCTGTTCTCTATGTCTGTGAGTCTGGGAAACAGTTTCCTTTCAATTATAATTTTTATGTATATATTTTCCCATCTAGATTTGGGTAACTGTCACTCTAAGCCAGCGGAAAAGAGTCCTGGACATTGCAACAATGAAAGGAAATGTTTCTGAGAAATAAAAATATTTTACATGAGTTTCATCCCGTCTTTCATCTTTCTTGAAAACTACATTGGGAGGAGGGGCAAACACCACAGTGTTAATCCTTTTAGATTTAGTTGGCAGTACTTCCTTAATGTTTTTGTCTTATTCAGGTACAAATAGTTCGTCTCGGAAGCTTATCCATCTCCTAAGCATTTTATTTGCCAGGTCCAGTCACAATCTAAATTCTCTGAAACTGGTTAAGATGAAGCCTCAGTTTGGACAATGGCCCCAAAAGCATCAGAAACCAGGAGAAGCCCAACGCTCAAAAATTTCCATGGGTTGCAACTCAGCCATGCTGCACATTTCAGAAAGTGTGGTTTCAAGTGTAGGTGCAAAATGGGATCATGGAATGGGTCTGAAGATTCAAGATCCATATCCACATCTATTGATAATGGGATGTCATTTAGCTATAAAAAAGAATGACGCACTACTCCATGCTACAATACGGATGAACCTTGAAAACATTATGCTAAGTAGTGAAAGTCACAAGGTCACATAATATATGATCCCACTTATAGGAAATGTCCAGGATAGGCAAATCCGTAGAGACAGAAAGTAGATTAGCAGTTGCCAGGGGTTGAGGGGAGGGAGAATGAAAAGTGATTGCTTAATGGGTATGGAGTTTCTGTTGGGGTGATGAAAAAAGATTTGGAACAAGATAGTGGTAAAAGTTGCACAACATTGTACTGAATGTCACTGAATTGTACACTTTAAGATGGTTTCAATGGTAAATTCTATGTTATGTGTATTTTACCACAATAAGAAAAAGCAAACGAAAACAATAGCCCAGTGTATTTGAATAAGGGTCGGAAATGAAGACTTTACAAATAACAGAGCTATGTGGAAGTGTTGAAATAAACCCCCATGAGACCAGGATGGGCAGACATCAAGCTGTGTAAGTACAGGATGTCTGTTTTCTTATACCAATTTCACACCCTGCCTTTATATTCTCAAAGTTCCCCTAAAGGAAAAATAAAACCCAGGAAAAAATATGAGAATATTATGAGTTACTATAACTTGTCAATGCAAATCATATGTGAGTGGTATCAGAGGAGAAAGAAAAGAGAGAGAAAGAACAAGGAAAATTTGAAATATTTGAATTGATGAGGCATTTTGAGGAGAATGTAGAGGTCTCCCTATTTCTTGGGGGGAAAAGTAATTTAGGGTGATTCCAGGTTGTCCTGCAATGATTATCTTTGAGAATACTTCTTTTTACACCCATGGGAGGATATTTGTGCAGCATATAATTCCCTAGAAGTGAGACCAGTGGGAAAAAGCATCAATGCAATTTACATGTTGAAAGTCTTTGCCAAACCTCCCCCCTGACACACTCCTTAGTTGAACTCATTTATACCAGTGTTGATGAGAATGTATTCTCACAAATCTTCACATTGTGTTGCCCGTTTTCCTGACAGTTGGCAAACTCAGTGAAAATGACATGTGCATGTCTCTAACTATGAAGAAGGCTGAACATCCTTTTATATGTTTGAATACCTTTGGTATTCCTTCTTTTTTTCTTTTCAGTGGTCTGTTTCTGTGAGCTGCCTATTCATGTCCTTTGCCATTTTATTTTTGCAAATAAGAGTTTGGGCTTTTTTTTCCTCACTGAAAAAATTAGTATTATTTATTATATATTATGTAACATCTTATAATGCATGCCCTTTATCTGTCACTTAAGTTGCATATATTTTTCTCACTTTTAAAAATCTGACGTTCAACTTTATGCATGGATTTTTTTTTTTTTTGCTATTCATATAACTTAATTTTTTCATAGCCAGATTTGTTATGTTTAGGTTTTATTTTATCTTATTTATTTAAATTTTATTTTTGGCTGCGTTGGGTCTTTGTGGCTGCGCGCGGACTTTCTCTAGTTGCGGCAAGGGTGGGCTACTCTTCGTTGTGGTGCGTGGGCTTCTCATTGCAGTGGCTTCTCTTGTTGCAGAGCACGGGCTCTAGGTACATGGGCTTCAGTAGTTGCAGCACTCGGGCTCAGTAGTTGCGGTGCACAGGCTTAGTTGCTCCGCGGCATGTGAGATCTTCCCGGACCAGGGCTCGAACCCGTGTCCCCTGCATTGGCAGGGGGATTTTTAACCACTGCACCACCAGTGAAGTCCCTATTTTTAGATTTTAGATTTGGGATTTGCATCTTGCTTAAAGAGATTTTCCTTACTTTGCAATTATAAAACAAAATTTCCACATTGCAGAGTCTTATGGTTTCATTTTTGAATGGCTATGGAATTCATCAAATACATTTTTAGTAGCATGGAGATGTTCTTGTACCTTCTCTCCTTGGACCTACAAATACTGTGATCTTGATGACTAGACTTCCTAGCATTGAACCATCTTTGCCCTCCTGGCCCAAGGTCCACTTAATCCTGGTATAGATGTTGTGTTCTTTCTATCTTCTGCCTGATTCTGTTGGTAAATTCTCACTGCTGTGTTTTTGCACTGTTATTCACAAGTGAAATCAGTTTGCAGTTTTTCCCCCCCTACTCCTAAATGTAATGTATTAAAGCAGGTTTCCATGACAACACAGGAGTCAGGATTTACATTTGGTTTCCTGCTTTAATGTAACAAAAAACTGCTAGATTGAGGGAGATTGTCCCGGAGGGACCTGCTAAAGGAAGACCCCAGCAGGGTGGTGGTGGGCCTCCCTTAGCCCTCCTTGATGGACAACAAAAGTAGAGTATTTGGTGTTTATATTCATGAACGATGAAAAGATCTCTCTCATTACATCATGCCTTCAAAGTATGGTGTGCTTAAATATCAGACCAAAGCCAATCTGAGAAAAACAAAGCCAAACAAAAAGTCCCAAATGGTTTTTCAAAACTTTTAATTTTGACATGATGTCAGACTTCCAGAAAAGCTGCACGAATAGTACAATCAATCCTTTTAACACAGATTTACCAATTTTATCACACTTTCTATCACATCTGCTTTGTTCTGTCTCTGTCTCATTTTTGTTTTCTGAACCATTTGAGAGTAAGTTGCAGATATTATACTCCTTAACCCCTACATACTTCATTCAGTGTGTATTTCCTAAAGCCAGGGACATTCTGTTACATCACTTCAGTACAATGATCAAAATTAATATTGATACAATACCATTGTCAAATTGACACACCCTTTTCAGTCTTCCCCAATTGCTCCAGTAATATCTTTTATTACAGAAGAAAATCCAAGAGCAACTTTGATCATTTAGTTAAGCCAGCTTTCTCCTCCATGAAGCTACTCTTTTTCCTTTCTTTTATTATTGACAAGCGTCCTGCAGAGATACTTGCAGACCGCAGAAATACTCTGTTACTTTTCAGACTTCCAACCATCACTTAGCATTCGTGATGGCTCTGGCCAAAACCAATTATTTTGGAGATTAGCAAATGGTGATTTTCTACTTCCATTCCATTGATTTTAATAAAAGGCAGAGGCTGACTTTCAACTTTTAGATGATTGTATTTTTTGGGGGGGGGCACGGTGGTTTACAAAAGAAACAATGAGTTTTCTTCGGGGAAGTGGGTGTGTCTTCATTTCCATCCAGCAAGTCACAACTACAATGATTCTCTTGACTTTATACCCAACATGGAAGTCTTGTGTCCTGAAAGATTTCCAGAGGGCATCACGTCCTCTGGAATTTCAGCAAATGCCACTGGCCTGGCATTGTTGGTGGCTTTTGGGGGCCCCTGTGGATCAGAGGGAAGCCCCCCAAAGAAGGGGAACAACATTGATCAGACCCACAATTCTTGGTACTCTGGGACTGCAGTTGCCTCTTTTCTGTTCTCCGTGGGTCGATTCTTGTCCCATTGTCCACAGTGAGATATTATTGGAAAGAAAATCTGATTGTGTTAACCTTTTGGTGTAAACCCTCTAATGCATCCCCGTTGCTTTCAGGATAAAGGTGGTGGTGGGGACAGCCCTTCATATGGCATATCAAGATTCTACCCTTTCTAGCTCAGCTTCCCCTCTTTTCTTTCTGTGCTCCAGCTACAATGCCTGATTCAGTTGTGAGAACACCGGCCTGTCCTCCTCTGGGCCTTTGCACATGCTGTTCCCTCTACCTGGAACACTTCCCTGCTGCTTCCCTGGGCTGGCTCCTCCTCATCCTCAGATTTCAGTTCAAAAATCACTTCTTCGGAGGATCCTTCAGTGTCTCCCCACCTCACCTTATAACACATCTGATGTATAATTAATGGCCTTCTCCCCCACTGGATTGTGAGGTCTACAAGGAAATGGATGGTGTGTTTATTTTGCTCCCTGCAAATCCCCATTACTTACTGCATGTTGATTCTTCCATTCAACAAATATTTATGAAGCAATGGATATGTCAGGCACTGGGTATAAAATAGTGAACAAGACAGACAAGATTTCTGCCTTCCCGGGGAGGGGCGAAGACACACAGAACTCAGAATTTCAGGTAAGGATACTGGCATGCGGTCAAGAACAGGGAGGGGAACAAAGGGAGGAAGGGATGGGGAGCGTTTGCAAAGTGTGGTCAGGGAAGGCTCATTGGAACAGAGAGGTGAAGCCAGACTCTGGAGGGATGGGAAGGCAGGAATAGGTTTGAGTTAAAAGGACAGTGGGCCCAGCTCCTGGCAAATTAATATTTGTTTTAATAGATGAGAGAAAGAACGAATGCCCTCAGACAAGAGTTGTGCTGGGTGCTTTGTCATACTTTATTTCTCCTGCAACTCCCCAAATCTGACCTGCAGGTATTGGTTACATGCATCATACAGGTGAGGCTGATCCAGAGAGAGGACTCTGGGTCTGCAGTATTGAAAACTGCGTGTGTCCACTTGTGTCATATCCAAGGTCTCCAGCGCCTGGTTTGCACTTTGGCTAGGTTCTGCACATTCTCCAAGGGGTCATTTCTCCAACTTGAACCACAGACCGCGCGGAGGGGCCCAGGCTACCAGTACATTGAGAGCACGGGGCGCGCGTGCACGTGGCTGTCCCCAGGGGCCTGGCGCTGGGCGGGGGAGCAGTCGGGGTAGGACAGGGCGCCCGCGCGCTCGAGGACCAGACTCGCTGGCGGGACTGGGACGAGGGGGAGGCGATCGCAACATTGAAGGGAGTAATAAAAAACCGAGTAACCTAGATAAACAATATTTTAATGCAATATTTTTAAAAAATCAAAATGAATTTTCCAAAGTCTCATGATGAACAAAATAGCTAAACGTTAAACACAGGATCCGTCTCTCTGGGTCGGGCATCTGGGGCGCCCCCAGACTCTGAGACGGGAGTCACGGGGCTGGAAGGGGCGCTCCGGCTGGGCAGGGATCTGTGGCGCCCCCTCGCCTAGGGCGCGTCGGGGGCCTCCAGCGCGGGGCCCAGGACAGGGACTCTGGCGGGTGGGGCGGGGCTGCGCCTCCCCCCTGCCGGTCCTCCCTCTACCCGTCTCGGGCCTCTCCCGGGCGCCGAGTCCCTTCCGAATCCGGATCCGCGCCGCCTTTTCCCGCGGCCCGCACGGGGCCCAGCTGACGGGCCGCGTTGTTTACGGGCCGAGCAGCCCTCGCTCCCGCCGCCCGCTCGCCACCCGCCTGCCCAGGTGCCCGCCCGCCTGTCCGCGCGTCCGTTTGTCCGCGCGTCCGTTTGTTCGCGCGTCCGAAGATCTGAGCCCCCGAGCGCTCGGGGCCGAGAGCCGGGAGGCAGGGGCGCAGCGCGGGGCTCGGGGCCCTGAGATCGCGGGACGGGGCCCGGGCCGCGGTGGCCCGGAGTCGGGGCCGCCTCCACCGGGCCGCGCTGCCGGATTTGCAGCGGCGGAGGCCGCGCACCCCTCCTGGGGCTGTTTCAAGGACCCTCCCGGGCGGAGGCTGCGGCCCCTGGGCCGCCCGCGTGGAAGAGAAGGACGCGCGGCCCCCAGCGCCTCTCGGGCGGCTGCTTTGGAGCATGCACCCCTCGGGCCGGCGCCGCGCGCTCTGATCCATCCGGACCCCGCGCTCCCGTAGCCATGGGCGCCGGGGGCGGGCGGGGGGCGGCGGCCGTGCCGCTGCTGGTGGCCGTTGCCGCGCTGCTGCTGGGCGCCGCGGGCCACCTGTACCCTGGAGAGGGTGAGTCTGGGGGTCCGGGAGTGGGCGGGGACCAGCGCGGTGGGGAGGGGACCCTTTGCCAGAATGGAACCCCTGCTGTGGACTGAGAGCCCTCCTCCGTGGGAGGGTGGGTGGCCGGGACTGTAGCTCCAGCCTCGCGGGGGGCGGGAAGCCGCTGACCTTGGCCTTTGCCCGCCTGGGCTCGCGGCTCCACGCTCCGCGTGCGGGCTCCGGGCTGGAGGAACCTTGCCCCAGTGCTCGCCCCTTCGCGGGCGCCTCCCCCGAGCGCTCCTCGGACCTGTGCCTGGACCTCTCCGAGCCCAACTGGCTCCGGAGACGGGCCACGCGTCCTGAGTCTCCTCCGAGAAGTGGGGTTATTGGACACTCTCGGACAGCCAAATTCCCGGGGCACAGACGGTTTGGAGCCAGAGTCGAGGGTGACGGACTGGGGAAGGGGTCCCTTGGGGGTCCCTGCTGGTAGGTGACGCTGCCCGGGGCGGGGAACTGTAGAATCCACCCCCCCCCCCCCTTTCTCGTATCTAGACCCATGGCTACCCCGACTTAAGGTCCATGTTTACACTCTTGGGTTCTGTTTCCAGATATCCGGAGGCAAACTCTAGCGCCTTGGCAACAGCGCAGTTGTAGTAGCAGAAGTAGTGTCGGCTTTAATGATTGTTGTAGTTAGTGTCACCAAATGCCACGGGCTGGTCGGTCTTATCTCTCTGGACCTTTTTTTTTTTTTTTTGATTTTTTTGATGTGGACCATTTTGAAGTCTGTATTGAATTTGTTACAATGTTGCTTCTGTTTCACGTTTTGCTTTTTTGGTCGCTAGGCATGTGGGATCTTAGCTCCCCGACCAGGGATCGAACCCCCTGCATTGGAAGGGGTAGTCTTAACCAGTGGACCGCCAGGGAAGTCCCTCTCTCTGGACCTTTTTTTTTTAAATTTTAAATTTATTTATTTATTTTATTTATTTATTTTGGCTGTGTTGGGTCTTCGTTGCTGCGCGCGGGCTTTCTCTAATTGCGGCAAGCGGGGGCTACTCTTCATTGCAGTGCGCTGGCCTCTCATTGTGGTGGTTTCTCTTGCTGCAGAGCACGGGCTCTAGGCGCGTGGGCTTCAGTAGTTGCAGCATGTGGGCTCAGTAGTTGTGGCTCACGGGCTCTAGAGCACAGGCTCAGTAGTTGTGGCGCACGGGCTTAGTTGCTCCGCGGCATGTGGGATTTTCCGGGACCAGGGATCGAACCCGTGTTCCCTGCACTGGCAGGCGGATTCTCAACCACTGCGCCACCAGGGAAGCCCCTTCTCTCTGGACCTTTGCGGAGGCCTCTCGAGGCTGATACCGTTGTTGGTCCATTTCGTAGGGAGTAAAGTGAGGCTCGGGAAGGACACATAACTCACTTGCCCCAAAGTCAGTGCCAGAGGGAAGAACGAACCTCTCCAGTGGTGCCAGGGCCCAAGGCTCTGGACTGCTGCCCACGGCCCATGTCCCCCTAATAACCTCCCTCCTCTGCCCTTTTACCTGTCAGCTCCGGGAGGTCTCTAACCTGTGGTCATTCCAGCCCCCAAAGCCTCCCTCCTGAGTGTCCCTGTGCTGGCAGCTACCAGAGGCAAATCCCAGCATCCTTCTTGGGCTTGACAGCAGGTCTTCCTGGCTGCAGGTCAAGGACGGAAGAATCGTTTAAGAGAATATAGCTGTGGTTTCCCACCATGATGGCTGAGGCCCTGCTTTCAAAATATCTGTTGGGTTACTTCTTCAGATCTCGCCATAAAAGGAGATCAGTCATGATGAGGAAGGGTTCAAGGAGGGAAGAAACCGAAGCTCCTGAGTTCCCTGACGGTGAGTGAGGGGCGTGAGAAAGCACACGCAGGCTCTGGAGTTGCCAAACCGGGTTTGCTGAGCACCTTTGCCAGTTAGGCAATGTCTCCAAGCACCCTGGTATACAGTGGGTGCTCCGTGAAGGAAGGGTGGCAGTTGGTTTAGGGTCTTGTTAAAAAGGTCCGAGACCAGTTGTTAGGCTTTGCCTCTGTGTGTACGTGCTCACCCTTGTATGTTTCCTTGCTCCTCTGTTCCTGGTAGCTTTGGTAATTAATGGTGGATTTGTGCCTGGGCTTTCAGGGGTCCGTAGGTGGATTTTCCGCTTCTTACTTGTTTACAGTTTCCACAAGGGCAGAGGTTTATGTTTCTTTGGTTCACTGCTACCTTTCCAGAGCCTAGAGCAGTCCCTGGCACCTAGTAGGTATTTGATAAATATTTGTTCTAGATTCAACTCCTATCCCAGGAGTCCAAGTCACAGCTGCTTTATTCTCCAGATAACTCCTAACTAACGAGAATATAAGCAACCGCTCAGCGGGCGCTGTTCTATACACTTTGCATAGGTAATCTCAGTTAATCCTTACCGCAATGCTCTGAGGTAAGGTTTATTGTCCTTTTGGAAGGTGAGGAACTTTGACGAGATGGCAGAGCTGAGATTAGAACCCCAGTCTGTTAATAAAAGGTTTCTGAATAAAAGGTTCTTTGGAGTCTGAGCCTCCCCACCCCAACCCCTGTGGTAAAGGTTAACAAAATACTACTGAATAGATGACACGTGATGCCCTTTGGAGGTTTGGGGAGGGGCGTGAAACTTTACAGATGGCTTATCTCCAACAGCAACCAATATGGCATTCTGGCTGGGGTGAGGGTGGGGTAGAGGGAAATCAATGGGATTTTTAAGGACTGAGGACTCAGAGATGTCACATGGTATGTGACATCCCACTTCATCCCCCCATGGAGTCTCTGTGGCTTGGCTGAAATGGGCAATGGCTTTCCCCTCCATTTCTCCTTGGGTCGAGCCACTCTGGCCCGAGATGACCCGGGGCATTGCAAAGTCAGAGAATGAAGACAAAGTGAGATTAATGACAGTGAAAACCCACAGAGTTTTGGCGGGGGTGGGGGGGGGTGGGCAGTGAGTTGGTTAGTTGAGGTTTGAGATGTTGCTTTCAGATCCCATCGGATGTTTCTCCTGTGTGTTCTCTTGTGTGCTCCGGGACCCTTAGAGCAGAACTTCCGCTCGCTGGGTCACCTCCCCGGGGTTCTTCCCAGTCTTTGCTTCCCTTCTGGTGACCCACTCCTCGCCCCTGCCCTACTTACTCATAGAGGTCATTGGGGTGAGCCCCCTGGGGTCCCCACCTCACTCCACTCCATCGTTGACTTCCTTTCTTTTTTGATTAGAGCACAACCTCTCGACTTCTGTGCTCTCGACATATGGGGTTGGATAGGTCTTGGTTGCAGGGGGCTGCCCTGTGTATTTTAAGATGTTGAGCACCATCCCTCATCTCTAGACGCCAGTAGCAATTCCCCTCTCCAAGTCGTGACCACCAAGTGTCTCCAGACATTGCCAGCTGTCCTGAGTTGAGAATTACTGCATTTGGGGAGATAACTTTTTCCTTCTCTAGGACACTTACCCACCTGGGTCCCCTGCTCTCTCCTCTCTGTTTGTTCAGGGATCTCCATCCACCCAGGAGCCTTTCTCTTTTCAGCCTATAAACACTCAATACTCCCCTGGGCCCCATTACTCACCACTTACCTCTCACCTTCCCCTGCCAAGCCTCCCCCCCAACGGGTCCTCACCGCCCTTGCTCTCTCACCTTTTCACCCACTGCTCTGCCCACGGCATCTGGCTTGTGTCTCCATCGCTTTGCCCATGGCACTAGAGAAGGTCATCCCTCACCTCCCAATTGTAGCCTCACCCCAGTTGACTTCTCTGGGTTTTGCCTCCCACTGGAAGGCACGGTCTCCTGGTGAGTTTTCACCTGTGTCCGACTTCTCCCATCCTCTCTCTTCCTTTCCTCTGTTCCTTTCCTGGACTAAGATATTAGCCCCTTCTTCATAGAGGGCTATTCCCTACTCTTGACTCTCTGTCTCACTCAGTTTTTAATTTATATGTGGTCAAAGTCTTTATCTAGAACAGGGGCCAAATCCTGCCCACCCATGCCAGTTTTTTTGTAAATAAAGTTTTATTGGCACGCAGCCATGCCCATTCGTTCATGTATCATCTGTGGCTGCTTTTGTGCTCTAAAGGCAGAGTTGAAAAGTTGTGATCGCATGGCTCCCAACAATATTTACACCTGGGCCCTTTCCAAAGTTTGCCAACTCCTGATTTAGAACAAACTCCTTGAGGATCATGATGACATATACCTCATAGCTTGTGTGGTCCCCGATACAACTTTGAATGAATCAAGTTAAATGAAACGCCCAGGGATGCTGTGTTTTCCCCTTTACAGAGCAAGCTGTAGTAAAGAAATTTATACCATTTGCTGTGCTGAATGTATGGGTTCCGATGGTGAGAAAATAACAGTGATGTTCCCTCCTTGTGTGTGTGTTTGTGTGTGTGTGTGTGTGTGTGTGATCTTTGGATTTATTTGTTTAAACAGCCTTCTTGGCCTTGAATGAGGATTCCGTGCTCTTGGCCCTGTCTCCAGTACCAAAAGAAAGTGGTATCCGCTATGAGATGTTCTCTTGAGACCCCCCCTTATGTTAATTTCTATTAAGGAACACATCGGGGTGGCTTGGTTTATGTTTTGCAACTTAAAAACCGTATTTATGGGACTTCCCTGGTGGTCCAGTGGTTAAGACTTCCCCTTCCAATGCAGGGCATGCGGGTTCGATCCCTGGTAGGGGAGCTAAGGTCCCACATGCCTCGCGGCCAAAAAACCAAAACATAAAACAGAAGCAATATTGTAAAACATTCAGTGAAGGCTTTAAAAATGGTCTACGTCAAAAAAAATCTTAAAAAAGCCGTATTTATGATTTTCAAATTAAAATAATAACAGGTAGTGCCTTCTCATTGCAAAAAAAATTATGAAAGTATAGAGAGGAAAAAACCAGAGTCCCCCTTTGTCCCTAAAACCATTGCATTTCTGTCCTGGGAAATGACTACACTATCAGTTTGGTGTGTATCTTTATTTATTTATTAAAAAAAATTTTTTTTTAACAGAAGTGTACTGGCCAATGAATTTTTTTCCCTTTTTTTTTAAAGTTTATTTTTTCTTGTGTGACTTTTTTAAAAACTAAATTTGTTTATTTTTATTTTATTTATTTTTGGCTGTGTTGGGTCTTTGTTGCTGTGCACGGGCTTTCTCTAATTGCGGCCAGCGGGGGCTACTCTTCGTCGCGGTGCGCGGGCCTCCCATTGCGGTGGCTTCTCTTGTTGTGGAGCACGGGCTCCAGGCACGCAAGCTTCAGTAGTTGTGGCGCGTGGGCTCAGTAGTTGTGGCTCTCGGGCTCTAGAGCGCAGGCTCAGTAGTTGTGGCGCATGGGCTTAGTCGCTCTGCGGCATGTGGGATCTTCCCAGACCAGGGTTCGAACCCGTGTCCCCTGTATTGGCAGGCGGATTCTTAACCATTGCGCCAACCAGGGAAGCCCGGTGCGTATCTTTAAACATTTTTATTTTTAAAATGGTCATACAGTAAAACTGACTTTTTTGGGGGGGGCACAGTTTTTGCATTTTAGCCCCTGCATAGAGTTGTGTGGCTGTCCCCACAGTCAGGATACAGAAGTGTCCCATCCATCATCACCCAGACTCCTTCTGGCCATCCCTTTATCGTTATGCCATCCCTACCTCGAACCCCTGGCAACACTGATCCTTCTCCATCCCTATAGTTTTCTCTAGACTTTAAAAAGTACTTATGTTTGTCTTTCTCTTTCTGACTTACTTCACTAAGTATGACAATCCGTAGATCCATCCATGTAGCTGCAAAGGCATTATTTTGTTCTTTTTTATGGCTGAGTAATATTCCATTGTATATATGTACAACATCTTCTTTATTCATTCCTCTGTCGATGGGCATTTAGGTTGCTTCCATGTCCTGGCTATTGTAAATAGTGTTGCAATGAACATTGGGGTACATGTATCTTTTCAAATTATGGTTTTCTCCGGATATGTGCCCAGGAGTGGGATTGCTGGATCATATGGTAGCTCTAGTTTTAGTTTTCTAAGAAACCGCCATACTGTTTTCCATACCGGCTGCACCAATTTACATTCCCACCAACAGTGTAGGAGGATTCCTTTTTCTCCACACGCTCTCCAGCATTTATTGTTTGTAGATTTTTTGATGATGGCCATTCTAAGTGGTGTGAGGTGATACCTCTAAAAAAATGGTACAAATGAACCTATTTACAAAACAGAAATAGAGTCCCCGATGCAGAAAACAAACTTATGGTTACCAAGGGGGAAGGAGGGGAGGGATAAATTGGGAAATTGGGATTGACATATACACACTACTATATATAAAATAGATAGCTAAGAATAACTTCCCGTATAGCACAGGGAACTCTACTCAATACTCTGTAATGACCTGTATGGGAACAGAATCTAAAAAAGAGTGGATATATGTATATGTATAACCAATTCACTTTGCTGTGCAGCAGAAATTAACACAACACCGTAAATCAACTATACCCCAATAAAAATTAACTTAAAATATTTTAAAAAGTATCTTATAATTGGATCAATATTCTTAAAATTGAAAACCTAAGTACTCATAAGATTCTCATTATTCCTGGATTCCATATTTGTGAATTGCCCTAGTCACTAAAATTTATTTGTAACTACAAAATAAATAGCGCTTTAATGGTTATTCCTGGACGTGCACCAAGTGGCAAAAAATTGGAATCATCTGACATGCGTGTTCCGGTTCAGATCAAACAAGGTGCCATCTTGCCTTCCTGTTGCATCTCTCCTCTTGTGAATTCATAAATCCCCAAGGATTAAAACAAATGTCCTTTAAAAAATTTTTTTTAATTGAAGTATAGTTGGTTTACAATTTTGTGTTAGTTTTTGGTGTACAGCAAAGTAATTCAGTTATACATATGTGTATATATTCTTTTTCAGATTCTTTTCCATGATAGATTATTGCAAGATATTGAGTATAGTTCCCTGAGCTATACAGTAGGTCCCTGTTGTTTATGTATTTTATATATAGTAGTGTGTATCTGTTAATCCCAAACTCTTCATTTATCCCACCCCCTTCCCTTTGGTAATCATAACTTTGTTTTTGATGTCTGTGAGTCTGTTTCTGTTTTGTATATAAGTTCATTTGTATCATTTTTTAAAATTCCACATATAAGTGATATCACATGATATTTGTCTTTCTCTGTCTGACTTACTTCACTTAGTACGATAATCTCTAGGTGCATCCGTGTTGCTGCAAATGGCATTATTTCATTCTTTTTTTTTTTTAATGGCTGAGTAATATATTCCATTGTGTATAAGCACCACATGTTCTTTATCCATTCATCTGTCAGTGGACATTTAGGTTGTTTCCATTTAGGTTGTCTTGGCTACTGTAAATAGTGCTGCAGTGAACACTGGGGTGCATTTATCTTTTTGAATCAGAGTTTTCTCCAGGTATATGCCCAGGAGTAGGATTGCTGGATCATATGGTAACTCTATTTTTAGTTTTTTAAGGAACCTCCACACTGTTCTCCATAGTGGCTGCACCAATTTACATTCCCACCAACAGTGTAGGAAGGTTCCCCAAATACGTCCTTTTCTGTGATGTATTTAGTGCCATGTTTTTCACACTTTCTTGTGCTTTTTGTTGGTGATTTTGTTGTTTACCATGGTCGGCGTGCATAGTTCTGAAGTGCTGTCTAGGGTCCTAAGTACTAGAAGGCTGTGATGTACCTTCCGGAAAAGATACATTTGCTGGATAAGCTTTGCTCAGGCGTGAACTATATAGTGATTAGTGAATCAACAATGTATATTAAATAAGGTGTTTTGAAACAGAAACACACATACAACAAGGTTACGGTATTGATGGATTTGCAAATTAGTGTTCTTGAGAACATTGTAGAAAATAGCTTCCATAAACAAAGAGAATCTGCTGTAGGTGGTTTCCTATCACTGGGGTTTAAAATTTGTGAAATTGGGTTTGTCCGCGTCCGTGTAGAATCCTTTTTGAATGCATACGCCCTTTTTGCCGTACTTTCATCGGGGCACAAATCCTTGGTTTACCTCTCGGAAAGCTCATGAGATGGCACAAAACCCCCGGCCTGTGTCTTGAGGAGGCGTCCCCCGTGTTCTGCTGACCTTGGTGCCAGGGAGTGCCCCAGTGGCTTTCAGGGGTTTTAGAAACATATTTTTGTTTCTGGCAGAGCAAGATTTGCTGTTCTGTGTTGCCCAGTGCAGACTGGATATGAGTTCCAGTGGGAGTTCACGGCAGGCTGACGAGGAATAAAATTTGATTTCAAATCTGAGTTTTTCTTTCAGTTCCTTAAGGGTGTGGTGTCCCATCAGGTTTATAGGTTAGCTTCTGTTTTGTGTTCAGGAAGAGCAGCCTGTTAGCGGGAGATTCTTGCTTCTCTCCTGTGCCTTTGTGGTGATGTGGAAAACGTAGGTACTTTCCAAAAACTGTGCTTGTTAACAGTGCGGAAAAAGGTAGTGGTTGGACACAAAGGGATAGAGGGCAGGGCTCCACCTGTTTTCTGATGGCCTTTCTCTGATTTCTTGTTGCTAATCTGTTTTCAAAGATGTATCCTGTTTCCTTCCAGAAGATCAGAAAAGGGATGAATTCTCACTGAGGTGTTCCTTCCTAATTATATCCAGTTGCATTGTATCGAAGACATCTGCTCCTTTTTTGTTCTTGCAAGACTTCTCTTGGTTTTTCTTTCTGTTGTCTTCTGTGGACACTCTCCATCCTTATTTGTGTACACGAGGAGGTAGGACTCCTGAAATGCCATGGAAGCCCCTTATAATCTTGTGGTTTGATGTGTGAGGTCCTTGGGATTACAGAACTATGGAACTGACTGGAGGAATTAGCCTAGATGTTCCAGAGCTTTCAGACAGGCTTGTAGAAGGTGTTGGTGTCAGGATGACTATGGGTCTTTGGTCCTCTCTCTGGTTCCCTGGCCTTAAATATTGTGCTCGCCAGAGGCACGCCCCCCTTCCATCCTTTTCTCCTCCTGGTTTTATCACCTACTGTCATCCTTTCGGCCAGCATCCGCCCCTTTTCCCCAGCTCCGGATCCACATCTTCCCAGTGCCCACTGGACCCACATCTGGGAGCATACCAAAGCCCCTACAGACTCCACATGCCCCAAACTGAGCCTGTTGTCCTTGCCACCCTCAACTGGTCCTATCTGGTCCTCTCCAGGTTCACTAAGAGAAGACCCTCACTTCTTCCCCCTCTCCTCCACCTCCCTGGGGACCAAGTCCCATTGATGCTATTTCCTTGTACCCACCCCCATAATAGGCCCCCTAGGCCATGCCATAGAGGTGTTTCCAGAGTGCCTCGTCCAGTACCTTCTCTTCCCTGCTGCCAGAGAGATTTTTCTACTTCCTGCTTTGGTCGTTCTATAGCTGCAGCTCAGTCCGTTCCCCTGGCAGTGGAACCTGGCCTCAGCTGTGTGGTGTGCAATCTCACCTCGCCAAGCTCATGACTGCAGTTCCTTGGGGTTCCCTCTTCTTCATGTGCTTGCATTTGCTTCCTGTGCCCCAAGCACCCTTCTTCCCCCTGTTCACCCATGGATGCCTGCTTCCTCCTTATGGAACTGGGTCAGAGGCCTCCTTCGTCCCCTCTCTGGCTTCATCACCCACCCCATTCTCCTTCCCTTTCAGTGCAGACTGGGTATATCTGTCTGGGTCCCCACAGACATTGGTCTGCACATTGGAGGTGCATTCTAGTGAAACATTGACTGCATCGGAAATGAAACCATACTCTAAGTATGGGTTGGAGAAGGAATTGATACATGTTTGTCCAAAGCAGGAAGCAAAGTCTAGCCCAGAGGGGGCAGGTCCTGGAGAGGATAGGATGGCTTGAAGTTAGGAGCAAAAAGTTTGGCTGAAAAAGAACTGCTATGGTCTGAATGGCCACCTCCCTCCTCCCCATTCATGGGTTGAAACCTTAACCCCCAACGTGACTGTATTTGGAGAGAGAGTTTTTAGAAGGTAATTAAGGTTAAACGAGGTCATAAGAGGAAGGCCCTAAGCTGATAGGACTGATGACCGTAAAAGAAGAAGGAGACAGAGAAAGATCTCTCCCTTTCTGCACGCATGCACCAAGGAAAGACCATGTGAGGACACAGTGAGAAGTCGGCCGTCTGCAAGCCAGGAAGAGAGCTCTCACCAGAAATTGACCATGCTAGCTACCTTGATCTTGGACTTCCAGCCTCAGAGCTGTGAGAAATAAATGTCTGTTGTTTAACCCCGCCAGTCTATGGCATCTGGTTATTGGAGCCCAAGCTGACCAAGACAAGAACTGAGGTCGGAAGGGGCTCTGAAACACAGCATCTAGGAACTCAGGTGGAATAAATGGGTGTGGGTCTAGCTTTCTTTGAAATTCGTGGGGGCTGGTCCACCGTGCTTATGCGGTTCCCTCTAGCAACAATCAACAGCCCCAGAGAAGGCATCCGATGGCATTGATCCTGGGGCAAAGTGCTCAGAGGAATGGGTTGGGCAGAAGAATGGGAGCTGGAAAGAGCCCCTGCTGGAGAGGTGGCCCAGGTTGGGTAGACGGTACGTCTGTCCTACTTGAGGCCCTACCATATCCTTGGGGACCTTGTTTAAAATGCAGATTCTTGGGCCTGGCTCCCAGAGATATTGATTCATTTGGTCTAGAGCTGGGCCTAGGGATCTGCATTTTAACATACACCTGCCCCCAACCCCCCCACCCCCACCCCCGCCTCCGCTCCAGGTGATTCTGATGCTGTTGGTCTACAGAGCACACTTTGAGGAACCCTGTGTGATGGCTAAGGGCACAGGTGCTGGTGCCCTGGGGACCTATGTGATGGACTGAATTGTGTCCCCTCCCCCCCCCCCCCTCCCGCCAAATTAATGTGTTGAAGTCCTAACCCTAACACCTCAGAATGTGACCGTCTTTGGAGATAGTGTCTTTAAAGAGGTAATCAAGGTAAAAATGAGATAATTAGGGTGGTCTCTAATAAGACTGATGTCCTTATAAGAGGAGATTAGGACACAGACACACACTGAGGGACGATCACGTGGGGACACAGGGAGAAGACGGCCGTCTACAAGCCAAGGAGAGAGGTCTTAGAAGGAATCAATCCTGCTGACACCTTGATCTTAGACTTCTAGCCTCCAGAATTGGGAGAAAATAAATGTATCTTGTTTAAGCCACCTGGTCTGTGGTCCTTTGTTAGGGTGGCCCCAGTAGACTAATATACTGGGTTTAAATCCCAGCTCTGTCTCCTCCTTGCTTTGTGACCTTGAGGAGGACATGTTCCTCTCTGAGCCTCAATTTTTTTCCTCTTATAGAAAATCTATCTGGGCGACAGTTTGCCTGTTGCCTGCACCCTCGGGGTATTTACTGCCCTTCCGTTTCCAGCAGTTTCCAGCAGAATCCATCTCACACACTCTGGCTGAAGTCAGTTTTTATTTTTTATCTTTGGCCGCAACCCATGGCATGTGGGATCTTAGTTCCCCGACCAAGGATCGAACCCGTGCCCCCTGCATTGGGAGCGCAGAGTCTTAAACGCTGAACCGCCAGGGGATTTCTTGGCTGAAGTCAATTTTAAGAGCCAGTCTTGCAGGCAGGCGGAGAATCTTAAGGGTAGCTGGTACCTCGGTGTGCCCAAGTTCTAACTTATGAAGGGAATAAATCTGGGAATTGGTTCCATGTATCTTAGAGTGGAGAACTAATATGTACACGTGGCCAGACCCCAGTTCTCTTCTGTTCTTCATACCTTTCATCATGCGGTCATCATCATTTACAGGTGAGGAAACTGAGGCACACAGAGATTGAGTTTATGGCTCAGGATTATGCAGCTGGCAGGTGCCCATCCTGGAGTGGGAAGCCAGATCTATTGGGTTTCTAGCATGCCCTGAAACTGCTGTGGGTGATGGCCTGACACCTGAACCCAAGGCTTGTTGGCCAGGATGCCTGAATTTTGGAAGAAGCCGTGTTAAGACTGGAAGGAATGCAGGGAGGAACGTGTGGCCCCAGATAGGTCACCAGGGAGCGTTTGAAGAATGTCGAGGCTAAGGAATGAGTACGTTCAGGCTTGAAAGCAGAAAGTATAACTCTTAGCATTGTAAAGGAGTTTCAGAATCTTCTAGATACCTCTCTCCCAGATCCTTAGTACCTCTTTGCTGTTTTCATGATAGAGAGAAAACCAGGGGAGAGGAGACACTTTCCAAGATGGCTCTCATGTCAGTCTTCTCTCCTTCTGGAAAATTCTTAGATTCTGCTGGCCGAGGGGGAGCTTCTAGACCAACACTGTCCAACAGGACGGTCGGCTTTGATGGAAATGGTCTATAGCTGTGCCATCCAATATGGCGGCCGCTATCCACATGGCGCTCTTGAAATTGTGGCCAGGGCAACGAAATTTTTACTTTTATTTAACTTTAATTTATTTAAATGTAAAAAACGTAAATGTAAAGTCTTAGTTAACATTAGTTGATTGAAATGTCAAAAAAATCACTGCTTGATTCTGTTACTGAACAACTCTTTTGCTTGGAACAGCTTGGGGATACAAAGAACCTACCTTTTCAGGGATTCATTTTGTGAAATCTGCATATACAGATTGAGTATTTCTGATCAAAATTAAGCATCTGAATTGAGACCTGGTGCAAGTGTATAAAACACGTGGCATTTGGGAGGCATAGTGTGAAAAATATCCCATAGATTTTTTTTTTTTTAATTTTTATTTATTTATTTATTTATTTATGGCTGTGTTGGGTCTTCGTTTCTGCGCGAGGACCCTCTCCAGTTGCGGCAAGCGGGGGCCACTCTTCATCGCGGTGCGCGGGCCTCTCACTATCGTGGCCTCTCTTGTTGCGGAGCACAGGCTCCAGACGCGCAGGCTCAGTAATTGTGGCTCACGGGCCTAGTTGCTCCGCGGCATGTGGGATCCTCCCAGACCAGGGCTCGAACCCGTGTCCCCTGCATTGGCAGGCAGACTCTCAACCACTGCGCCACCAGGGAAGCCCTCCCATAGATTTTTTGTTTTTTGTATTGCTTACATGCTGAAGTGAAGTTTTGGGCTACATTGGGTTAAATTAAGAATATTTAGTTTCACCGTTTCTTTTTTACCTTTATAGAGAAAATTTAAAATTCTGTGTGGCTCGCATCATGTTTCTATTGGATAAGGCTGCTCTAGGCCCTACACACCCTTGTGACCTACAGCGACAAGCTACAGCTCTTGACTTTCCAATGAAGTAGGCAGAACTTATTGCACTGTTTGTGTAGGTTTTAATCCTGGTGTTACCTCCTCCGGGAAGCCCTCCTTGATTGTCCGGGACTTAGTCAAATAGCTCATTTTCATGATCTCTTCTAGCCCCTGAAGCTGTCCTTGAATAACTGAGATATCCTCCTCAGTTATACTTTCAGTTGATTTGGGTAGTTAATAGCAACTAGTAGTCTGTGAGATCCAGGGCAGCCTCTGTCTTATTCCTTTTTTTTTTTTTTAAACATCTTTATTGGAGTATAATTGCTTTACAATGTTGTA
The DNA here is from genome assembly GCF_949987535.1 of Balaenoptera acutorostrata. Lineage (NCBI taxonomy): Eukaryota > Metazoa > Chordata > Mammalia > Artiodactyla > Balaenopteridae > Balaenoptera > Balaenoptera acutorostrata. The sequence continues at coordinate 180,801,322 of NC_080065.1, forward strand.
TTAGTTTCTGCTGTATAACAAACTGAATCAGCTATGTGTATACATGTATCTCCCTATCCTGTTGTCCTATCCTGCTTGTCCTATTTCTTGAAGCACTTCCAGCCCTTGGAACAGCAGAAACAGGTCCTCAGCAGATAGTTGCTGAAGGAGTGAACGAAGGAAACTGTCTTTAACAAGCTTCCTCCAGGTTGTCACTGCATGAACATTATTTCATTGTTTCCTTATTTAAGTCAGATTCACCTGCTTCTTAATTTGGTATGTTTTTAAAGAACAAAGACGGAGAAACTGTAACACAGTTCAAGCATAAACTTTGCATTTAATTGCTGGGTGGACATCCTAGCATTACCCCTTAAAACTCAGCCTGTGTGAGTTTGATTTGCTCGTCACAAAAATGGGCATGGACCACATTTTGTTTATCCACCTCCTCTGGGATTGTTTTGAGAATTCATCAAGAGAAGGTGTCTGCCAGCACATGGCCAAGTGCTTTACATGGTAATTGTTATTAGCGGTCACCAGGACCCCCCCCCCTCCTCCCCCGATCCTTCCCTACCTGTGTGTAGAGTGGTGATTAACCAGGTGTCACTTACTAAGGACCCGAAGCATCTTTCAGTTCCCACCCAGAGGTATTAAAAGCCAGTCTGACAAGGTCTGACATCTATTGCTGGTACCATCTCTAACATCCTCTGGGTATTTTCTGTTCACGCAGTAAATTGCTCTATTGTCTTAGACTAATAGGGACACATACAGCTTTCATGAGTTGAGTTAGAGTCATTGGAGATTAAAAAAAAAAAAAAAGCAGTTCTTTGTTGTCCCCTGCAGTTATAGTCGTTTAATTTTTTAATAACAACTTTATTGAGATCTAATTCAATACCATACAATTCACCCATTTAAAGTTTAAATTTAGTGGTTCTTAGTACATTAGTACATTCACAGAGTTGGGCAACCATCACTACAATCAATTTTAGAACATTTTCATCACCCCCCAAAGAAATCCCATACTCTTTAGCTGTCACTCCTCATTTCCCCCTCTCCAAGCCCCTTGAAACCACTAATCTACTTTCTATGGATTTGCCTATTCTGGACATTTCATGTAAATGGAATCGTGCCACACGTGGTCTTTTGTGACTGGCTTCTTTCACTGAGCCTGATGTTTTCAAGGTTCATCCCTGTTGTAGCAGGTGTCAATGCTTCTCCCCTGTTATTGCTGAATTATCTTCCTTTGTATGGACATGCCGCATTTTGTTTATTCATTTGTCAGTTCATGGACATTTGGCTTGTTTCCACTTTTTGGCTATCATGAATAATGATGCTATGGGCATTTGTACACACATTTCTGTGTGGACCTATGTTTTCCTTTCTCTTGGGTATCTACCTGGGAGTGAAGTTGCTGGGTTATATGGTAACTCTTTGTTTAACCTTTTGAGGGACTGCTAGTCTATTTTCCACAACAGCAGCTGTACCATTTTCCATTCCCACCAGTAATGTATGAGGGTTCTGATTTCTCCACATCCTCGTCAACACTTGTTATTGTCTGTCTTTTTAATTTTAGCCATCCTGGTAGGAGTGAAGTGGTATCATTGTGGTTTGGATTTACATTTCCTGAATGTCCAACAGCTGGTTAATCTTTGAATGCATATTCATATCTGATTTTGGTTCTGACACAACTTGGGGAGGATGGTGGGCTGGTGTTCTTTGTACCTGTATCAATTTCACAATTTCGTGTGTGTGTGTGTGTGTGTGTGTAAAACATAGAGTGTGAGGCTCAGGCTTGAGAAGCCCAGACCTGTGGCCGAGTCTAAGCTGTATACTGCCAGATATAATACAGGACACCAAGTTAAATTTGAATTTAACATAAATGATGAGTAATTTTTAAGGATAAGTATGTCTCAAACATTGCATGGGATATACTTATCCTAAAATGTACTTGCTGCTCATCTGAAATTCAAAGTTAATTGGGCGTCCTGCATTTTTATTTGCTAAATCTGGCAACCCTAAATGTTACTGGTGGGTCATATGTCCTTGGCTGATTGGCTTTGCCTCCTAGAGATCCAGTTTTCCCTTCTGTGGGGTGCGGATAAAGCTTGTTGGGAGGTGTCAGTGACGTGGTACCTGTCCAGACCTCTGTATGTAGATGCTGTTGATGTGACTGAAGCTGGGAGCCTCAGCCTTGGGTGGCATGAGTGTGTGGGGCTGGAACTGCCGTCCTGGTCCCCTTGAAGCTGCCTTCTAATTTCTGAGTGAGTGAGTGTATGTGTGTGTGTTTGTGTTTTGGCAAGGAGAGGCTGTCTAAAGAATTCAGTTCTACTGAATGTTAACTCCAATATAAGGAACACAGGAGGAGGGAAAGATCCAAATAAGTATATGGAGGAAAGGAAATCAGAGAAGGCTTCCTGGAGGAGGTGGCATTTGAACTGGATCTTGAAGGATGATGAGCTGCATTTCGAAATAGGGAGCTAAGGTATAAAGGACTTTGACAGTCAAAGGGACTAGGGCTACCCTGTTCAGTCCAGTAGCCACTAGCTACATGTGTCTATTTCTGTTTACACTATCTAAAGTAAAATCAAATATTGAGTTCCTCAGTCTTATATCAGTCACATTTCAAGTGCTAGACAGCCACAAATGGCCAGTGGCTTCCATAGTGGCCAGTGCATATATAGAACATCTCTATCATTGCAGAAGTTCTGTTGGACTTTGTTGGACTAAGGCAAGGGTCACCAAACTACCATCCCAGGGGGAAACACCAACCCACAGCCTGCTTTTATAATAAAGTTTTATTGGAACACAGCCATATCCACTCATTGTCTCTGGCTGCTTTTGAGCTATAATGGCTGAGTGGAGTAGTCTAAACAGAGACTGACTGCAAAGCTGAACATATTTACTATCTGAGCCCTTATAGAAAATATTTGCCCACCCTGGTCTAGGGGAATGAAGGCACAGAGCCTAGAGGTGACACCATGATATGTTTGGGAGAAATAAACAATAACAAAATAGCTGAAATTAATTGAGCACTTACTGTGTGGCAGCCACTGCTTGGGTGCCTGCATTATTTCACTCATTCCTCTTCATAGGTCATGTTATAGGGAAGGCTTGGAAGGCCCCCTTGGAATTGGAGAGTAGTGGGCAGGCCTGTTTCACGTGGTGCAGGGGATGGAGGGGCAGAACCTTGAGGGCCGCGAGAGGAAAGTGCAGGGTCATGGGGAGACATAGAGGGTGTCAGAGCAAGGGAGGGGCCACCTGCAGGAGAATGGGTGTGCAGGGTGTTTGTGCAGGGGAGATCAGACTCTCTGGGAAGCCCTTGCCACACCCAGGTAAAAGGTAATTAGGCCTTGGCTGCCTGCCAGGAGGGCGGGTTGGGAAGGAGTGTTAGGAAAGCAGGAGAACTGACAAAACAAAGTCAGCTCTCCTTGCCCCATTTCTGATGTGGGCACCTTTATCCCCATACATCCATTTCCTGAAGATCTTCCACACCGACTCACTGGGGACAGCTCCCCTTTCTCCTTCCTCACCTGCTGCATTACTCAATCCCCTGTAATCCCAATGTCTTCATTGCATCATATTTGATGCGATGCTTTTAAGGCTTCTAATGGGTACTGCCAACGGAATTATTATTATTATGATTTGCCTTTCAGGAGTAATTACTTACACACAGACACCTTACAGAGAAAGCCACTGAACCAGGCTGGCTGTAGAATTTACAGGGTCCAGTTCAGAATGAAATCTTGGGACCCCTCACTCAAGAATAATTAAGGATTTCAAGACGGAAGAGCATTAAGCCAAGGGCAGGGCCCTTCTGAGCGGGCGTGGGACCCAGGTCACATGCCCATGTGGCTGGCCCTGCCACTAATTCTTATGAACCATCCGTGGGGTGTTTGTTCACCTGTCTTGCTCTCTGCCTGTTTGCCCTTCTAGTGTGCCCCGGCATGGATATCCGGAATAACCTCACCCGGCTGCACGAGCTGGCCAACTGCTCGGTCATCGAAGGACATTTGCAGATCCTATTGATGTTCAAAACGAGACCTGAGGACTTCCGAGACCTCAGTTTCCCCAAGCTCATCATGATCACTGATTACTTGCTGCTCTTCCGGGTCTACGGGCTGGAGAGCCTGAAGGACCTGTTCCCCAACCTCACGGTCATCCGGGGCTCCCGCCTCTTCTTTAACTACGCGCTGGTCATCTTCGAGATGGTTCACCTGAAGGAGCTTGGCCTCTACAACTTGATGAACATCACCCGGGGCTCCGTCCGCATCGAGAAGAACAATGAACTCTGCTACCTGGCCACCATCGACTGGTCTCGCATCCTGGATTCCGTGGAGGATAATTACATCGTGCTGAACAAAGACGACAATGAGGAGTGTGGGGACATTTGTCCCGGCACCGCGAAGGGCAAGACCAACTGCCCTGCCACCGTCATCAACGGGCAATTTGTGGAGCGGTGTTGGACGCACAGCCACTGCCAGAAAGGTACGTTGAGGTTCTCGGGGGTTCTAAGCCATTTCTCGTGGCTCGTTCATTAGAAGGAAGCTGGAGACATTGACTAGCTCAGGTGGTGGCAAACCTTTTTTTTGCAAAGACTCAGATGTTAAATACTTTAAACTTTGCGGTCTGTATGGTCTCTGTTGCAACTACTCAGCCCTGCCATTGGAGCGGGCAAGCAGCCACCCTGCAAGGAGGCGCAATAAACAAGTGGGCGTGGCTGTGTTTCAATAAAACTTTATTTACAAAACCAAGTGTTGGGCCAGATTTTGCCAACTCCTGAGCTAGATGGTCGAATGTTCCTCTTGCTTGAGAGACCAGATGAGAATGGGCTTTATTGTCAAAAACAAAACAAAAACATATGTATTTCTTATCTGATTCTAGAAGTATGACTGCTTGTGGTAGACATTTGGAAAAAGGACTGTGTAAAGGATAAAAGCAAAACATCCTTATTTCACAGTTATTGGGGGATACTTCCTGCTAGTGGCTCTGTTGTGTCTGAATTTAGTTAACTTTCTCTGTCGTTGGGGATTTAGATTATTTCTAGTTTCCACAAAGAGGGATGAACATTTTGGTGTCGAAGCTTTATCGAACATTTTTTTTTTTTTCCTTTGGGTTTTGCTTTTCCAGAAGTGAAATTTCTGGGTCAAAGTTTCTTGATACCGATTGCCAAATGGCTTTCCGGAAACGTACCAACGGGCACTCCTCCTAGCATTGGCTGAGAGGGAACACCTTGGCTAGCTTTGAGTGTTGTTTGAAAAATCTTTCATAATTTGCTGGAAGGAGGGGCTTGTGTGTTGTCATTGTTTCTATTTGCATTTCTTTGATTGCTATCAGGGTTGAACCTTTTAAAACATGTTTATTTATCATTTGGGTTTTCTATTCCTGTTCATATCCTTTGTCCATTTATCTTTTAGTACCTTAGTGGTTTTTGAAGTATTCATTTGCATGTCGTTTTCATAGCGAAGACTGTTAACTCTTTGCCAGTTATGTTTTCAGGTGTTTTTGTTCAGTGACAAATATACTCTGGCTGTCAGTTGCCAGAGAAGCTTAAAATGTTTATGGAGTTCAGAGCTGGGTTTTTGCATGCCTCTCATTATTTTATGCTTAGAAAGTCCCTTTCTATCCATAAAATGAACGTTTTTTTCCTCCAAATTTTCTATCTTAACTTTAATTATTATCATTAAAAAAATGTTTGTCCTGGGCATTTGGGACCTGTTTGTGTGCATGATTCAAAAGGGTATCCATTTCCCCCCAAATAACTAGTTGGGGTCTCAACCCCAGGTATTGCAGGAAATTTACCTGTTTGTCATTGATTTGGGGTCTGTTTCTGGGTATCCATAAATATGTCTGCCTTTCCTTGCACCGGGGCTGTTACTATTCTAATATGTATAGTTTTATAATGTTTTGATATCCAGGAAGTCTAGTTCCACACACACACTCGTTACTTGTTTATTGTTTTATTGACTCTTTTCGCACGTTGTGAAATTCCCTGGGAAGACTTAGCAAATGTGAGATGGAGGCGGGAGAAAGTGAGCGGGTGGCTGAAGGGTTGTATCACAAAAGATAAGGGAAGGTAGAAAGGAGGGTCTTCTCACCTGAGCCCAAAGCTATGGGGAAACCACACAGGGTGAGTCATGAGTAGAATCTCTAGACTCAGCAGGGAGGACTCCTTCGAGCTCCAGGGAGTCCTTCCATTCTGTGAATGCTGGAAGGGAGGAAACAGGAGGTGAGAGAGTGGAGACCTCTCTTTTGAGAGGTTGGTTGGTGAAGGAAAAGAGAATCTGGTGGTTTGTAGATATAGGAGGGAACGATGGTTATTATATTGTGGAAAAATCTTGAGAACGTCGGTAGGTCAGGGACACAGAGAAGCCAAGCTATGACCAAGAAGAAGGATCAAAGCTGGGGCAGAGTCTTGGCTCAAGTAGAGGACCACCCGTGGGTTTGGAATTTCGTAGAACAGGGAGACTTCGAGGTGGGGGTGGGGGTCAGGGTGTGGGTGAATAAGTTGGATGGGAGAGACCATCCAGATGAATTTGGAGGTGAGGGGGTGGTGTTCTCTGATGGTGAGGGGAGGAGAGGCTGTGTAGGACCTACCATGTTACAAGGACACACAGCTGCAAGGGGAGCTCCGTTATCTTTGTTTTAGAGACCAGAGAGGTTACTTAACTTGCCTAAGACCACACAGCTAAGAAAAGATGGCTGAGGTTTGCACCACATCTGAGACACAAAAATAGTGTGTGTGTGTGTTGTGTTGTGTTGTGTGTGTGGGTGCCCCCCTCTGTTTAAAGACGGGTGAGCTACTTCTAGCTGGGGTACCAGGGAGAACAGTGAATAGTCTTTTATCTCAGTGCTCTGTTTTCCAAATTCAGGTTCTTGTTTGAAATGCTCCAGGCTTACATATCTTGAGATATAATTTAAGACATTCCTCTGTGGATTTATTTCTGTACTCATTTTAGTCAAAATATCCAGGATGGTATTATCTGCAAAAATGTCCCTGATGTTTTGAGCAGGTGTTTTTATTTTATTTTATTTTTTAAGTTTTTTATCTTGTGCTTTTGAGAGCAGGGCTTGTTTCTCCAGCACTGGGGGTTTCATCACTGGAGAAGGTGTGGCTCTACACGTACGGCTGTGGCGGAGACCTGCCGGATACCTGTTCCTGGCATCTGGCATCGATGTTTGCTCCTGGTTTGTAATCAGTGGTGGTGTCCCCTAGGGGAAGCGCTGTCCTGTCCTGGTCACAGATGTCAAGAAATGATTGGTTTTTGAACCTACACTCTTGTCTATCAAGTACAACTCAGCTCAGGCTTTTTTCCCCTTCAATTTCTTTAATTGTGGTCAAATATACATAACATAAAGTTTACCATCTTAACCATTTGAAATGCACAGCTCAGTGGTATTAAGTACATTCATACTGTCGTGCAACCATCCCCACCATCATCTCCAGAACTTTCTCATCTTCCCAAACTGAAACTCTGTCCCTGTGAAACACTGACTCCCCATCTCCTCCCCCAGACCCTGGCCCCCACCATCCTACTTTCTGTCTCTATGGATTTGACTTCTCTAGGGACCTTGTATAAGTGGAATCATGTAGTATTTGTCCTTTTGTGTCTGGCTTATTTCACTGAATATAATGTTCTCAAGGTTCATCCATGTTGTAGCAGGTGTCAGAATTTCCTTCCTTTTCAGGGCTGCATAATATGCCATTGTGTGGATGGACCACATTTTGTTTATCCATTCTTCCATCGATGGACACTTGGGTTGTTTCCACCTTTTGGTTATCGTGAATAATGCTGCTGTGAACCTGAGTGTACATTTCTGGCTTTTAAAATGCTCATGTTTCTTTGTTGCTGTGGCTTTGGAAGGCTTATCATGGGATTTTTGAATGCTAGACAGACTGAAATGAGCCTTTAGAAGATATTTCCCTGTCTTAGGCAACAGACACAGACCTGTGAAAACTGTCCAGCAAGTCCTCAATTCCCCTAGAATCCTCTCCAGCACCTCCTTGAGCAGTTTTCTTGCATGATTCCCAGGTTCTGGAAACATCCAAGGTCTGGTCAACATTTGGGATGAACGTGTTGGGTTGTCCTCTGAACCCAGTTCAAACATTCTCTAAAATGTCCCTTTTTCCACCTGATCCCAAAACAATGCTGCTTTTGGCAGAGAGAGAAAAAGAAGGTTCACAGTGGTTAAAGTATTTAAAAGGAAAGTCACTGTGGTGTGTGTCTTGAGATGCTTCTTCTCCATCACTCTGTCTACATATTTGGGGTGGAGATGCCAACGGAGGCCAAATGCAAGGAGCCTTGGATGGGCAGAGTGGAGATGGAGTCTTTGTGAGCTGGGTCACAAAATGTGTTTATTGTGAACCTACTATGTGCCAGGCATTGGGGTCCTCAGGGCCACAGGAGGGACAAGTCCCGGCCTCCTTGGAGAGGACCTTCTGATGGCAAATATAGACATTGAATATTTGACTGAATGCACTTGTAGGAAGAGTTACAAGAGGGGGATCTGTGGGTGAAAGCATGGGATGAAGCCCTAAACTAGTCTTCAGAAAATATCTCCCCTCCCCCCACATAGGTGTGTCATAAAGACCCGAAGGTCAGCCTCACTGGACCCGTTTCCACGTGGTTACGAGAATTGTTCGGAGTCCTGTTTCGCCGGTCATGGCTCACGAGCTGGACCAAACCAGTGTTTCCCCGTCTGAAGAGTGAGGATAATAATGGCACCTGCTTGTCAGGGTTGCAGTTTTGGGGGTAAATGAAATGATGCACAGGGTACACTTATCCCAGCCCGTGACACTTTGTGAATTTTCTGGAAGCTTCTCCTAGACGCCATTGAGTCCACCACCCTTTCTGGGCAGACCAGCCACTGGGTAAGTGTCTGCCAAAGCTTGGCTCCATTTCTGACTTTGGTCTTGGGGCAGGCAGAGGAAAGCCCACCGTGTGACCTGCTGATGAGAGCTGAGTGCTTGGACCTATGGCCCCAGAGGAAAGATCGCTCTGCTTACCTGGTGCTTCAGCTTCCAAGGCTCTGGGGACCCCAAGCTCTGGGCTTTTGGTGGGGGGGGGGGGACCAGAAACCACAGGGCTTGCTTGACCAGCTGCCCCAGCCAAACCCACTGGCATTTTTTTTTTTTTCCTGGGAGGCCACCCCAGCTGCTCGCTGCCAGTCAGAGGGGTGGGTGAGTCTGGGGCACGATGGGTGCCAGGAAACTGGTCGGTGATGCCACATACGGCAGATGCAGGAGGCAAAGGGAGGCGAGTCTCTCCTTCGTGAGTTTGAGTTTCCATCCATGTTTCAGAGTCTCTGAAAGCTGAGGTGCTCTGTTTATATTAAACACTACCTATTTAAGTGCACGTACATTCTCTCTTGAAGGGTTTGCTTTTAGGCAGAGGTTTGAGCTTCAGATTGAAACTGTTTTCCCCTTCTTCCATTTATTTTTTTTTTTAACTTTGCCTTTGGTACTGTAATAATCAGAATCTTCTCGACAGTGAATGCTTGTTTTGTGCCAGACACTGTTCTAAGTGCTTTGCTTACCATACTGCAGCAAGTTCTCCCAGCAATTCCTTCTTACAGATGAGGTCCTGGAGGCCCCAGGAGGTTAAGCCACTTGCCCAGGGTCACATCGCTAGTAAGTAGTAGAGCTGGGATTTGAACCCAAAACCCAGGTATTCTGGCTCAGAATCTGACCTCTTAACCGTTGTGCTTTCCTGGCTCATTGTGGAAAGTTGGGGAACTGCAGAGAACAAAGAAAGCTGGGGTGGGGAGGTGCCCTAGAATTTGCCCCTGCCAACATTCTGGCTGCTTTTTCCTATAGCCCTTCTCATCCCCCTTTTTTTTTTTTTTTTTTAATTAATTTTTATTGGAGACTAGTTGATTTACCATGTTGTGTTAGTTTCTGCTGTATAGCAAAGTGAATCAGTTATACATATACGTATATCCACTCTTTTCTAGATTCTATTCCCATAGAGGTCATTACAGAGTACTGAGTGGAGTTCCCTGGGCTATACAGTAGCTCTTATTAGTTATCTATTTTATATATAGTACTGTGTATATGTTAATCCTAATCTCCCAATTTATCCCTCCCACCCTTACCCCTTGGTAAACATAAGTTTTCTACATTTGTGACTCTATTTCTGTTTTGTAAATAGGTTCATTTGTACCATTTTTTTAGATTCCACATATAAGCAATATCACATAATATATATTTTTAAAATTTATTTATTTATTTTTGGCTGCATTGGGTCTTCGTTGCTGCGCGTGGGCTTTCTCTAGTTGCGGTGAACGGGGGCTACTCTTCATTGTGGTCCACGGGCTTCTCATTGTGGTGGCTTCTCTTGTTGCGGAGCACAGGCTCTAGGCACGCGGGCTTCAGTAGTTGCGGCACGTGGGCTCAGTAGTTGTGGCTCGCAGGCTCAGTTGCTCTGTGGCATGTGGGATCTTTCCAGACCAAGGCTCGAACCCATGTCCCCTGCATTGGCAGGCAGATTCTTAACCACTGTGCCACCAGGGAAACCCAATATCGTATAATATTTGTTCTTCTCTGTCTGACTTCTTTCACTCAGTATGATGATCTCTAGGTCCATCCATGCCACTGCGAATGGCATTATTTTGTTCTTTTTAATGGCTGAGTAATATTCCATTGTATACATGCACCACATCTTCTTTATCCATTCCTCTGTCGATGGGCATTTAGGTTGCTTCCATGTCCTGGCTATTGTAAATAGTGCTGCAATGAACATTGGGGTACCTGTATCTTTTCGAATTATGGTTTTCTCCAGATATAGGCCCAAGAGTGAGATTGCTGGATCATATGGTAGTTCTATTTTTAGTTTTTTAAAGGAACCTCCATACGGCTCTCCATTCCTACCCACAGTGTAGGAGGGTTCCCTTTTCTCCACACCCTCTCCAGCATTTATTGTTTGTAGACTTTTTGATGATGGCCATTCTGATGGGTGTGAGGTGGTACCTCACTGTAGTTTTGATTTGCATTTCTCTAATGAATTGTGATGTTGAGCATCCTTTCCTGGACCTCTTGGCCATCTGGGTGTCTTCTTTCATCCTGGCTTAAGTTAGCTGCCTCCTCCATCAGACTAAGTTCTCTTGAACACAGGGACCACAGCATTGATTGTTGTGTCCCCAGGACCTGTCATGTAGATAAACAATGACATCTTTGACCACTTATTACTAGCTAATGCTTATTGAGCACTTACTATGTGCTAAGCCCTGTGCTAAGAATTTGACAAGCTCTGCCTCATAGAATCCTCACCATAGCCTATGAGAAGATGTTATTCCCATTTTACAGAAGGGGACACTCAGGCTTGGATAGTAATTAAGAAACTTACTCTAGGAGACCTTGCTGGGAAATGGTTTGATCTCAGGCTTGTCAGGTCTAAAGCCCTTGACCAGTCAGCAAACTACGACCCACGGGCCAAATTCAGCCCTCCAGCATTTTTGTACGGCCCGTGAGCTAAGAATGTTTTTTATACTTTAAAAAGGTTGAGGGGACAGACATAGAAAACAGACTTGTGGTTGCCAAGTGGGAGGGGAGGGGAGGGAGGGAGGGAGGGATTGGGAGTTTGGGATTAGCAGATGAAAACTATTATATATAGAATGGATAAACAACAAGGTCCTACTGTATAGCACAGGGAACTATATTCAATATCCCGTAATAAACCATAATGGAAAAGGACATGAGCAAGAATGTATATATATGTATAACTGAATCACTTGGCTGTATACCAGAAACTAATACAACATTGTAAATCAACTATACTTCAATAAAATCAATTTTAAAAAATAAAAAGGTTGAAGGGAAAATCTAAAGAATAATATTTTGGGAGAGGTGAAAAGTATATGCAATTAGCATTTCGGTGTCCCTAAATCACGTTTCGTTGGAATACAGTCATGCTTTATTATTTTTTTATTTTTTATTTATTTATTTAAACATCTTTATTGAAGTATAATTGCTTCACAATGGTGTGTTAGATTCTGCTTTATAACAAAGTGAATCAACTACACATATACACAGTCATGCTTTATTCATTTACGTCTTGCCCGTGGCTACTGTAGTAACAGAGGTTGTATGGCTCTTTAAAGAAAAAAAACGTGCCAGCGTCTGTTCTTGAATGTGCACCTTGTAAAGATGAGGGGGACTTTTGGGGGTAGAGACTGTTTTCAGTGGAAGTTGGAAATATCCCAGCATCAGGCCAACACAGCCCTTCTCCTCCTTGCTGACATGGAGTGGAGGGGACTGCAAAGAATGAAGTGTCATTCTTGCCCCTCAGGACCTCTCAGTGTGTCTGGGGAGATAAAAGGCAGGAATGAATTAACCATCTGAGTGAGCCCAGCCAGCAGGAGATGTCAAGGCAAGATAGACCCCCCTCTTTCCACTGAGTCATCAGACTGGTGGTTCTAGACATATTTGGTGCCGGGACACCTGGAAATCATCATGTTCTCTAGATAACACAGCAGAATATTGATAAATTAAATTCCTTTGTGGCTATGCCATTGTAGTCCATGCAGAAAACAGAAAAGTCCAACATGTGCATGGGATCTTGAATAATAACGACAATTAGAAAAAAAGATGGTAGATCGTGTAGTACAGTGGGCTGTTTGTTTCATTCATATTTATTCCTTTTTGTTTCGTCAAAGATCTCTTTGAAAGTCTAGGAGAGAATTAAAAGAACTATCCTGAAAAAATTCTGTGGTCTTCGTAACTTCTTTATCACTGAGATGATTGGTATTTTAAATTTATTTTTAATTTCTATTTTTTAATTTTAATTTTTAATTTTTGGCCACACCGTGCGGCTTGCGGGATCTGAGTTCCCCGACCGGGGATCGAACCTGTGCCCTGCAGGGGAAGTGTGGAGTCCTAATCACTAGACCGCCAGGGAATTCCCTGGAATTTTAAAAATTTATTTATTTTATTTATTTATTTTTGGCTGCTTTGGGTCTTCGTTGCTGTGCATGGGCTTTCTCTAGTTGAGGTGAGCGGGGGCTACTCTTCGTTGCGGTGCATGGGCTTCTCATTGCAGTGGCTTCTGTTGTTGCAGAGCATGGACTCTAGGTGCGTGGGCTCAGTAGTTGTGGCTCGCGGGCTCTAGAGTGCAGGCTCAGTAGTTGTGGCACACGGGCTTAGTTGCTCCGTGGCACGTGGGATCTCCCCGGACCAGGGCTCGAACCCGTGTCCCCTGAATTGGCAGGCGGATTCTTAACCACTGCGCCACCAGGGAAGTCCCTGGAATTTTTTAAATGAACTTTAGTTTTGGAGATGATTAGATTTTGTATAGCAGGAAAGAACAAGAGCTCTAGAGACTATGTTTCTGAGCCTCCCCTACCTTCCCCAAGATTGATGATAAGTTGTCACGGGCATCTGTAGAAGGAGAGAGATTGTCTCAGATTGGAGTGGTTGAAGAGATGTGGTTTGGTTTGGGTGGCAAATGATGCTTAGAAAGAGGGTAAGGGGGAAGGGTGTTCCAGATGGGTGGAAAGGCAGTGACAAAAGCACAGAGGTCTTGTGGGCAAGAGTAAGGAGGTTGCCTCTTGCTGTGAAGAGAGGCTTGTGCCATCGTGTGCTCCGAGTGCCTGAAGTTTACCTGCAGGTGTGATGGAGTGATCACAGAGGTTACATTTGGAGCTATATTCAGGATGTGTTGTTTCCACTGATATTGAGTGGACAGTTGTGCTGAGCCAGGTGTGTTGCTGGGACCCCAAAGTCCTTGCTGAGTCTGGGACAAAGTCTAAGAAATAACTATAAGGAAATAAGCTAGGTAAGCAGAAAGTGTTTCAGTAGGCTCATGAATGCACTGAAGAATGGTAGACCAGTTAGCCTCATATTCACCTGGCATCTTGGGGACTGTACTATCCAAAAATTTATTAGTGAAGGTACAGACTTACAATTCTAACAAGTGCTTGGCTTCCTGGAGCAGTCTTAGGGATACCCATTTAGCTACCTTTTCACTTAGAGAAATAAATCGACCCAATCCTTTGGAAGAAGGTAGGGTGGGGTTAAATACTTAATTATGGAAATGTGGCCGTCTGGTAACTTGGTAACTGGTCTGACGAGTTTTTCTTTTTCTCCCTCCTACTTGATGAAATTCATTGACCAGTTATTTCCCACTGTGACACCAGACCCTTTGTCAGAATTAAAATCTGTTCTTTGTGGCTAAACACCTGAAATGCCCCAGGGAGGTCCTGTGGACCTCAGCTCCTGTCAGGCTGGGAGCCCAAGTACTCTGTGGTCAGTACTTCTCTCTCCACACACCTGTGCCTGATAGAACATTCCCTTTCCCAGTGAAAGAGAACTGATGTGGGTGGTGGGGTTTGAAAATTGTATCCTTTATCTCCTCTCCCCTTCCCTTTCTCCCCTCTCTTTGTCTTGGACTTAGAGTCTTTGCTAGCTCAGGCTAAATGTCTGCTTACACTTAGAGATAAATAATGTCAAGAGTGGGAAACAAACAAACAAAAATAATTGCTTTCCTCTGGGACCCTGTTGTCTGCCATGGGTGGGGCCATCTGTGTAGCAGTAGATTGGGCTACTTTCCTCCAATTCCAGGTTTAGGAAGTAGACTGAGATCTCCCAACCCAGACTCAAGTCACAGGACACAGAGGCACAGGATGAAGTATGGTCATCAAATTGGCTCTGGAGGGGCAGCTGGTAGATAAAGCCCACAGCTGTCAAATGCCTGGAGGGTTTTGGGTAAAGGATCATTTGACTTTTTTATTATACAAGTTTTTTTGCTTCTTTTTTGTCCCATCAAGGAGGGTCTTGGGTCTTGAGTGATGGCTGCAGTCTAGGAAGGGAGTTTGATGGACAGGCTATACCTATGGAGTGTTTCCAAGTGCTCGCCTATGGAAGAAACTGTTTTCTTTGGAAGATCTTATAAGGACAGGGTTTCAAGCCCTGGCATGTAGTCACATTGGCAACCAGTGTGTACAGCACCAGCATTGTTTATCGACTACTTGCAACGCTTGTCCGCAAGCAAACAGGACTCTTGACACAGGTATCTCATTAGTGGTGACAAGGTTAAGGTTTTCACGTGTGCAGAGAAATCGGATATCATAGCAGGAGATATGCAAAGCAGGCTTGACCTGAAGCATTCAAGATTTCTTTTCTTTAAAAACAATCTTTTTCACTGTAGTAAAATACACATAAGATTTACTATTAGTGACATTTAGCACATTAGCCGTGCTGTGCAATCATCACCACTATCTAGTTCCAGAACTTTCCATCACCCCCACAAAGAAACTCTGTGCTTTTAGCAGTCAAACCCACTCCGCCTCCCACCAGCCCCTGGCAACCGTTAATCTACTTTCTGTCTCTGTGGATTTACCTGTTCTGCATGTTTCATATAAGTGGAATCATACAACATGTGGCCTTTTACATCTTGCGTCTTTCACTACCTGTGGTTTGGAGCTTTAGCCACATTGTAGCATATACGAGGACTTTATGCCTTTTTCTTGCTGAGTAATACTCCATTGTATGGATATACCATGTCTTGTTTATCCATTTACAGACTGACGGACATTTGAGTTATTTCCACCTTTTGGCTGTTGTGAATAGGGCTGCTACGAACATTTGTGTACAAGCTTTTGTTTGAATACTTCTTTTCAATTCTCTTGGGGGGATATATCTAGGAGCAGAATTGCTGGGTCATTTGGTAGCACTATGTTTAAGTATGTTCTATGTTCTTGTATAGAGTCAAGGTGTCTTTCTTTTCCTTTCTTCCCTTTTGTTTTTTTTTGCTTTTGGTTTTATTTCTTTTAAAAAAACATTTTAGGGACTTCCCTGGTGGTCCAGTGGCTAAGACTCCATGCTCCCAATGCAGGGGGCCCGGGTTCAATCCCTGGTCAGGGAACTAGATCCTGCATGCCACAACTAAGAGTTTGCGTGCCGCAACTAAAGGTCTTGCACTTGGCAACCAAGAAAGATCCCACGTGCTGCAACTAAGACCCGGTGCAACCAAACAAATAAATAAATAAATAAACATTTTATTATCAAAGAACACACAGATTCAGAAAACCACACAAACCAAATGGACAGCCTAATGAATTTCTTTAAAGCAAACAACCTTATAACTCGCCTCCCCCAGTTGAGCAATAGTACTTTGCCAGCAATCCTGTCTCCAGAGGCCCTACTATGGTTCCCATCCCAGACACAGCCCCCCCCCCCCTAAAATGGTCACTGTCCTGTCTTTTCTACTGGTCATTTCTTTCTTTCTGTATAGTTTTATCACTCGGGTGTGACTCTCTAGACAATATAGTTCAGTCTTGACCATTAAAAAAAACCGGATATATCTCTTTGGGCATGCCGCAGTGATTCCCTTGGTGATTTTGCACCCCCCCCCCCACCAAGGGACATTTGCAATGTCTAGAGATATTTTTGGATGTCGCAAGTTTTGGGGGGTGGGTACTACTGGCATCGAGTGGGTAGAGGCCAGGGATGCCGTTCAAACCCTACAATGCAGAGAAAGCCCTTACCACCTAGAATGATCCAGGGCCAAATGTCTCCTGGCATCCTGGGGACTGTACTATCCAAACATTTATTAGTGAAGGTACAGACTTACAATTCTAGTGCTGAGGGTGAAAACCCTTGTCTACAGGGTCCCCCTCCATCCCTTTCTTCTCTTTCCCTTCTTCCTGTTGGAGAACTGGGCGTTCCATCTGGGGCATGTCCCCCACTGTGAATGTTGCTGACTGCTCTGTCATGGCACAGTTCGGCATGGTCCTCTGTCCCCTGGACCCAGAACCAGGGTGAGACTCAGGTTCTATTCCTTCAGTGGACTTTATTTGACATCTGCCCCACCCCCACCCCAGCACTATTTGCAACAGACCATTTTGAGAGGTGATCATTTTGGCCACTTCTCTGGAGCATGGCTATGGGTGGTGGTGTGCTCTTCAATCATTATTTTTTTCTTTTTCAAAAATCTGAAAATCTTGTTATGCAGTCGAATAGTACTCACTGGCCTCCGTTTTTCAGTTTGTGATAAACAAGGCACAGACTGAACTTTGTAACAAAACTCTGTGTTCTTTACCAAGGCAAGTTTTGCTAAGAAAATTATTTTTATAAGCGAGGGAGGTATGAAGGTTATTTGCAGAGGAATTTTACAAGGGCGAGAAAAAAAAAAAAAAACCCAAGAAGTTGACCTCAGGATTCGTGGTGGTACGGAAGACAGCATAGTCAGAAGACCTTGAGAGACATGTCAGAAGTAAAACAGTAGGTGAATCTGAGAAAGGAAAGATGTCCCATGTAGGGATGAGTTTGATGGAGAAAAAGTTGGAGAATTGTCTTAAAGAGGCTCATGTGGTTCAGATGAGGGCATAATTCTTCACGGATTTTCACAGTTTTGAAAGGATGTCTTTGTGACCCACAAGCCTGGCGCACTGCCTGACTTGATTTGAGGACTCCTGGCCATTGGGAGGGTTATATTTATGCTATAGTGTCTCCTATTGGGGAATGCAAATAACAGCAGTGGGCATTTGGTAGAATGAAAAATAGGAGATGCGGGACCTAAAGTGAAGGATGCATTGGCATGTTGGCCCCAAGGTCTTGGAAGGAAGGATGAAGGAGGCTAACATAGACCCAGTTCATAAGAGTTACAAATTCAGAATCAAAGAAGTCAGAAAATGACATCAATTCTTTCCCCCTTGATGAAAAGTGCAAATGTTGCCTATACAGAGGTCAACGAATGTCTTAAGTTTTTCCCGACTCCGAGAAGTAGCTCTAGAAAGGGGTCTAGCCAGCCGGGAGTAGACAATGGTAATCCGTTCTTCAGAACCCGCTCTTGCCAGCTGAATAAGTGTAGCATGGCATTGTTTTGTAAGCAGATAGGGTAGGGGGGGGGTCCCTGGACAAAGAGAACCAGGGATGGCTTTCTTGACATAAGAGAACCCATTTTGGCCTAAGCCCTTTTGTGATATAAGCCCAGCTGTAATGCTTGCCTTGAATAGGTCTCAGTAATTAATAATTTTTTTTTTTTTTTTTTGGCCGTGCAGCTTGCGGTATCTCAGTTACCCCCGACCAAGGATTGAACCTGGGCCACAGCAGTGAAAGCCTGGAATCCTAATCACTAGACCACCAGGGAACGCCCAGTAATGAATGATCTTAAGGGAGGGAATGCAGAAACAAGGGAGGAGCTGTCAAGAAACAATAGTGCAGCCTTAGGGCAGGGTCCTGGTTCCTCATAATATACATACATATTATGTATATGTATTATATACATAATAATATACCTTTGAGTTCTGCAGGAACTAAAGCCCCCACCGAGCTGGAGGATGGAAGGATGATGTCCTGACTTCAGTCAACTAAAGCTTGGACTCCGTCAACCTTTGGCCCAATTCTATCCTGAATTCTCCTTTGCTCAAGTCCCCTCATAAATATGCATGTACCCTTAGCTTAAAACTTCCCCAATTTTGCTGTCTGGGGAGACATTGCTTTGGGAAAGATCCCCGGTGTTCTCCTTACTTGGGGCAAGTAATAATAAATCCTTCCTTCTCCCGATCTTTGGCTTGGTTGTGTCCATTGGTTCAACACCTACCCAAGAGGGGAACCCAGTTTTCAGGTAACAAATTGTCTATTTGTTTTATTTTAGAGGACGTTAGAGTATTTATAGAGGGCTTTGCTAGGCTTGGTCATAACCCTCATGCTCTTTTCCCCTTAAGGTCTTATCATCTTTCAGTTGCCACTTCTCCTGGGTAGGTGAATGGGATTCAGGGAGGGTAAGGATGTTGAGGGTCCCACCTTTGATGGTGGTGTGGAACCAACTTGGTGGCATTCTAGAGCTGTGCTGTCCAATAAGGTAGTCCCAATAGCCACAGGTGGCTAAGTTAAAATGAATTAAAGTGAAATAAAAATGAAGCATTTCTCCCTTGGTCATACTCACCACATTTGGACAACACAGACGTAGGACATTTCCATCACCACAGAGAATTCTATTGGGTAGCACTGCTCTGAAGCATTTCATTTCATGGTTAAAGATAGCTCGAGAGCCGGACAAACCTGGTTTTGGATCTTGAGTCTATTGTGTGACCTTGGACTTGCTCCTCTCAGCCTCTGTTTCCTCATCTATCATGAGGAAATGGTAAGGGAACCAGCCTCAAAGTTTTTTCCTTACTTTTAACTGATACCTCTTCTTTAGATAAAAATTAAAAAATCCCATTCCTCTTCTCTACTTTGAGTTTGATTTATTTCCCCCTTAAAGATAAGGTATAACAATGAAGTTTTTTTCAACCTTTGTAAGCCCTTGAGAGTCGCTGGAATAGAGGAAGGAGTGTCTTAGGAAAGTTGAATGTAACAAAGAGGCCATTATAGGGACATCTGAGCAAGAAGAGGAACAAGGAAGGGGTAGGTGTGTCGACTGGGGGTGACTGTCATCATGTCTGTGGGTGACCAAGAGTGAGGAATGTGTCAGCTCCTTCTCAGCTTCTCCTCTTTCTCTGGGGAACAGGGAACAGAGTGCTTTCAGTGTAAGCAGAATAGAGTGGGTGTGGGTAGAGAGGAAGTAGACTCAGGATGGGTAAGGGAATGAGGGAGGGAACCTCAGCCTGAGTTTGTCTTCCTAGCTCAGAATTGAGCACCAAATTCAGTGCTGGCTGTCAGCTGGGATGCTTTGTTTTTTCTCCCTGCAGAAAAGACATCAATTTTTTCTCCCTCCCTAGCTTGGGTTTGGATCCTATGATGGTCTCCAGGTTCCAAAAGCAGCAAGAGATCAATCCCCAGCACTCAAGTGCTTTTCAAATCTCTTTCTGCATCATGTATGCTAATGTTCCATTGGTCAAAGCAAGGAACATAGCTAAGACAAGCTTGAAGGAAGAGGGTGGATATAGATGCCACCTGTGGATTGGAGGGGAAGCATTTGTGGGCTTTTTTTTTTGCCATCTACCACAAAATCCCAGGGTGGGAAACAACAATGGAACTCATGAAACATTTTAGCCAGGACTTAGAGCTTGATCAAACACCCAAGACTGTGTATGGCATAACTGAGAATCTAAAATGATTTTCCCGAGTAGTTATTTCATTTCCTGGATTCCAGTTGTTGAATAATCAATTCCTTTCCTAAAGACTTTTGATGTTTTCTTTATCTTTTATTAAATGCAATATAAAACCAGGATCTGCTTCAGAGATATCAATTCTATTTCATTCATCTGTGTCTCTTCAGTACCATGCTGGTTTAATTACTATAGATTTAGAACATGTTTTATTGATGGTAGATTCAGATTTTTTTCCTATTACACTTTTTCAAAGTGTTTATTCTTCTTGTTGAATTTAAGAATCTCCAAATCTACCTCCTCCAGTACACATGAAATCCACCGAAATTTTGATTAAAAAATTGCATTAATCTGTAAATCTATAAATTAACTTGAGAAATTGATACCTTAATATTTTTCCTTTCCATGCAGGTATGTGATCAGTGTCTCTGTTTTTTCAAATCTTTTCATATTGTGCTTTTAAAAATATTTATCCCATATATTTCTTGCTGTGATGATTTCTGATTCCTATAACACAGAGTTTTGGTTGTTAGTTGTTGCTACTGTGAATAAGCATATTTATCCTGAATACAGCTCCTTTAGTTAAATTGATTAGTAGGTTTTAAATATTTTTATTCATTGTGTGCAGTTTTATTCTCTACAATTAAAAAAAAAATCTCGTCTAAATGTTGTACCTCTCATTTCATTTTAAACCTTATTCTATTGACCAGGGCTTCAAGACTAATATTAAATATTTAACAATGGTATTATCTGACAATCGTGTTTAATAGATTTCCTAGTATAAAATCATCCCTGCTTTCTTGTGTGGTAAACCCTACTTGGTTGTGATGAATTATGCTTTTAATATAATGTTGAATTTGATTTGCTAGGTTTGCTTTGTTTTGTTTTTATGGATCTTTGCCACCTGTGTTCATGAGAGAAACTGTGTTATGTTTTTGGTCTGTTTTATTTTGCAATCTCTTCATCAGGTTTTTTAATCTGACATCCTAGACGCATAAAATGAACGAGACAAGTTTCCATTTTAAATGTTTTAGAATTATGGCATCAGGACTAACACTTCCTTGAAAAACCGATTATTTGTTAGAGAAATCACATGGTGCAATAAACTTTTGAGGAAGCAATTCTTTAGTAACTTAAAAAATTTGCATACTAGCCTGTTATAGAATTCAGTCTAAATTTTTTTTTAACCTCTGGTGAGCTCTTTTTGAGTCAACTTTTGTGATTTGTATTTTATTAGGGATCATTTCATTGAAATGTTCAGATTTAATAGCATGTTACTAAATATCTTGTTGGCATATTCTCCTTTACATCTATTTAGATTTGCCAGTTTTGCTCTTTTTTTTTTTCTTCAACAAAGCAGATCTTGGATTTATTTATCAATTCTCTTTTCTCACAATTCATTAGTTACTGTTATAATCTGAATTCTTTTCATTTTTAGATTATTCTGAGTCATGATTTTGCTTCTTTTTTCCCCTCTGGTGTGAGATGTTTAGATGACTCAGCAAGCACCTAAATCCTTTTTGGAATAAATTGGGGAATGAATGAGTGAAGAATTTAATACCATACTTTTTTTTTAAATTTAAATAAGGAGAATTCTTTCGTATGGAAAGAGCTAGTACTTTTAATACAATTAAAGCTTTTAAGGCCATGAATTCACCCCTGAACATGGCTTTGGCTGCCTTCACAGGTTTTGGCTATATAACATTTTTGTTTTCTAAAGAGTTGGTGAAGTTAATTTTGATTTGTTAGTTTTGATAATCATTATCATGAAAGCTGCTTACTATCTTTTAATCACTTTATATAAATTATCTCATTCTGTCTTCATAGGCACCCTAAGAATAGTCCTTGCTTTACAGCCTGGCTTAGCTCCAGAAGTGGTAAAGTGACTTGCCCAGGGTCATACAGATAATGGGATGAGGGCAGGGTAGGACCGGAATTTAGTTCATGGTCTTTTTTCTAAACCATGTGCCTTTTTGACTATGCCACACTGCCTCTCCAGTTGAGTGAGTTAGGGTTTTAAAAACAATTAACTGTTCATTTTAATGGGTTGTCTCAATTTCTAGTTGATAGGATTTAAAAAAAATTTAACTTGTTGTGACCTGTAGAGTTTCTGCATTTTATAATTGCTTGTGGCTTCTTGGTAGCTGAGTGTCTGTTTACTCTGGCTTCTGTAATTGTTGTACAGAAGCTGGAAGAGTCGGTGAACTTAGAATCAAAGCTCAGAATCTACAATGCCACAAGGAAACATTCCCCTGGGACCCACATGCATGCGGAGTGTGAAAATAAAGGCTTAACTTCACTGGCAAAATGTCTCTGCCCTACGAGAGTTAGGAATTGTTTCTGCAGAGTTCTTATTCCATGCTCCCTCTGTTATCCCAGCTGCCTTGCCTCTCAAGACAGCTGGAACTAGTTTTTCCAAACACACTTTCTCTCTCCTTGTCTCATCATGTGCTTATGGTTTTGTGATGCTGGCTTAAAAGAGTGAGGGCTGGGCCAGGGCTGAACCTGACCTGTGGGCTGACCTGCCTGTTTGGCCCTCATTTCTATTTCTGGGTCTTGCTCTCAGCGTGAGGATGCTAAGAGTCAGTGTGACTTGCTGTGACGTAATGCAGTCAAACCTTTCCTTTAAAATGGCTTGTGATTCATCTTTATTTTTATGGGACTGTGTGTCACGTTTGAAATATTACAGTAGGAGTTTTCATTTGAAATCTAATAGAGGTTTTAATCTGCCATCTGGAATCTGTGTTTCTTACACGTTTTTATTGTTCATGACTGAGAGTGGTGTTGCGGAGGGTGGGTTTGGCCATAGGCTTAAGATCCACCCAGAGGATTCGGTCTGTTATCCAAAACCTCATTTTCTCTGTCTTGGCTGCAGCCAGAGACTGAGGGTGGGTTTGCTGATCGTAAAGGAGTCCTCCCTTGTATTTATTTTCTTTTTCTTTTTAAACCAAAACCTTTTATTTTTAATTATATTGAAGTTTAGTTGATTTACAATGTTGTGTTAATTTCTGTTGTATAGCAAAGTGATTCAGTTATATACACACACACACACACACACACACACATTCTTTTTCATATTCTTTTCCATTATGGTTTATCATGGTATATTGAATATAGTTCCCCGTGCTATACAGTAGGACCTTGTTGTTTATCCGTCCTATATATAATAGTTTGCATCTGCTTATCCCAAACTCCCAATCCATCCCTTCTCCACCCCACTCCCCCTCGGCAACCACAAGTGTGTTCTCTGTGTCTGTGAGTCTGTGAGTCTGCAAAACCTTTATTTTTCATAGCTCCTAAGATATACAACATGCAACGTATTCGGTGTCGATTTTACATCATAAATTTTGTATCATTTAACATAGAATTATAGACAGGTTTAAAACTTAAAAACTATTAAATATTCAACACAGATGTAGTGAATAAAAGTCACTATTTTTCCCCCACATCTTTCCCCCAAATTAACAAGGTCGGACTTTTAAGTTTGGATCATAGTGGGGAGGGTGTGGGAAGGGTATATCATGGCTTTAACATGCATTTTCTTGATTACTAGCAAATTTGGTCCTCTCTTAATATTTATGTTTATTGACTATTCATGTCGTCTCTTCTATTTTTTCTTTTTTAAATGTAATGTTTTTCGGCAGGGTTTCTCAACCTCAGCACTACTGACGTTTCGACCTGAATAATTCTTTGTCATGGTGGGACCATCCTGTGTATTGTAGGATGGTAAACAGCAGCCCCCCACTAGATGCCAGTAGCACCCCACCAAGTGGTGACAATCCAAAATGTCTCCAGACGTCATTGCCAAATGTCCCCTGGTTGAGAACTACTGCTCTCGAGCAAATAACCTTGTTTCTTTCACCCAGTTCAAGAATTTGCCAGTTCCCACTTAATCCTCTCGATGGGCCACGTCCACCCCAGTCCCTTTCACATCTCCCAAAGCAACAAGTGTCCTGACTTACAGTAAGCACTGCCTTGCGTTTCTGTATAGTTTTACCACCCAAAGGGCATCCCTACATTCTATGGTTTATTCTTGCCCATTTCAAAACCTTTTATTGTGTCTTTTTTAAAATGCATAACCTTTATTTCATAAGTTATCTATGTTTATTTCAGAAAAATATAGATAAAAGTATCAGGTCACTAATATCCTGTGTCCAAGAGCCATGACTTCTTAATTTTGATGCAAGATCTTCCATAATTTTCTCTGCAAACATGTATGTGTCCGTTGGAATCCTATTATGCATTAAAGAAAATGAGATGATATGATGGCATATGATACCAATGTTGCCTGTTTTTTTTTCCCCCTCTTACATCTATTAAGGCTCTTTCCATGTAAATATGAATCTATGTCACACTTTTTAAAAATAAATTTATGTATTTATTTTTGGCTGCATTGAGTCTTCGTTGCTGTGTGCGGGCTTTCTCTAGTTGCTGCGAGCCGGGGCTACTCTTCGTTGTGGTGCGCGGGCCTCTCATTGCGGTGGCTTCTCTTGTTGCGGAGCACGTGCTCTAGGCGCGCAGGCTTCAGTAGTTGTGGCACGTGGGCTCAGTAGTTGTGGCTCGCGGACTCTAGAGTGCAGGCTCAGTAGTTGTGGCTCACGGGCTTTGTTGCTCCGTGGCATGTGGGATCTTCTCGGACCGGGGCTCAAATCCGTGTCCCCTGCATTGGCAGGCGGGTTCTTAACCACAGCGCCACCAGGGAAGTCCCTATGTCACACTTTTAATTCCTGCGTTGGTGGACATTTTGAGGTTGTTTACAGTTTATCATTGGCATGGGAGAATGCTGTGGCAAAAATTTGTGTACTTACTTTCGTTTACTTTTCTGATTGTTTTCAACTTCTGTTTTTCCGCAGCTTGACTGAGACATAATTTACAAACAATAAAATGCACACATTTGAAGAGTATTGTTCAAAGAGTTTTGACAAAATTGTATACCCGTGTAACTAGCACCCTGTTCAAGAGAGATTCTCCCCATCACCCCTGGAAGTTCTCTTGTGCTCCCACCCTGGCAGTTCCCCACTTCAGACACACTTGGCTTGTCCTCGGCCATACCCCTTGTCTGCAGTCTTGCTGTGCACAGACACCCTTCATCACTCTCGTGGGCCCCCACTCTCCCTCTGCTGCATCGCCTACGTTTCCAAACTCTCTTCCTCAGTGTACGACACATCGTGTTGGTCCCTCCACATAGGTCTTCAGAGGCTTTCGTTTTCTTCCGGTTGGAATCAGATCTGGATACAAAAGCTGCCTCATTCTGCAACCCACATTTCCTGGGGGCTCACTCTGTGCCTGACGCTATTCTTAGAGCTTTACAGGCAGACCTCGGAGAGACTGTTGGTCAAGTTCCAGACCCCTGCAATGAAGTGAATATCCCAATAAAGCCAGTCACATGGATTTTTTGGTTTCCCAGTGCATACAAAAGTTATGTTTGCTCTATACTGTAGTCTCTTAAGCGTGCAATAGCATTATGTCTAAACCAAAAAAAAATGCACATAACTTTTTTTTTTTGGCTCTTCCCCTCGGCTTGCGGGATTTTAGTTCCCCAATCAGGGATTGAACCCGGGCCACTGCAGTGAAAGCGCTGAGCCCTAACCACTGGAACGCCAGGGAATTTCCACAACATACGTAACTTAATTAAAGAATCCTTTATTGCTACAAAATGCTAGCCATCATCTGAGCCTTCAGTGAGTCATAATGTTTTTGCAGTAGCGACATCAAAGATCACTGATCACAGGTCACCATAATAAATATAATGAAAATGACAAAGTTTGAAATATTGCAAGCATTACCAGAACGTGACACAGAGACACGAAGTGAGCCAACGCTGTTGGAAAAATGGCACCAATAGACTTGCTTGAGGCAGGGTTGCCACAAACCTTCGATTCGTAAAAAACGCAATAAAGCAAAGTGGAAGAAAGCAGAGAGCAATAAGACAAGGTATGCCTGTATACGTATTGATACATTTCATCTTCTCGATGTCCCCAAATCGATGCTGCTGTTATCCACATTCTACAGACGGGAAAACTGAGCACAGAGAGATTAAGTAGCTTGCTCAGGATCACACAGCCAGTACCTGGAGTCTTCCTTCTTACCTTTATGCTCTCCTGGTTCTAACACTTCTGTAAAATGGGATAGTGATACCTCCATAAACCCGTTGTTAAGGTTCTCTGTCCACACATGGCCTCTCCTCAGGTGCACGTTCCTGGAGATAGGTATCCCTTCTTCTTCTTCTCCTCCTCCCCCTCCTCCCCTCCTCCTCCCCTCCTCCCCTCCTCCCCTCCTCCTCCTCCTCCCCTTCCTCCCCTCCTCCCCCTCCTCCCCCTCCTCCCCCTCCTCCTCCCCTCCTCCTCCTCCTCCCCTTCCTCCCCTCCTCCCCCTCCTCCCCCTCCTCCCCCTCCTCCTCCCCTCCTCCCCCTCCTCCTCCCCTCCTCCCCCTCCTCCTCCCCTCCTCCCCTCCTCCTCCTTCTCTCCTCCCCCTCCTCCTCCCCCTCCTCCCCTCCTCCTCCTCCTCCTCCTCCTCCCCTCCTCCCCCTCCTCCCCCTCCTCCCCCCTCCCCCTCCTCCTCCCCTTCTCCCCCTCCTCCTCCTCCCCTCCTCCTCCCCCTCCTCCCTCCTCCTCCTCCCCTCCTCCCCCTCCTCCCCTCCCCTCCCCCTCCTCCTCCCCTCCTCCCCCTCCTCCTCCCCTCCTCCCCTCCTCCCCTCCTCCCCCTCCTCCCCTCCTCCCCCTCCTCCCCCTCCTCCCCCCCTCCTCCCCCTCCTCCCCCTCCTCCCCCTCCTCCCCTCCTCCTCCTCTTTCTTCTTCTTTTTTCTTCTTCTTCCACTAATCCCATCATGAGCCCCCCACCCTCATGGCCTCATCTAACCCTTATTACCTTCTAAAGGCCCCATCTCCAAATACCATCACATTGCGGGGTATGGCTTCCACATGTGAATTTGGGGGGCACACAAGCATTCAGCTCATAACATAGCAGGTGACAGTCTCATATGCCAAGGTATCAGGATGAACAATTGAGAGACACGTCTTTATTCCAGCCCTTCCCTGTGTCCAGTCCAAGGCTGAGAGGTAGGGGATACACACGTGGAAGGTGGGTTGACTTTGTCCTCTGGGACCTGTGATTTGGGGGTGCACATAAAGCTCACCTTTATTTAGATCTTGGTTTTTAAAATTTTGGATATTTGTTTTTAAAAGTTAATGTGGAAAAATATTACACATATTTTATGTTTATGGGATGAATTGTGTCCTCCCAGAATTCATATGTTGGAGTCCCAAGCCCCACCCAGGATCTCAAAATATGACCATATTTGGAGATGGGACCTTTGAAGAAGTAATTAAGTTAAAATGAGGTCATTTGGGTTCCAGTATGACTGGTGTCCTTCTAAGAAAAGGAAATTTAGACACAGACCTGCATGTGCCCAGAGAGATAGCCATGTGAAGACAGAGGGAGAAGATGGCCATCTGTAAGCCATGCAGAGGCTGACCCTGGCAACACCTTGATCTTGGACTTCTAGGCTCCAGAATCATAAGAAAACACATTTCTGTTGTTCAAGCCACCCAATCTGTGGTAGTTTGTTATGGCAGCCCTAGCTAACTAATACACACACACACACACACACGCATACACACACACACACACTAGTCGGTTTTCATGGATGAGTTTTGACAAAAGTGCACACCATGTAACCACCACCACAATCAAGATACAGAATGTTTCCATCACCCTCAAAAGTTCCTTCATGCTCTTAACAAAAATTTTTTTTATTGAAGTATAGTTCATTTACAATATTGTGTTAGTTTCAGGTGTACAGCAAACAGATTCAGTTATACATATACATATATTCATTCTTTTTCAGATTCTTTTCCACTAGAGATTATTACAAGATATTGAGTATAGTTCCCTGTGCTATACAGTAGGCTCTTGTTGTTTATCTATTTTATATATAGTAGTGTGTATCTGTTAATCTCAAACTCCTAATTTATCCCTCCCTTTCCCGTTTGGTAACCACAAGTTCATTTTCTATGTCTGTGAGTCTGTTTCTGTTTTGTAAATAAGTTCATTTGTATAATTTTTTTTTTAGATTCCACAAATAAGTGATATCATATGGTATTTGTCTTTCTCTGTCTGACTTACTTCACTTAGTATGATAAGCTCTACATCCATCCATGTTTCTGCAAATGGCATTATTTCATTGGTAGTGTTCCATTGTGTATATGCACCACATCTTCTTTATCCATTCATCTGTCAATGGACACTTAGGTTGCTTCCATGTCTTGGCTATTGTAAATAATACTGCTATGAACATTGGGGTGCATGGCTCTTTTTGAATTAGTGTTTTCATTTTCTTTGGATAAATGCCCAGGAGTGGAACTGCTGGATCATATGGTAACTCTATTTTTAATTTTTAGAGAAACCTCCATACTGTTTTCCATAGTGGCTGCACCAGTTGACATTCCTGCCAACAGTTCACGAAGGTTCCCTTGTCTTCACATCCTTGCCAACATTTGTTATTTGTGTTCTTTTTTTTTATATGTTTAATGACGCATGATTTTTTAATATCTCATTCAAAATCCGAACTTTTTTAAGAAGCTGCCATTTTGTTTTTTCCTGTTTATTATTATTATTATTTTTTAACATCTTTATTGGAGTATAATTGCTTTACCATGGTGTGTTAGTTTCTGCTTTATAACAAAGTGAATCAGCTATACATACACATATATCACCATATCTCTTCCCTCTTGCGTCTCCCTCCCTCCCACCCTCCCTATCCCACCCCTCTAGGTGGTCACAAAGCACTGAGCTGATCTCCTGTGCTATGCTTGATAATAGCCACTCTGTGTGAGGTGATATCCGATTGTGGTTTTAACTTACATATATCTGATGATTAGTGATATTGAGCATCTTTTCATGTATCCAAGGCTGCATTTTTTTAAAATTAATTTTTATTGGAGTATAGTTGATTTACACTGTTGTGTTAGTTTCAGGTGTACAGCAAAATGATTCAATTATACATATACATTTATCCACTCTTTTTTAGGTTCTTTTCCCATATAGGCCATTACAGAGTATTGAGTAGAGTTATGTGTGCTATACAGTAGGTTCTTATTAGTTATCTATTTTATATCATAGTATATTATAGTTATCTATTTATATTATAGCAGTATGTATATGTCAATCCCAATCTCCCAGTTTACCTTCCACCCCCACCCCAGGCTGTATTTTTTTTTTTTAATTATTATTATTATTTATTTATTTATTTATTTATTTATTTATTTATTTATTTTTGGCTGTGTTGGGTCTTCGTTTCTGTGCGAGGGCTTTCTCTAGTTGTGGCAAGCGGGGACCACTCTTCATTGCGGTGCGCGGGCCTCTCACTATTGCGGCCTCTCTTGTTGCGGAGCACAGGCTCCAGACGCGCAGGCTCAGTAGTTGTGGCTCACGGGCCCAGCCGCTCCACGGCGTGTGGGATCTTCCCAGACCAGGGCTCGAACCCGTGTCCCCTGCATTGGCAGGCAGACTCTCAACCACTGCGCCACCAGGGAAGCCCCCCAGGCTGTATTTTTAAAGCTGTTCAGAAGTTTTCATCAACAGGGTTGTGTCCACAAACATCAAATTGTCAAATTTAATTTGTTTTAGATAAAACAACTCAGAAGTCAAGTTCAAGGAAACACTTTGTCGTTGTGATGAAGGGCTCAGATGAGTTTAAATCTCAGCCCTTTGTTAACTGACAACAACTCTGTTTATTCTTTCGGGGCCTCTGCTTTTCCACCTGTAAAAGATAAAACTCCTCGTGGAGTTGCGTGGTAACACACACAAAATATTTAGCACATAGTAAGCAGTCATTTATGATACCACAGTTCAGATTAAGGCGTGTGAAGGAGAAAGCAGTCGTATATCAACCGTGCTTTAAAAAATAGTTGTCTAATTTGTTTTGTTAAAAAAACAAAACGCCACATACACACATACAGAAATGTACACTCTGTATCCATTCAACTGCCAATGAACATCTAGGTTGCTTCCATGTCTTGGCTATTGTAAATAGTGCTACTATGAACATTGGGGTACATGTATCTTTTTGAAATTAGAGTTTTGTCTGGATATATGTCCAGGAGCAGGATAGCTGGATCATGTGGTAACTCTACTTTTAGTTTTTTGAGAAACCTCTATACTGTTCTCCATAGTGGCTGCATCAATTTACATTCCTTCCAACAGGCCACTTTGCTAGGAGTCAGAATAAATAGATCTTTTAATAGTTGGGAGAAAATAAATAAAAGATAGCTTTCCTGGGCTGCTCAAATTTGCAGGGACTGGACAGCCTTGGTATGAAGGTATTGAATGTCAAGGATGGTAGGGAAGTTCAGTGGGCTGTGTGTGTGTGTGTGTGTGTGTGTGTGTGATGGAGTTTCTATCTTTGTTGGTGATGTTCTGTCATTGGCAGTGTCTCAGAGCACTTGGCTTCAAGGCTTTAGTGGGGACATTTCTTGAAACCTGTAGTCATGTTTTATTTTTTTAATATCCCTACCTAGCACATGCCAGGGCACACAGGGAGCTACTATGATTTGTAACCTGGGACTGCCACTTGCTAGCCGTGGGATCCCAGGCCAGTTACTGGAATTCTCTGGGGGCACCTCAGTTTTCTCATCTGTAAAATGGGAATACACTAGTCCCCCCCACCCCCCAATCCGTGGTTTCACAGTCCATGGTTTTGGTTATCTGTGGTCAACTGAGGTCCAAAATAGTAAATGGAATATTCCAGAAATAAACAATTCATAAGTTTTATTTATTTATTTATTTTTAAACGTCTTTATTGGAGTATAATTGCTTTACAATGGTGTGTTAGTTTCTGCTTTATAACAAAGTGAATCAGTTATACATATACATATATCCCCATATCTCTTAACCTCTTGCGTCTCCCTCCCTCCCACCCTCTCTATCCCACCCCTCTAGGTGGTCACAAAGCACCGAGCTATCTCCCTGTGCTTTGCAGCTGCTTCCCACTAGCTATCTATTTTACATTTGGTAGTGTATATGTGTCCATGCCACTCTCTCACTTTGTCCCAGCTTACCCTTCCCCCTCCCCGTGTCCTCAAGTCCATTCTCTAGTAGGTCTGCGTCTTTATTCCTGTCCTGCCCCTAGGTTCTTCATGACCATTTTTTTTTTTTTAGATTCCATATACATGTGTTAGCATACGGTATTTGTTTTTCTTTTTCTGACTTACTTCACTCTGTATGACAGACTCTAGGTCCATCCACCTCACTACAAATAACTCAGTTTCGTTTCTTTTTATGGCTGAGTAATATTCCATTGTATATATGTGCCACATCTTCTTTATCCATTCATCTGTTGATGGACACTTAGGTAGCTTCCATGTCCTATTGTAAATAGAGCTGCAATGAACATTTTGGTACATGACTGTTTTTGAATTATGGTTTTCTCAGGGTATATGCCCAGTAGTGGGATTGCTGGGTCATATGGTAGTTCTATTTTTAGCTTTTTA
The DNA here is from genome assembly GCF_949987535.1 of Balaenoptera acutorostrata. Taxonomy (NCBI): domain Eukaryota; kingdom Metazoa; phylum Chordata; class Mammalia; order Artiodactyla; family Balaenopteridae; genus Balaenoptera; species Balaenoptera acutorostrata. Next base: position 180,832,774 of record NC_080065.1, read on the forward strand.
AGGACCCTCCATACTGTTCTCCATAGTGGCTGTATCAATTTACATTCCCACCAACAGTGCAAGAGGGTTCCCTTTTCCCCACACCCTCTCCAGCATTTATTGTTTGTAGATTTTTTGATGATGGCCATTCTGACTGGTGTGAGATGATATCTCATTGTAGTTTTGATGTGCATTTCTCTAATGATTAATGATGTTGAGCATTCTTTCATGTGTTTGCTGGTAATCTGTATATCTTCTTTGGAGAAATGTCTATTTAGGTCTTCTGCCCATTTTTGGATTGGGTTGTTTGCTTTTTTGATATTGAGCTGCATGAGCTACTTGTAAATTTTGGAGATTAATTCTTCGTCAGTTGCTTCATTTGCAAATATTTTCTCCCATTCTGAGGGTTGTCTTTTCGTCTTGTTTATGGTTTCCTTTGCTGTGCAAAAGCTTTTACGTTTCATTAGGTCCCATTTGTTTATTTTTGTTTTTATTTCCATTTCTCTAGGAGGTGGGTCAAAAAGGATCTTGCTGTGACATAAGTTTTAAAGTGCATGCGGTTCTGTGTTGGCGTGATGAAATCTTGCCACTCTGTCCCACCCAGGACAGAAATCATCCCTTTGTCCAGCATATCCACATATACTACCTGCCCATGAGTCACCTAGTAGCCATCTCAGTTATCAGATTGACTGTCATGGTATCCTAGTGCTTGTGTCAGGTAACTCTTATTTTACTTAATAATGGGTCCAAAGCACAAGAGTAGTGATGCTGGCCATTGGGATATTCTCTTCTGTGCCTAATTAATAAGTTGAACATTATCGTAGATATGTATGTATAGGAAAAATATAGTATGTATAGGGTTTGGTACTCTCCTTGGTTTCAGGCATCCATTGGGGGTCTTGGAAGGTGTCCCCCATGGGTAAGGGGAGGACTGTTGCAGAAATATATCACGTGGTTGTGAGGACCAAATGAGATAATGCAGGAATGATAGACAGTATAGTTACATTGTTATTATTGTAATATATTGTAATTATAAATTGCAGTTACCTTGTTGCTATCATTTTACTTATATTGTACTTATAAATTGTAGTCATATTGCTGCTGTTTTGTAATTCCTTTTAGTTAATTTTAACAACCGAGACATGTAACATATAATAAAATGCACAGATCTTAAGTGCTCAGTGAATTTTAACAAGTGTAACCACCACCATAAACAAGATGACATCAACCCAGGAGTTCACTCATACTCTTTCCAATTAATTCCTTGTTATTCAGACTTCTCATACCTTTCATGCAAAAAGTGCATGGCCGAGCCTGAGACACAGCCTAAGAAAAGTTTTGTTGGAAAAGTTTGAGAGATGTTGGCAGGTCGTGGTCAATGAGATTCACTGCCATGAGCCATTAGGATTCGAAGACCAAGAATTTGGTGGCAGGGGGAAGGACAGGCGGCAGGTTGCTGGGTGGTAGATATACACCCAGACTTTGAACTTTATCAAGACAATGGGAAGAGTTTGAACCAGAACAGTGCTGGCAGAAGCAATTTCAGGATCAGGAACTTTTCCCCCTCTTTGCTGAACAGCCAGAACGTTCCACGGAGATTCTTCAGTTTCCTCGGGCGCAGACTGTGCAGATTAAGTGGGCAATTCTGAGTTTCTGCAATTCAGCAGGCTGGTGTGGCTCGCGGCTCCTGGCTCTTGTTCCGGAGGCCGCCCAAGGTCTTGGACCAGCCAAGGGAGTGAGTGCCCCGAGCCAGGCAGGGAAGCTGGAGGCTTTTAAAGGCCATAGCTCCGGCTATAGACACGTGTTCCTTTGGCGTTCACTTTGTTGAAAACACATTCCCTAGATAGTTTCTCTTCTGCACAGACCTCTGGGGTTCTTGGGAGTGCTGGAGAGGTTCGCTGTGTGAGGAAGGGCCTGATTTAATCTCTCCTAGGGGAGGCCATGAGCTAACGTGGATGGAAGGCAGTGTGCTGTGCTGTAAGCCGGACCCTTTGCGTGAATTATCTCACCAACTCTTTGGTGACCCAATGAGGTGGACACCATCATCATTCCCCTTTTATACAGGAAGAAATTGAGGCTCAGAGAAAAATCAGGACCATGCTTAAGGAGACCCAGCTGCTACCAAGATGGGTAGCTCCGCCCCCAAGATACAGCTCCACCCCACCCCACTACCCCCACCCCTCCCCTTCACAGCCTGACCTGGGCCTGGAGCTGGAAACCCTTCTCTCCTTATCCTTTTACCTGATCAGTCAGGGAAGCCTGTCTCTTTAACTCCTTAAATATCCTTCAAATCTGTCTTCCCTGTCCAAGCTGCTCTTTAGCTGACTTTTGCTTTCCATCTACCTACTAAGTGCCAGTTACTGTTTTAGGCCCTGAGGGTATAGCTGGGAACAGTAGCGATCAGAGTTCCTGCCCTCAAGAGGCTGACATTCCCTTGGGGAAGCGATAGATGCCATTGATTAGCTGTAGGCCAATGAGCTATCACTCCACAGCCACTAGGATGGCTACTATCAAAAACACAGAAAATAACAAGTGTTGGCGAGGATGTGGAGAAACCGGAACCCTTGCGCACTGCTGGCGTGAGTGTAAAACGATGCAGCCTCAGTGGAAAACAATATGGTGGTCCCTCAAAAAATTAAACATAGGTTTACCGTCTGATCCAGCAATTTCACTTCTGAGGATATACCTCAAATCTTTGAAAGCTGAGACTTGGAGAGACATTTGTACACTCATGTTCATAGCAGCATTATTTGCAATTGCTGAAAGGTGGAGGCAACCCAAATGTCTATCGTCGGATGAATGGATGAGGAAAATGTGGTATATCCTTACAATGGAATATGATCTAGCCTTGAAAAGGAAGGAAATTGTGACATATGCTACAAATGAGGACTTCACGCTAATAAGCCCGTCACAAAAAAAGACACAAATACTGTATGATTCCATTCATAAGAGGTTCCTTGAGTAGTCACATTGATAGAGACAGAAAGTAGGATGGTGGGTTCCAAGGGTTTGGGGAGGGGATGGGGAGTGAGTGTTTAATGGGGACAGAGTTTCAGTTTGGGAAGATGAAAAAGCTCCGGAAATGGACGTGGTGATGGTTGCACAACCTCATAAATGTACTTAATGCTACGGAACTCTACACTTAAAAATGGTTGAAATGGTCAATGCTATGTTCTGTATATTTCATCACAGTTTAAAAAATAAATTAGAAACAAAGAAAGAAAGAAAGGAAAAAGCCGTGGGCCTCAGGGAAAAGCTGGGATTTAATTCCAGTGGGTCATGAAGCCCAGGAAGCCCGTGGCAGGCTTGCAGGTATCTTGTCTCACTTGGAGAGCTCTGTGCCCTTTTCGTCTTTTGCGTCTCCAGCATTTCCTTGGTGGCTGCAACATGGCCATCAGCAGTGACATTCGGTGGATGAAGGAATGGGGAATTTGGGTCTGTTTGGGGAAAGAAGTAGGCACTGTTAAGTGTGTTCAGGGCAAGGGAGGGCTGGAAAGTGGAGGAAAGAGAGGTGGGTTCTTGCGTTCCATCCCTGGTGGGCTTGCTGTGGTCTGGAGGGGGCGTGCACCACATCCACCCACCACTGTTGCCCAGAAGGGCTCTGTTCTGGGTTGGGTTCTGTGCCCCCCAAAAAGATATGTTGGATTCCTAACCCCCAGGAGCTCAGAATGTGACCTTATTTGGAAATAGATGCTTTAGAGAGGCAACCAAGTCAAAATGCGGTCATTAGGGTGGGCCCCAATCCAATACGACTGGTGTCCTTATAAGAAAAGAAAATTTGGACACAGAGACGAACGTGTACAGGAAGATGATGTGACGAGGGATAGAGGGACGACAGTCATCTCTAAGTGAAGGACAGAGGCTAAGAACAGATCCTTTCCTCAGTCCCACAATAGGAACCAACTCTGCTGACACCTTGATTTCGGACTTCTGGTCTCCAGAGCTATGAGATGGTAAATTTCTGATGTTTGACCCACTTCATCTGTGGTACTTTAGCAAATGGATACAGGCTCTATCTCTGAAAAGAAGTGGGTTGGAAACCTCAATAGAGTTCATGCGATCAGGGTCTGGGGTTTATACGCCTGTCTCTTTTGTGTGTGTGTGTGTGTTTAATTTTTATTGGCGTATAGTTGGTTGACAATGTTGTATTAGTTTCTGCTGTACAGCAAAGTGAATCAGTGGTACATATATCCACTCTTTCATTTTTTAAAATTTTAATTAATTAATTTATTTTTGATGTGGACCATTTGTAAAGTCTTTATTGAATTTGTTACAATGTTGCTTCTGTTTTATGTTTTGGTTTTTTGGCCACGAGGCATGTGGGATCTTAGCTCCCCGACCAGGGATCAAACCCGCACCCCCTGCATTGGAAGGTGAAGTCCCTCTTTTTTTATTTTTTATTTTTATTATTATTATCTTTTTGGCCATGCCACATGGCATGCGGAATCTTCGTTCCCCGACCAGGGATCGAACCTGTGCCCCTGCATTGGGAGGGCAGAGTCTTAACTGCTGGACCGCCAGGGAAGTCCCCAGTTATCTATTTTATATATAGTAGTGTGTATATGTCAACCCCAAGCTCCCAATTTATCCCTCCCCCCTCCAACCCATAACCATAAGTTTGTTTTCTACATCTGTGACTCTATTTCTGTTTTGTAACTCAGGTTATTTGTACCATTTTAAAAAAATTCCACATATAAGCAATATGGTATTTGTCTTTCTCTGTCTGACTTACTTCACTCAGCCTGATAATCTCTAGGTACATCCATGTTGCTGCAAATGGCATTATTTTTTCTTTTTACGGCCAAGTAATATTCCATTACACTCCAATCTCTTAAGTCTCCTAAATTTGGACTTGGGCTCCTGTCAACCCCCCAATCTGTGATGCCACCATTGCTTCTATTCTGAAAAGTTTTTCTTGTACCATGTATGTGAAACATCTGGGGTCTATTACACCTTTGCTCAGAGGTGAGAATGTGACATAAATTTGTACAGCTGTGGTCCACCTCATGGGCAGGTGACTCACATTTCCTTTATTTATTTATTTTGGGGGTGGGTGGCGTACGTACATAGCAGAAATCTGTTTTTAGAGCCATGTATTCTAAACCATCCATCTTCGCATTCCTTTTGGCCTTCATGTCCTAATGAAAATGATTGTAAAATGATCCTAAAAGGGTCTTCCAGGTAATTCTTCCTTCCCATTTTTGGAAAGCACCCTAGCTTTGTTTATGCTTCTTAAAATGTAAAAAATGTAACCAAGAGTCAAGAAAGAAAAAGGAGAGAAAGTAAAAGAAAAAAAGAAAACCCAGAGGCTCTTGGAGAGTTTCCTTGTGGGATGTTAAACCTATAAATTGATTTGGAGGGACGTGACATCTTGATAATATTTTCTTGTATCTCTCTGTTTCCCAAGGGTTCTTTTGGTGGATGAGTAGGTGGGTCGATGGACAGATGGATGGATAGGTAGAAAGCCAGCCAACCTACAAATGACGCACATAAGAATTAGATTCTGCCTGAAGAAAAATCATAAAACAATTCTATTCTTAGAATAGAATAGAATTGTAGGTTGGCTGGCTTTCTACCTACCCGTCCACCTGTCTATCGACCCACCTACTCATCCAGCCGTTACCCACCCATTCTTTCATCGACATCCATCTACTTACTTTATCTATTATCTATCTATCGATCTATCTATCAATCTATCATCTATTTATCTCTCTCTCTATCTAATGTGACAGAGATTTTTAAAAAAGCACTCAATGAAATAATGCCATTTGTAGCAACATGGATGGACCTAGAAATTAGCATACTAAATGAAGTCAGACAGAGAAAGACAAATATCATGTATCACTAATATGTGGAATCTAAAAAAAAATGATACAAACGAATTTATTTACAAAACAGAAAGACTCACAGATAGAAAATGAACTTATGGTTACAAAAGGGGATGGGGGGGCGGAGGGATAAATTAGGAGCTTGGGATTAGCAGATACACACTACTCTATATAAAATAGATAAACAACAAGGACCTACTCTATAGCACAGTGAACTCTACTCAATATCTTGGAATAGCCTATAATGGAAAAGAATCTGAAAAAGAATATATATAACTGATTCACTTTGCTGTGCACTGAAACTAACACAGCAGTGTAAATCAACTGTACTTAAAAAAAATCAGTTTTCATCCCCGTATCCCCCCAAAAAAGCATTGAAAGTGGTAATTTTTCAGAATATGTAACAGGGATTGTGTTTTCTCATTTCACTGCTACTTTATTAAGTGCTTACTAATTCTAAAAGCCGTGCAGTCGGCTCGCTTCAATTTTCCAACGCTATAGTCACAGCACCTGCAGATAGCAATGATTTGCTGCCCTTTACCAATAATTATGTCGGTTATGGATGTTAACCTCATTAGGGCAGGAACTTTCAGAACAGTGTTAAATGACAGATTTGAATGTGGTTAGCCCGGCTGGCTTCTAATTGGAGTGGAATGCTTCAACTGTTTTACTGCAGAGGATAATTATATAATGGTTAAGACTCTTGACCTTCCTGTTTTGAGCCTCGCTTAGTGAATGGGATGCAATCAGGGACTCTTGACTGTCTCATATATCTGAGAGATACAGATGGCATTTGTCCACTTGTGAGGACAGCAGGTTCAATGTGTTAAGCTGTTAAAATAGCCTTTAAGACCCAAGCCCGGTTTTCAAGCAGAGTCCAAATGGCCAAATATATTCTGGGGCAGCTTTCCATGGAGGCGGGATCCTGGTGGGTTCCAGACCTGGGAACTCTTGAGACCCCATGGGTAGGTTTCTGAGCTGCCCTACACAGTGGTGGCCAGAGAAAAACTGCCTTTGTGAGCAGGACCTATTGGGTCCTTTTGTAGCTGTTTCTTATGCCCTGAGAGAGACCCCAGCTTTGGGACAGTCTGGTCCAGGTTTGCCAGTGGTTTTTCTAGGTGATGCCACCCTAATTCCTGTGTTGAAATAGGATCTTCGTGTGAAGGTACAGGTGTCAGACTACCTTGTTCCAGGTATATTAAGAAACAGAAAAACACCTTTCAGGATGTTATGTTAATAGCTGGCGATAGATGATGGTTTTCAGGAAAAAAAACCCCAACAAAACCAAAACGATCATGCTGCTGGTATGGTTATCACGGAGGTGGACTGCTTTTCTAATCCAGAATCCTGTGTGGCTCAGTGGAGAAACTGTTGTGTAACTTGCAAGAGAACGTGTAAGAACAGCAGTCCTCTTGGTGAAAGGGGAGACTGATGTCAGGAATCGTTCTGAGCCAGCTAGAATCGATAGTAAACTCGAAGTGCTTTGGAAAACACAAGCGATTCTTAGGCAGGAATGCAAGTTTTCCCTCGATTTTGAAGTGGTTATTTAACACGCAGCTCAGTTTGTCCCAGAGGGGCTCTCCAGCAGCCAACAGTGAATGTATTAATTTTCTAACCTTCTCCGTCACTTATTTCCTGGTCGTCTAATCTTTCACACCAAAGCCTCTTGAAAGTAAATGAAAAAAAAACAACAACATATGCTGGGAAACTCATGCCATTCTTGAAACATCCATATTTACCACCTCAAGAGCAAAAGTCACAGAAAGTCTGATGCTTAGCGTTGAGAGGAAAGGATTCTGCATGGCCCCGGGGCTGGCTTTCCTTGTTTCATGGGTTTCCAAGGTAAGATTTGAACTGTTTACTAAAGGAAATTAGCGTAATAAGTCTCCTCTGGCATATATTTCCAGTGTCCAAGTGGAATTGCTGAGATGTTGCTTAAGAGTAGTAGAAGGCGGGGTGGGGTGGGGGGCATCCTGTCAGCTTAAGGGATTTTTTTTTTTAATCAGTGTTTTTGCAATTTGGAAACCTGTTAGGAGCAGGGGTAAAATTGGGCTGGTTTCTGGGATTTACCTCCGCTTTGGGACAGTTTTTAAAAAAGTGTTGCAGCCAGCCATTTGAAAGACATACTTTTCCCCTTAGCTTGTTTCAGAATTGGAAACATCGAGCTCTTGGCTTTGATGCCGTTGAGAGGGCATCTTCTCACTCTGGGACAGAATTTCTCTGCCTTGGCGCTTAACGACGTTCAAGGAGGGATAATTCTCCGTGTTGGAGACTGTCCTGTGCCCTGCATGCGGGGTGTTCAGGAGCATATCTCTGGTTTCCACCCTCTCGATGCCAGGAGCACCCATCGCCCCAGTTGTGAAAACCACAAACGTCTCCAGACATCGCTAATGTCCCTTGGTGGGGGGGGGGTGCAGACTCACCCCCGTTTGAGGACCACTGGACGGGGATGATGGAATGCGGGGGAGGGAGGGCACTCTGCAGTTGTTTTCGACTCCTTTTCACGGCAAAATGGAAACCAGGACCCAGCTGTCAGCCGCGTGTGTGTAGAATCAGCGGTTTGGCATCGCAGCGCTGCCTGCTGACGAAAACCACATCTCCACCCTTGGGGGACCAAGGAATCTGAGGAAGTGTGATTACAATCCAGTGCGGGTGGGTTTATGGATTTCCCAGGTGCTGCACGAGGAGACAAGGAGGACACAGAAGCGGGGAGCAAACAGGCAGATGCCCCCCCTCCCCCCCCCCCGCCACCCCGCCTTGGAAGCCGCTGTTAAACACCTGATCGGTGACATCGGAGACTAAGAAAAGTCCAGGATGCCAGTCAAGTTTATTTGGTTCAGGGTGGGTGCTGGGAACTTGAGCACCCCTAAACTGATCTGGAGGAAGCGTCCAGGAAGGGGACTTCCAGCATTTTCCCCTGAGTACATCACACACAGTAGGGCGGAATAAAAAAGAATCATCTCATACCCACGATGGCAACTGGCTCATGGCAACGCTGGATTGTCCGACTGAGGCCCGGCCACTCACTAGCTGTGTGACCATGGGCAGTGAGTTAACCTCTCTGTGCCTCTCTTCTCATCTGTTAAATGGAGATAACAGTAGTGCCTAAGGTTGTTGGGAGGAATAAATGTTTAGCCATCGGAACAGTGCTTGGCATGTAGGAAGCGCTGTCTGAGCGTTAGGCAGTGCATGGGGACAGACTGTCCTTTCTCATGCTGCCCTGATGGGACAGTCACCTGTCTCTCCATGGTCTTCTTTTCTCTCCTCTGTCAGCTGTGACCTCCCCACCACCCCCTTCTGCCCCTTAACCTTGCTGTTTCTCCTTCTCTCCCCACTCCTCTGGTGCAGTTTGGCCAAAGACCTTTTTCAGCCAGCCAACTTAGAGATAAGTGTAACCTGGATATTTCATGGCGTTTAGAATCTTCTGCACAGTCCCCAGGCCCCTGTGTAAAAGGCCCTGGTTTATTTGTGCAAAAGCCCACCGGTGATGGGTTAGCCTGGACCATCTCCACTTTCATACGTGAGCTTCATCAAAACACTCCCCGCTATATTGAACCACAGTGCGTTTCCTCGGGACTGCATGTCTTTCTGCTTTCTTTGCCCCTCCCCGGGTACTGCCTGAGACCTGTATCCTTCGGCCGCGACAGTGTCTTTCTTTGTGCATTCTTGTTCCTCTGGTCCAGATGTGGCTTGGTTGCCCGGGGTGGGGCCGTTGGCAAGTCTCCTCAGCTTCACGGAGCCTCTTTGTCCCCACAGCTGAAGACTCGGCGGCGGCACTCTTGGGCTGCCCGACACCTTTGAGCTGCCCATGAATGGGTTTTCAGAGCTTCTCTTGTTTACTTCGCTGCACGCCTCTCTGTGGGCTCTTGTGAAATCACTGGGAGAGGAAAAACCAAGTGAAAAACAGCCCTGCTTGGTGTCAGGGCTTGAGGGTGAGGGGGAAAGACTGCAGTGGAGATTTGCATTAACTGGTTTGCACATTACGAGATTTTATCTTTTGTGTGTGTGTGTGTGTGTGTGCGTGTGTGTGCGCGCGCGCTAGTTTGTTCCGGTGGTTCAGGGAAGGGAAGATGGGGAACTCTGGGTCTAATGGAGGACAAGGACAGGTAACAGATACAGCAGATTAAGGGCTCTGAAGCACCAGGGAACATCCACAAGCCAGTATTTATTAAGCATCATCTACCAGGTACATGGACCTCATAACGATCTTTTCATGGACCTAGGATTTGAACCTAGGATCTGGCTCCAGAACCTCAGTTTTTCCTGCTATACTCTGCCTTATAGAGGAATGGTCCTTCTGCACTGGGTTTTGAAGGGTGAATAGGAGTTTGATGAAGAAGAAGCACATCCTGTACTGACTTCAGCCGCCTGTTCCTCTTAAAGCTGGCCAGAGGCCAATACCTAGAAGCCAGAATTAGGTCACTAGAGTGACCAACTTGTCCTGGTTTGCCTAGGACTTTCTTAGTTTTAGTACTAAGAGCCCTGCTTCTTGGGAAACCCATCAATCCCAGGCAAACCAGAATAGGCAGTCACCCTAGGTTTCACCCGGCAGCAGACTCTTACACCGGAGCCCGGAGACCCGTTGAATTCTCTTTGACTCATCCCTAACGATGGTCATCACCCCAAAGGCCCCCTCGAATCTTCATGCTGGGCTTCCTTCTCTAGACAGTTCCATTTCTTGGTTTGGGTGAGAATTAAATGAGATAATTAATGCTTATGATGACCTAAGCGAAGCATCCGGCACACAGTAACCCCTGGGGTTTTAGTCAGTGTTGTACCTTGACCTTCCTCTTTGCCCTGTGTGGGAGCTGGCATCACGTCCCTGGCGTGGGCAGGTTTCCTTGTAGCACAATTCCTCCAGCCTGGCTCTCCCCAAGGATGGAGCTGCCTCCCTGCAAGAGCAAGGGGAGGGCATAATCACCATCCACTAGGGAAGCTGCCTGTGTCAAGTGTCAGGATTTAGCAGAGTAAATAGGAAACAGGTTCAGGGCTAGGATTCAGGGCCAACCGCTCAAGGTCATCGGAGGCCAGGGATCTCCGTGGAGGCTGCAGCCCAAAGGGTCAAGCTGGGTCAGATGTTGGTTTCTCCTTCCTAGCGCCTCTGCCATCTTTCCTTTCCCAGTGCTGTTCAGTGGACCACCGGGCACCCTGCTGGCTTATTGAGGACGTGGTCTCTGTGTGTCCTCCCTCCTTCAACCCACCCAGACTCTGATGCAGCCTCTCGCAAATGGTGTCATGTGGAAGAACCATGACTCTTTCTTGGGTGTTTACCATGTGCCGACACAGGGCTACGTTTTCTTCTTCACCACGTTCCCCTAAAATGAGGCTCAGAAACCTCTCTCAGTTTTCATCCTAATTCCCAACGGAGCTGTGCCTCGTGGTGTGAACAGGGCATTGGAGGAAGAGGGGGGAAGCAGAAAGGGGAAATGTCCTCAGCCAAGGAGGCTTAGTATTTTCTGGCTTGCCGACCATTCTTGCAAAGTGTCGCACTTTGAGTCTTTCTCTGTCTTTGGAGGCGCGATGACCTGGAGAAGGTTCCTTTGCATCCTGGTTAGAAGCTTTCGACACTCTGGAAGAGAGGGTGCCCGAGCTGACTGGTGATGACATTAACACACGTGGACGGGAGCCCTAGTCCTGGGTTCAAATCCAGGTTTGACCACTTCTCTGCTGTGTGACCTTGGGACTTACTTAACACCTCTGTTTCCGCATCTATAAAATTGGGATAAATGATATCATCTGATGTGTACGGTTGTTGGGTGGATTTCATGAGACAGTGTTTGAAAATTCCCTAACACAGTGCCCGGCATGAAGCTCTGTCTCCCTGGGCTTCAGCTATGGTAGGTTTAAAACCTCCAAACGTTTACCCACCTGCAAAGAAGGTCATGGTCTAACCTGGGTAAGCCCAGCAGAGAAGAACAAAGACCTCAGGCCAGGTTACAGTCTCAGCTCGGTGACCTTGGGGAGTCTTTTAACTTTTAACTTGAGTGCATACAACCGGTTTCCTCCAGTCAGGCAGCTGATGACCCATCGTCTTGAGGTTTCTGTCACCTCCAACCCATTTGTTTATTTGTTCAGTAAACGTGTATGGAAGGCGGGCACAGGGGGAAATTTGACCCAGGCCTTGTTTTCTCAGGCGCTGCGGTGGACGTAAATGACAAGGCCTTGGAAGGAATGAGTTTAGGGGCTGCGGTAGGAAAGGAGGTCACCTCCTCCCTTCAGGGAAAATGTTTCCTCTCCTACCTGGTTTGCTTCTTAGACTGAATTTCCCCGTAGTTTCATCACAACGATAAAACCCTTTCACCAAGTTGCCATCCTTAAAAGGAGCTGATTCATAGAATGTTAATAGCCGACTGGCCTGGGTCTTAGGAAGTGCAAGTGCCTCTGTCCTGTGTATTAGCCATTGTTTCCTTAAAAAACCTGTATTCCCATGTATCTCCTCCAGGACGCCTTCTCAGACATAGAGAATTCTGTCTCTTTACTCTGGGTCCTGTTTGAGCTTGTAGGTTTCTCCTGTTGACCATAACAAGGATTGTTAGAGATTTCAAATTTTGATTTTAAATAATATGATATACAATAGTAGCATCTTCTGTTGATCAAGGGTTTCTGGTTTTTCTAGGACTTGGACTAGTTGCTTTCCATGGTTACACGTGTTTAATTTTCTAATCAGTTGCTATGGAGGGAGGGTTATTCATTACCTCTGTTTTACAGATGGGAAAACTGAGGCCCAGGAATTTGCAGGACCTCGCATACGGGCAGGTAGAGTTGGTTATTGAACACGTATCTGCCTGACCTCAGAGTCTGAGCTCTACTTGGTATCAGTTCTGTCCTGCTCCCCATTGGACTGGGAACCCCTTTTCCCCCTGTGTGTCACCAGGGCCCAGCTCAAGGCCAGTCAAACTAGAGAAAGAGCAAGTGTGGTCTGGCTGGGGGTCCTGTGATCGTCACAATTCGCACGTGTTGTCGAGATGGTTACGGGCAAAAAGGCAGCTATTGGAGATTCATGCGAGGAAGTGCAAGGAATTTACTGGAAGGCAGGGGGTATTGGTGGATGTGAACAGTCAGGAAGCCTGAGTTTGAAGACTGTACAGTGTGGACATTAAAAGTTGCAGCTCTGGGGGCTTCCCTGGTGGCGCAGTGGTTGAGAATCTGCCTGCCAATGCAGGGGACACGGGTTCGAGCCCTGGTCTGGGAAGATCCCACATGCTGCGGAGCAATTAGGCCCGTAAGCCACAATTACTGAGCCTGCGTGTCTGGAGCCTGTGCTCCGCAACAAGAGAGGCCACAACAGTGAGAGGCCCGCGCACCGCGGTGAAGAGTGGCCCCCGCTTGCCGCAACTAGAGAAAGCCCTCGCACAGAAACGAAGACCCAACACATGCAAAAATAAATAAATAAAAATAAATAAATTAAAAAAAAAATAGTTACAGCTCTGGAACCAGACTGCCTGGGTTCAAATCCTGGCTCCATCCACCACGACCTTGATGTGTGACCTTGAGCAAATGACCGAACCTTCTGTTCCCTCATTTACAAAATGAGGATAATTTTGGACCTGATGTGGTGAATGGGAGAATGCAGAGTCCCCTACTACAATGCCTGGCATGTAGGGCTGGCTACCATTATTGCTGCTTGAGTTGGTTTTTTTTTCCCCCCTTTTTTGTGGTAATATATACATAATGTGAAATTTATCATTTTAACCATTTTTAAGTGTACAGTTCACTGTCATTAAGTCCATTTACACAGTTGTGCAACCATCCCCACCATCTACCTCCAGAACTTTCTCATCTCCCCAAAATGAAACTCTGTCCCCATGAAACACTGATTCCCCACCCCCTCCCCCAGCCCCTGGCTCCCGCCATCTTACCTTATGTCTCTATGGATCTGACTCCTCTAGGGACCTCGTATAAGTGGAATCAGACAGTACTTGTCCTTTTGTGATTGGCTTCTTTCACTGAGTATCATGTCCTCAAGCTTCATCCATGTTGGAGCAGGTGTCAGAATCTCCTTCCTTTTTAAGGCTGAATAATAATCCATGGCATGGATGGACCACACTGGGCTTATCCAGTCATCTGTCAATGGTGCTCCTTGGGTTTTAAAACCCAACTCTGCACTGACATCTCACACATGTGTGCCCAGGCCGTGGGCAGCTAGTGGATTTTCCACCACATGCAAGTAAGTACAGGATAAAGCCCTGCTTTTCCACCCCCTGGCTGTGTGTGCCCTCAGTCAAGTCTCTAGGAGAAATGAGAAAACCCAACCCATTTTACAAGATGACCTTGGGGAATGGAATGAAACAAGACACTCGAAATTGCTCGGAAATGTCCAACAAACGCGGACCCCAAAGTGTCTACTTCCTTCTTCTCACATCGAGCGGTTCTATTTAACTTTTTCTGTTGGAAGCCTTTCCCCGCTGGAGTTGGGTTGCTGATGGTGTCCTTTTCTTCGTGAGTTCTTTTAGCAGCCCATGCACCAGGCTAAAGATTATCTGACTCTAAAGGTGGGCAAATGATTTGCAACCTTTGCTTCTGAAATCGTCCTGAGACACTCTTTGTCTCCATGTATTAAAAACCCAGAAAGGAGAGTTTATCCTGAGTATTCCCCGGTGAGTGAAACAAAAGGAAAATGGATGTTTAATAATAATTCTTTGCATACTTCATCGAGGGTGGGTTCTTGCAGTGCCCTATAGGGGTTTGAGGAATCCTCAGCATTTGTTCCAAGGCTCATATTTTAAATGGAGCGGAGAAAGGACCCTCACTGCTGGCCTGGGGTCCCTGAGGGACTGGGGCTGCTGGAGGCTGGCAGGGGGTGGCCCAGAAGCAAGTAGGAGCTTCTCTCTAACTCTGCCTGGCTGTCTGCTAGGCTGGAAACATCGTGAGGGCCGTGGCCACAGGACACCCATGGCCTGGCGCGTGGCTGGCTCTCAACAAAATTCCGACAGGTGGATGGTGCTTCCACGCATGTGTGCAAGTTGGGAGCTGAGCTGGAGTTGCAAGAAGTAGAGTGTGGGGATGACCAGAAACTGGGGTGTGACTGCAGGGAGGCCTGGGGGAGGGGTGCTGGAGCCTCTGAAGCTGTAAGTCAGGGCTAGATGGACATTTCAGCCCCATCTGCTTTTATGATTTCCCTCTGTCTTTGCCACGGGTGAGGCTCTAAGGCAGGGGTTCTCACCCGAGGGTGATTCTGGTGATGTCTGGGGACATCTGTGGTCGTGACAACTGGGGGCGATGGGGGGTGTCCTGGCATCTAGTGGGTGGGGACCGGGGAGGCTGGCCCACATCCCGTAGGCCCAGGACTGTCCCCCATCACAGAGAATGATCTGGCCCCAGATGTCAACAATTGCGAAACCGTACTCTAAGACCTCAGAGATGGCATTCTCAGTCTGAGATCTTTCTTGGTCCAAGTTGGTGACTTAGGAAAGTACCCCGGAGTTACCAGGTGTGAAACTGGCAAGGATAAAGGAAGGGGTGGTAGCGGTGTCCTGCCCTGCCTCCATTACCCAATATCCCCTCCAAAGCCCTGTTGGGCGGAAGGTGTGTTTGCTGCCTCTTGCCCAGGCCCCCTCCCTCGATAAGCTCTGTGGATTGGTCCAGTTTGCATCGATGGGGACAGCGTCCTACCCCATGACTGCCCCGTACCCCATAGCTCTCCATCCGTGGGAGAGGACACAGCTGCTCCGCTTATAACTCTGGCCCCTGTGTAAATGTGCTTGTGCATGTTTTGGTTCAGAGGGTCACTGGGTTGTGTGCTTTGCTTTTGTCGTTAGTTAATTTAATTTGTTGCTAATAATAAAACCCGGAACTTACCTGGCCTTGATGCCCCAGGTCACTCATTGAGGAAGCTTGGCATGCACATCCTTCTCAAAGGCTGGCTTTGGAAAAATCAGAGGGTGGAGTAAAATCCTTCCCTTGCAGCTCCTGAAAATGGAATTTAGCTTATTGCTAAATAAAGCAACAACTTGACCCCAAAGGGGTCAGTTTTTCTAGAATTACCTGGTTGTTTCACGGGCAGTTTGACTGAAGTCTCTGGATGGGGACCATGGGGCACAAAACATAAAGCAGCACCAAAACAAACAAACAAAAACACCAAAACCCTCAGTATTTTTTTTTTTAATTAAAAAATTTTTTTTTATTTTTTATTTTTGGCTGCATTGGGTCTTTGTTGATGCGCGCGGGCTTTCTCTAGTTGTGGCAAGCGGGGGCTACTCTTTGTTGCGGTGCGCGGGCTTCTCATTGCGGTGGTTTCTCTTGTTGTGGTGCATGGGCTCTAGGCGCGCGGGCTTCAGTAGTTGTGGCGCACGGGCTTAGTTGCTCCGCGACATGTGGGATCTTCCCGGACCAGGGCTTGAACCCGTGTCCCCTGCATTGGGAGGCGGATTCTTAACCACTGTGCCACCAGGGAAGATCCCCCCTCAGTATATTAATGCACTATTTTTTCTTCTTTTTTAAAATTTTATTGAAGTATAGTTGATGTACAATACTCCATAAGTTACTGGTGTACAATATAGTGATTCACAATTTTTAAAGGTCATACTCCATTTATAGTTATTATAAAATATTGGCTATATTTCCCGTGTGGTACAATATATCCTTGTAGCTTATTTTATACACAGTACTTTGTACCTCTTAATCCCCTACCCCTATATTGCCCCTTCCCTTCCCTCCATTCAACCTATTTTTATTTATTTATTTTTTTATTATTTATGCCTTCGTTTCTGTGCGAGGGCTTTCTCTAGTTGTGGCAAGTGGGGGCCACTCTTCATCGTGGTGCGCGGGCCCCCCACTATCGCGGCCTCTCGTTGCGGAGCACAGGCTCCAGACGCGCAGGCTCAGTAATTGTGGCTCACGGGCCCAGTTGCTCCGTGGCATGTGGGATCTTCCCAGACCAGGGCTCGAACCCGTGTCCCCTGCATTGGCAGGCAGACTCTCAACCACTGCGCCACCAGGGAATCCCCCAACCTATTTTTTAAAATGCAGTGGTCAAACCCATTTTAAAGAGATTTGCAAGGAAAAGTAAGTAAGGCCTTTCCTCGTCCACTCTCTCCCCAGACACAACCCCCACTCTGAGTTTCTTGTTCACCCCGTGGAATTTTATGTGTACACGTGTGTGGCTGTCACACACATCTGCCTGCCCCCCTTTTACACAAATACCCTTTTTTCCCTGTTGCTCTGTGGCTCGGCTTTCTCCGTTAACAGCACTTCCTAGAAGTTGTCAGAATCTTTTTCTTCTGTGGCCACGGTCATTAGTGATGTATTTATGCAACCCGCAATCCACGGACATTTCCAGCCCTTTGTTATTATCAATGGTGAACCTGCTGAGTGGCCTCTTCCTTGAAAGGTACAGCATTTTTTGTTTGGGGGATGCTGACGGTGTCCCAGACCTTGCTCTGGCATTGGAGGGTGCAGGTGAATTTGTATTCAAAGATGGGGGTGATGCAGAACATTCTGGATTTTAACCTGCGAGTTACTCACGTGTGATTTTTATCCTCAAACCCACACGGCTCTTTTATGGAGTCAAATACATGACTTTTGCAGAGTCGATCTCAATGTGTGCACACATTTAAGAGCGTAGGCTGGAGATTCCAAATAAATGTCTAGCCTCTGCAGGCTGCCCCGGGGAGGGAGGTGTGTTGTACATTCACTGCTCTCTGCAAGGCGTGCTTGGAGGAATTACGCCTTAATTATGATGGCGATGCCAGGCTTGTGCTGAGACCCACACTGGCCTCAGGTGGGTCATGCATCCAGACTCCAGTGTGGGTGACATTACACTGAACGCTCCCACCTGGCCTGTGTTGTTTCCGAGGTTGTACAGTCAGCCCTGCTCTAAGGCTCGATTTGAAGACTTGAATTTATTCCAACACGATACAGGACCAATTTGAGCATGATGCAAATTTTGAGTTTGCCATCATTAATCATTAGAGAAATGCAAATCAAAACTACAATGAGATATCATCTCACACCAGTCAGAATGGCCATCATCAAAAAATCTACACACAATAAATGCTGGAGAGGGTGTGGAGAAAAAGGAACCCTCCTGCACTGTTGGTGGGAATGTAAATTGATACAGCCACTATGGAGAACAGTATGGTGGTTCCTTAAAAAACTAAAAATAGAACTACCATATGACCCAACAATCCCACTACTGGGCATATACCCTGAGAAAGCCATAATTCAAAAAGAGTCACGTACCAAAATGTTCATTGCAGCTCTATTTACAATAGCCAGGACACGGAAGCAACCTAAGTGTCCATCAACAGATGACTGGATAAAGAAGATGTGGCACATATATACAAAGGAATATTACTCAGCCATAAAAAGAAATGAAACTGAGTTATTTGTAGTGAGGTGGATGGACCTAGAGACTGTCATACAGAGTGAAGTAAGTCAGAAAGAGAAAAACAAATACCGTATGCTAACACATATATATATGGAATCTAAAAAAGAAAAAAAATAAAGGTCATGAAGAACCTAGGGGCAAGACAGGAATAAAGATGCAGACCTACTAGAGAATGGACTTGAGGATACGGGGAGGGGGAGGGGTAAGATGTGACAGAATGAGAGAGTGGCATAGACATATATACACTACCAAATGTAAAATGATAGCTAGTGGGAAGCAGCCGCATAGCACAGGGAGATCAGCTCGGTGCTTTGTGACCACCTAGAGGGGTGGGATAGGGAGGGTGGGAGGTAGGGAGACGCAAGAGGGAAGAGATATGGGGACATATGTATAACTGATTCACTTTGTTATAAAGCAGAAAGTAACACACCATTGTAAAGCAATTATACTCCAATAAAGATGTTTAAAAAAAAATTTTTTTTTTTGAGTTTGCTCCTGTGCGATCTCATCTCCGAGAAACACCCGGGGAGGTGAACTCTGAAAACTGCACCCAGGTGACGCAAAACGCAGGCACGCACCTGAGATACCCGCCAGCCCCCTCAGTGCCCTCATGGGTTACGAGCCTTCACCATCTGCATCTGAGGCTCTGACTTTGCATCCGATTTCAGACGACCCTCCCTCTCCATCTTTTCACCATCACTCACAGGCTACAACCTCCGACACCCACTTCCGTACAAGCAAACTTCAGGCCCTTTCAAGATCAAGTGTCTTATATCTTGCCGTGATTGTGTATCTCTTAACTATTTAACATGTGTAAAACTGTTACTCTTTTTTTAAAATTAGATTCTTGTTTTATTATGTGCCACTGATGATGTGCTTGACTGCTGTGGACCTAACCCTGTTTTCTCTATAAATATGGTGAGCAGAAAAGGCTGTAATTCACTTCTCAGATAGTAACAGGGAGCTGAGATGTGGCATTGCCCTGTGGCCCAGCCCATCGCTAGGGAGGCCTCAGTGTTGTCACCCTTCAGATCTGTGACTGGCCCCCATGTTTACTGTGGGCTGGCAGAATTCTTAGCCCACATGAGGACATTATTAAAAGCAGCAGCTACTGTTTGTGTGGCTCTCCATCTGTGCTGGGCTCTGGGGTCTGGCAGTGAATTAAAAAATGCAAGGGGCCTGCTCTCCTGTGGGCCAGGCAGCAGTAAACATGTCCACAGAGAGATGGACAAGATAATTTCAGGTGGCAATAAATCCTGGAAGGAATTAGGTCAGGGTGACAAGATGGGGTGAGGTGAGAGGGGTCTCCTTTAGATAAAGAGGTTGAGGGAGCCCCTCTGAGGCTAAGGTTTGAGTTTAGACCAGAAGGATGAAGGGGAAGTTGCCATGGGCGGCATGGGGTGGGGTGGGGGGCAGAGTGAATTCTAGGTGGTCAGAACAGCATGTGCAAAGGCCCTGAGGTTGCCTGGGGATTTTGAAGGAATAGGTTTTCTTCCTTCCTTCCTTCCTTCCTTCCTTCCTTCCTTCCTTCCTTCCTCCCTTCCTCCCTCCCTCCCTCCCTCCCTCCTTCCTTCCTTCCTTTCTTCCTTTCTTTCTCCATGCTGCATGGCTTGTGGGATCTTAATTCCCTGACCAGGACTGAACCTGGGCCCTCGGCAGTGAGAGCTCAAGAGTCCTAACCACTGGACTGCCAGGGAATTCCCTGGAACAGGTTTTAATTTCTGTGCCACGACCGAGGCACAGAATGGACCTCATAGCAACTCTACAAAGTGGGTGGCCTAATGATCTTCCATTTTACAAAAGGGGAAAACAAGGTTTGGAGAACCTAAGACACTTACCCAAGAGCCCAGAATCAGGGAATGGCAGAGCCCACCTTGGATCTTATTCTCTGGCCTTAGTTTCTAACCACTGGCACACCCTACCGTAAATAAAATACCAAGTGGGGTGTAAGGACCACCTGTCTCACATCCCCCCATTAGACCACCCTCCCTCAGCTTAGCATCTGCCTCCTGGCTTTCTCTTGGAGGGGTGGCTGACTCAGGCACCAATGGGCCAGTCCTTATCTTGGCCATCCCCACCCCGGACCCATAGTTTAGTTGACTGTAGCTTTGTTTCTCTGCATGAGAATTTCTTTCCAATCTCTCTGTGCCCCGTCCAGCTCTCTTTCAGTGTGTGTGTGTGTGTGTGTGTGTGTGTGTGCCTGAAGGGACTTAGCTACACCTCTTGCTTTGGGTCAGACTCATGTTTGAGCCCAAAGTTGCTCACGGTCCAAATTCCCAACCTTTCCTGGCGTTCCATAATCACAGGCCTCGGGGAGGAATGCACCCCATAGCCCTCCAATTATGGTTTCCTTAGGAGGCTATTAAATCTTGATTTCTGAGAGGAAAATTGGGCATCTTGCGTTTTCCCTTTCAGTCCCAGTGTTCTGCTACTGTGGGAGAGCCCTTCTAGAAACTTCCATGTGGTTTCAGAGGCCACTGCGATATCATTGGGAAGTGCAGTTATTTCACGACATAGCTGGGCTTTAGAAAGAGCATGCACAGTGTTTTATTTAGAGCCCTGGACACTTCTTTTTTAAAATATTTATTTATTTATTTATTTATGGCTGTGTTGGGTCTTCGCTGCCGCGCGCGGGCTTCTTCTAATTGTGGCGAGCGGGGGCTGCTCTTCGTTGCGGAGCACGGGCTCTAGGCGCGAGGGTCTCAGTAGTTGTGGCACGCGGGCTTCAGTAGTTGTGGTGCACTTTGGGCTTAGTTGCTCTGCGGCATGTGGGATCTTCCCGGACCAGGGCTCGAACCCGTGTCCCCTGCATTGGCAGGCGGATTCTTAACCACTGCACCACCAGGGAAGTCCCCCTGGGCACTTCTTTTAGGCTATTTCCTTTTGAGGAAGAGGGCAGTGTGAGGTTGATGGGAATGTGCAGAGACTGTGGGTTCAGATCCCGACGGACATACAGAAGTGTCCAGCTGGGACCTTTCCGTGCTCAGCTGTGGGAGTCCTGGAGGGCAGGGACAGCCCATTCGTTGCTGCCTCCCATGCCTGGCGCAGAACAGGTATATATTTGCATTTGTTGAATTGGATGGAGCACAGCGACGAGCTGGATTTGCAGGATGAGCCATCAGTCCAGGGTCACCAGCGAACCATGTCTCAGTCTGTCCCTCCTCCCATACCTGGCAGATTTGTGGAGCAACGTGCAAAAGTGAGGATGAACACAGTTTCCCCAAGAACGCCTCGAGGGGAAGGAAACAAATGTTTCTGGGGACACGCTTTAAATTTGGTCATTTAATCCATCCAATGCCCCCCCTCTTCCCCATAGGATGTTGGACATTGTTATAGCTATTTTATGGAGGAGACTGAGAGAGGAGATGTCTGAAATTGTTGCTGGTGCTGATGACACCTTTGAAAACCCCGCAAGGGGCCAGATGTTGTGCCCGGCACATTTCATGCGTTATCCCATCTGATGCTCACGACAGCCCAAGGTACTATTACTGTCCCCGTGTACACGTGGGGAAACCAAGGCACAAAAAGTGGAGTCATGTGATGAGGAAACGGCTGCATCCACTGCAAACCCAGGTCTGCCTGGCTTCATAATTCTCTGTGCTCCACACATGCGTGATTTGAAGCCGTGGGTCCCAGGTCTGATGGGTGAGCCTCGAGAGAGCACATTTGGACGATCTGAGCGGGATTGGAAACAGGGTGTGTTTTGCTGCCTAGTCAACGTTTTAATTAAGAAACTAAAAGTTAGTAGTCAGAGAACCTGTCTGTAGGGGTCAAAGGGGTTTCTAGGGCATCTCCATGGTGCAGAAAACAATCCACCTGTGAATAAATACTGGCCGGAGAGTGAGGGTGTGGATATTGTTGATCCTGGTGGGGAAAGAAAATTCCTCCGTGGTCGTAGTTTGCATGTAAAAGAGGCTTTTTTTTTTTTACCAGTAAGCTTTCTCCCCATCAGTTGACTTAGTTTGGGAGTTGAAATGCTATCCGTCTTTCTTAGAACTTCCTTAGATGATACCTTGCATTCAGTCGGATGGGAAAGCATTTGCACAGCTTTAATTTCCTTCATGCATTTCTCCCAAGTGTGTGCTGGGGCTTGGCATCGTAAATAGAAGCAGAGCCAGGAAGTTCCAGGTGTACGGGGTGTTTACTCAGGTAGATGGAGGGCTGCAAAGTGGATCCAAAGACCCAGTAAAAGTCTGAGGAGCCAGTGGCAAAGGGACAAACACACATTCTGTTCTTAAGTCGAAATAAACATGGGCAGCAAATGGGTACCCCCACCCCCATCAGAGAACTCCATCTTTTTCTAATAGAATAGCAGTGTCTGAAGTGTACACACTGGAGTGTCCCAAGAACAGCCACGGGGCTCCTGGAATGGACACACCACACCAAACTTCTCATTTCTTCTAGATGGAAAAATAAAGCAGCCAGACTGGCTTTAGGAACCAACTCAATAAGGAAATAAGCCGAACGTTGTCTCTTTTTGGTCACGATGGAATTTAAAATAGGTGTTTTTTTCATTCTGATGATTCCATTTCATGGTGTCTCCACAGAGAGGCAGTACATTCTACTGTTTATTTTTGTCCTTTAGGAGTTGAGGAAATTTTCTCCATTCCCTGTCACTATGCCTAAACTCTGCCAGCCCGTGGGTGTAGCAGCTCCAGGGAAACTGGCTTCTGTCGACCTGTACACTATTCAAGACCACCGTGTACTTGTTACTGAGAAGCCATCAGTCATATGAGTGGACCTTTTTATGGTTGAGATTGTCCCCAGGGAAACGCTTCTTGCAATTAAGACCTTCCACAGAGACAGATTTCAGACTCTGACATTTCCCATTCCCACTTCCTTGTTCCCATGGAGGCTGTGGTTCTTTCTCTCTCTCTCTCAACTCTCTCCTCTAGAATATGGTTATACCTATTAACACAACATTGTAAATCAACTATACTTCAATTAAAAAAAAAAAGAAAATGGTTATACCTAATTCCAAAAATGACACAGGAAACTTAAACCTGTGGGCAAATATGAATGAGAAAAATATGCAGAGAATTCAAGGTAGCAGGCATTATCAGGGAGGAAAGGGGAGAGAGGTTTTGCACTGGTGAAGGGACAGTCTTTAATGAGGGTAGAGTATTCATAGAACCAACTTTGGAGAACAAACTGTAGGAAATACAAGGAGAATTAAGAAACCTCAGGGGAGGGACTTCCCTGGTGGTGCAGTGGTTAAGAATCTGCCTGCCAATGCAGGGGACACAGGTTCGAGCCCTGATCTGGGAAGATCCCACATGCAGCAGAGCAACTAAGCCCGTGTGCCACAACTACTGAGCCCACGTGCCACAACTACGGAGCCCATGTGCCTAGAGCCTGTGCTCCGCAACAGAGAAGCCACCACAATGAGAAGCCCGCGCACCGCAATGAAGACTAGCCCTTGCCCGCCACAACTAGAGAAAGCCCGCACGCAGCAACGAAGACCCAACGCAACCAAAAATAAACTAAAAAAAAAAAAAAGAAAAAAGAAACCTCAGGGGAGACACAAACACAGCCTTGATCATGTAGATAAACCTCAATTAGGCAACAAGGAGTTTGAATAATACAGTTAATAAGATCGTGGTAAAAGATATGGGCTGAACTTTGTATTCTGCAAACAATACACATTTTAAAGTGCTCTTGGAATATCTAGAAAAACTAATCATCTGTTAAATCAAAAACAAAAACGAAAACAAAAAAAACGAAACCCAACGCATTCCAAAAAGCAGACGTTGAACTGCCTAATCTCTGGTTGCAAGTACACGTAACTGGAAATTAATTTTTAAAAGCTTAACTAAACAAGCATGCAAGACAAACTCCCGCCATGTGATAATTAAAAACAAAACACAACTCTTAACTTTGGTCAAAGGTGGATCTCAGCACTGCAAAGATAGATGCTTTAGAAGACTGGGGAGATGTGAATGCAGACTTAAATAATTATATAGAGAAATCACAAAAGTGAGACAACGAATAATGAAACAGATCTACACAGGAAGAAGGAAATAATAAATTAGCAGGGACTAACTGATTAGAACACAAACATAACTGACAAGTTCAAGAGCTGGATCTTTTAGATCCAGCAATGAGCAATAGGGTAGCCATTAGCCACAGGAAAATTAATTCAGTTTCTCAGTCACACTAGCCAATTTCCAACACCCAGTGTCTACATGTGGCTAGTGATTACCAAATTGCACAGCACACATACAGAACTTTTCTGTCAATGCAGACTGTTTATTGGACAGTGCTGTTTTAGCAGGAAGACTCTCTCTATATATAGAGTTACACTATATATATAGTGTAACTAAGAAAAAAAAGGATGTGGGAAGAACAAGTACATAAAATAAAGAAGGAAAATGGAAATGTAACTTAAAATCCATGAAAAAATTATAAAGCCAGCTCTGGTAATAAATAATTTGGGGAATATTATTAAAATAACTTCATTTACTGGTTTAAGTGCTTATTTTATTTAGGTTAATCATTTCCTTTTGCAAGAAATTAAGGCTCTGAATTTGCCCCTGTGAACAGCTATGCCCACATCTCATAAGTTGTGCTCTCTTGCCATTAATTTCTAAATAGCCTGTAAAAGTTACATTGGCTCAAGAAGTAGAAAACACAAGTAGGCTAAAACTCAACAACTTTTTTTTTTAAATATTAGCAATTAAAAAAATTAATTTATTTTTGGCTGCATTGGGTCTTTGTTGCTGTGCATGGGCTTTCTCTAGTTGCAGTGAGCAGGGGCTACTCTTTGTTGCGGTGTGCAGGCTTCTCATTGTGGTGGCTTCTCTTTGTTGCAGAGCATGGGCTCTAGGCACGTGGGCTTCAGTTGTTGTGGCATGTGAGCTCAGTAGTTGTGGCTTGTGGGCTCTAGAGTGCAGGCTCAGTAGTTGTGGCGCATGGGCTTTGTTGCTCTGTGGCATGTGGGATCTTCCCGGACCAGGGCTCGAACCCGTGTCCCCTGTATTGGCAGGCAGATTCCCAACCACTGCACCACCAGGGAAGCCCTTAAAACTCAACAACTTTTAAAAAGTCATTGCTACAGTTTATTGCCTAAAATGTGTATGTATTACATACATAAATGAGGGAAAAGTTCTAAAATGTCCCCAACAAACAAGGGCCCAGGCACTTTAGCAAGAGTGGTTTTCAGGAGCAGGCTGGGGTTGTTTGAGGTGTGACTTAGCAACTGCAAACAATCAATCATGTGTGGAAGCCCTGACATCCTGGACTCCACACCTCAAACCCAGATGGTCCAAGTTTGAGCACCTAGTTTTTCTTCTTAGTTCATCTTGTGAGTCTTGTGCACCTGCCCAAGGTGGAAACTTGGGAGTCATCCATGTGATAAGTCCTGATGACTCCACCTCCCTGATGGCTTCAGAAGCCAGCCTATTCCTCCCTGTTCCCTCTTGCCTTCTTCAGCCACCCACCAGAGAGCCAGAAAATTGGCCCCAAATGTGGATCTGGTGGTGTCTTTTCTGGTTGAAGCCCTTCTTCGGCTCCTCCTGTGATGCAAAGTCCAAGCCCCTCGGCTCCCTAACCGTCCTGCCTGGCCTGATGTCCCATACCTTTTCCTCTGTACTTTGCCCTTCATCAACTCTGAACTGTTTATAGTTAAAGGCAGCCCTGATGATTCACACATTTGCATGTACTGTCCCTCTCCTGCTGGGATAAAGCCAGTCACCTGATTCCCTCCACTTTTTTTTTCCCCCTATGAGCTTCACTGCACCTGCTGTGTGTGCCTGGCACTGGGATGCAGTAAGAAGACAGATGCAGTAATAAGCCTCCCCTTCATGGGCCTTACCTGTCTGTCTCTTTAGTGCATCCTGGGAGAATAGAGACAAGGTCACCATCCCTTTCTGCACCCCAATGCCAGGAAGGTGCCAAATCCAGGTGGGTCAGAGTGGGAAACACTGAATTAAACCCACAGTGTAAGTCCCTGATGCCACACGCCGTCCCAGTCTCCCTGGGAGAGCTGGGTTCCAGTTTGGCCCTGCTGCTTGCTAGCTGAGCTGGCATTAGCAAAGCAGCCCTTCTGTGCTTAAGTTTCTCCATCTGTAATGGAGATGGTTGTTTGAATAATAGGGTTAATAAGAGCTTATTAACCGATATGGGTTGAATGTTGTATTCTGCAAACGGAATACACATTTTAAAGTGTATTCACGTGGAATGGGGGGGGGGCGTTAGTGAATGCCCATTTGCTGCTTCGGTCGACTGGAATTGCAAGTATAGGTGGACATCTTCAAATGCTGGGGGAACAGTGGCCGGAGGGCACCCCGAAAAGAAACCTTGTAAGTTTTATTAAGAATGTAATTTATGAGTATGGTCCTTGGTATTCTGGGCAAGTGAGGGGTCGAAACCTTGTGGGTAGGGTCCGACAGCGTGGGACTCTCTCCTTGCCACGCCCCCCTCGCCCCCCATTTGGGAGACTGTGCTGTGCTACCCTGGCGAGCCGCTGCCCCTCTCTGGGCCCCTCCCGAGTGATGCCTGGGGCCAGGGCCCCCCTCGGCCATCCCAGGCGCTGCCTGCCACGCGGTGACCCGATCTTCTCCCGGGCACGAGCCCAGCTCCGCGCGCGGCCCAAGCCACCCGGTGGCTGCTTGAGGCGGCCCGCACACTCGGTTGCTCCTTTTCTTTAACTTTTTCCAAAGTTCCATCCTCTGCAGGCCCGCCCTTCAAGGTCTGCACCCTCGAGAGGCCCTCCCGGAGCCCCCAGCGCGGACCGCCCGGCGGCGGTCACGGCCGGAGCGCCAGTCGGACGAGCGGAGCCCCGAGCGCCCGGGGGCGGGGCCAGCGCCCCGGCAGCACGCCCGCCCATTGGTTGAGCGCGAGGGCGGTGCTGCGGCCGCCGTCACTGCCCGGCCTGGATTCCACGGAGCGGAGTGCGCCTCGGGCTTTGTGCTTCGCGGCCGCCACTAGCTCGCGGGGGCGGGGCTTCTCCTGCCCAGCGTCCGCCCCTCCTGAACACACACACAGATGCCTGGAACCAACCAATCCTGAGGCTGCCTTAGCGGGGAGCCCCCCCCCTCGGGGATCCGCCTCCTTTCTGGCCTGCATGCGCCGTATTTCCCCGAAGAGCTCCGCCACTCGATTCCAGACGCATCTGGGAAGCGGATCTACTCGCGCCCGCGGGGGCGGCATTGTCAGGGGAGGAAAGGGGGAGCTTCCTAGCTTCAAGGACGCGACCTCCTGCGGTCGGCGCTTCTCAGGGAGCGCATACCCGAAAGGGCGTTTGTTGACCACCCAGCCGTCAAAAGTTCACCCAGCGGCCCCCCCACCCCCAATCCCACCATTAAATCAACTAGATTCCAAGGGGAGGAATTTCCCGACTAAGTGCTGCCCGCGCCCCGGGGCTCCGGGGATTCGAACCTCGTCTGTCAGGGTCCGGGGTGGGCGCGGGAGGGAAAGGCTTAGGATGGAAACAAAGTAAATTACTTTATGGAGTTTATAATATTCACACTTTCAGGGAGAGCCACGAGGCCCTGTGGTTAATGTGTCTGCAGGCCCATGACGCAACTGTTCCGTTTGGAAATTTCTGGAAAGCAGTAATTTTTGGAATAATAAATCTTTTTCTTTTTTTTTTAACCACGGGCTTTGGAAAGGAATGTAGCAAGATGTTATTAACATATGTCGTGCTATGGAAACATTTAATAGTGGTTTTTTAAAAAAAGTTTTTGTTTTGTTTTTACCATATATCTACTTAACTGAGAAAAACCAAATTGATTTGAACTTAAAAAGGCAAAGGAACCAAAAGTGGCTGTATTTTTATAAGCATGTTATTTACCGCAGGGCCTTTGTTTTCTCCCAGTAACGCAGCTTTTAACCTTGCTTGGTTATAAACTGGTAACGTTTAATTTTTTTTTTAAATTTATTTATTTTTGGCTGTGTTGGGTCTTCGTTTCTGTGCGAGGGCTTTCTCTAGTTGTGGCAAGCGGGGGCCACTCTTCATCACGGTGCGCGGGCCTCTCACCATCGCGGCCTGTCCTGTCGCGGAGCACAGGCTCCAGACACGCAGGCTCAGCAACTGTGGCTCACGGGCCTAGTTGCTCCGCGGCATGTGGGATCTTCCCAGACCAGGGCTCGAACCCGTGTCCCCTGCATTGGCAGGCAGACTCTCAACCACTGCGCCACCAGGGAAGCCCGGTAACGTTTAATTTTGATGTAGTTTGCGAGTTGACAGAAAACTTGCAAGAACTGTATCTAAATTCACTAGTTTTACCCCATTTGTTTTATTATCTCTCTGATATATTTATGTACACATTATATACATATTAATTTTTTCCCCCCTGAATCATCGGAGAGTCAGATGCACGCATATTGTTCCTTTGCCTTTAATTTTTCGGGGGTATTTTCTAAGAACAAGAAAATGCTCTTACACAGCCTCCGTATGATGCTTAAAATCAGGGCATTAACGCTGACGCAGTATTTGAATCCACAGTCTGTTATATAAATCTCATCTGTTGTCCCGGTGTTGTCCATCATCAATAATATTTCTACCTGGTCCAGATTCCAACCTCAGAGCACACTTGGTGTTTAGTTGCTTTGACTGTTGATTTTGTACTAAGGCAAAAAAAGGTCTTAAGAGAAACTTTGTAAAGCTCTTGTTGATGCCTGTCGGCTATTCTGACACAGTCACTACAGGAATATTTGGGGGTAGAATGGTATAATGGATCAAAAACATTTCTTAATCATCTAGCAGAGTTTCTAAAAATGTATTTTTATTTTTCAAATTTTTATTGAAGTATAGTTATTTACAGTGTTGTGTTAGTTTCAAGTGTACAACAAAGTGATTCAGTTATATTAAAAATGTATTTTTAAATAGAGGTCAGTTTTAGAAGGGTGTACACATACATAGGAAAAAATAAAAATCAACTTGTGTTGATATGTAAGGATGTTGCTACCCACCCTCCACTTCATCCACATTCCCCTCCCCACAGGCAGTCATGGGGCACATTTCTTGTGTCCCTTCCAGATGGACATATGTCCTATTTGTCCTTTTCTTTTCCCCTCATTTTAAGATGTAATTTCTGTACAGCAGAGCTCACCCGTTTTTGGTGTAATGTTCTGTGAGTTTTGACTGATTATATAGTCATGTAACCACTTCCACGGTCAAGATATGGAATGCTTCCATCATCTTCCAAATTTCTGTGTGTCATTTGCAGTTCCAGCCCCTGGTTACCACTAATGTGTTCACTATCCCTATAGTTTTGCTTTATCCAGGATGTCATATAAAATAGGATCCTAGAATGTGTAGCTTTGGAGACTGGCTGCTTACCCTCAATACCATGCATTTGAAATTCATCCCTGTGTTGTGGAAATCGGCACTTCATTCTATTTTGACGGCTCCCTAGAGTTTGTTGCATGGAGATAAATGTTTATCCATTCCCCAGTTGAGGGATATTTAGTTTGTTTCCAGTTTGGGGTGATTACAAATGTAGCCACTATAAACATTCACATACAGGTCGTTGTGTGTACATAAGTGTTTTGTTTTGTTCTTCACTTCACCCGGGTAAACCCCTAGGTTCTGTGGTAAGGACCAGAAGTATATGTTTAACGTTATAAGAAACGACCAAACTGTCTCCCACACTAGCTGTCCATTTTGTATTCCCACAATGTACATCTCTTTGCTTTTTCCACGAACAAGCTATGTTCTTTTTTTCCCCTTAATGCTATCTCGGAAGTGACTCCAACATCAAAATGCATAGAGCCACTTCCATTTTCACAGCTGTGTACTATTCTACTTCCTTGATCCACATTCATTTATTTACACAGTCTCCTGCTTGGGACTTTTACGTTGTTTACAGGCTTTTGCAGTTATAAACCCCAATGGTTAATGTCCTGTAGGGTAAAGAATATCCTTGTCTAGGTGTCTAAGTGCACATATGGTCCCTTGTCTGCAGGATAATTCCTAGCAGTAGAAATACTGAGGTCAAATTGCACCTGTCTCATTTGCTTTATACCGCATCTCTTAAACCAGTTGGCATTTCTGTAGATCTCTCTCTGGGGAAAGCATCGTTTGGTGAGGAGCCTTCCACTTACTTCAGAGGGTCCAACCAGAGGATGGTGACCCTGTTCCCTCCTTCCCGCTCTGCCGGTTTATTTAGAGTTCAGTTTTCAATCTTCTCAGCGGGGTGTAGTGAAAAAGCCACTTGAGGTGAGAGTTTCAGGAGGGTAGTGGCTGCTTCTGCTAGTGGAACTGGAGACCAGGGGGCTTTTGGAAACTTTCGGGGAGAATTGGGAGGAAATTGAGGCCAGCAGCCCGAGGCAGCTTGGGTGGGGGGTGGGGGATGGAAGATGGATGAACAAGGAACTTGTGTGTTTGGAGGAGGGAGGTCTGGGCGTGTGGATGTACCGTACACACACGTCATGTACCTGTCCTGGGAAGGTCCATAGCTCCCGGACTGCTGGGCATTTTCTTGAGAAGGCTGCCGTCCTCTCTGGCAGAAACAGCCTGGGGGTGGTGGCCCTCTGAGCCAGGGCTGCTGGGACTGTGGCTGTGGCTCATTTGGTGTCTGTAAAAGGGCAGGGCAAGGTGCACTGGGAGAGGAGAGTCAGACCCCTCCTCCATTTTCATCTTGCCAGATGTGTGGCTTTCATAATTCAACCTGGGTGGGGGACACCCCCAGTGGCATTTCTATTAAATAAGATAAAGTACTTGGAAACGGAATGGGAGACACCCAGAGCAGACGTATTGTTATCAAAGTATAGTCTTCAAAAGTTAAAAAACACAACTCTGATGCAAAGAAAAAAAAAAAAAAGCACACAAAAAAACACCTGTCAACACTTTTAACCCTTTAGTGAGGGCACCGGCTGGATGGTAAAGCCAAAGCATGTATAATCACTGAACTAGGATTGCAAAGTTAGATATGGGGACACTTAATGTCCCAGGGGCAATAAACCTGTCATTTTTGGAGGCTATTTCTTCTATGGGATAAAAAATGATTAACAACGTATCCATCTGTAAGTTGACATCTGGCTTCCTGGAGTTGAGGCGCTAATAGAAGTAGTGAATCAGGGACTTCCCTGGTAGCGCAGTAGTTAAGACTCCGTGCTCCCAAGGCAGGGGGCCCAGGTTCAATTCCTGGTCAGGGAACTAGATCCCACATGCGTGCCGCAACCAGAGTTTGCATGCTGCAACTAAGGAAACCTCGAGCTTCAACTAAGGAGACTGCCTGCTGCAACTAAGACCCAGCACAACCCAATAAATAAATAAATGTTAAAAGAAAAAAAGTAAATCAATCGCAGGTAAGTTTCACTGTATTGAAACTTACCTCTGATCATTTGCCTGGGTTGGCAAATGATCCAGCCCATTGCTTGCTTTTGTAAGTAAAGTTTTATTGGGCACAATGCGTTTGTCCCCATAAGCCTTCTCTGGGGCTGTTTTCACGCCACAGCGGCAGAGTCGACTAGTTGTGACACCGAACATAAGCCCCGAACATTTGCTTTGTGACCCTCTATGGGAAAATGTTGCCAGCTCCTTTGCTGGAGAATGAAGTTGTTCTCAGGTGGGCCTCTTAGGCAGGGCTCCAGAGGAAGACTGAATAACCCTGTGGTTAACCTCTGGCCTTGTTTGTGAGTGTTGGATCGTTTTTCTTAGCATTGTCTAGGCCGGAAGGCTTATGTGTTTGGGAAGTTTTTGTGAGGTCTTTGCTGACACCTCTTTTGAACTTAAGGGCTGACCCTCAGATGCAGCCCCAGCCCAGGAAACAGGCCCCTTCCTGCTCGCACATGTGCTTTCCCAGAGGGTGGAGTCTTTGTGGGTCCTAAATAATTGTCTGCTTTCTATATTGCTTCCTGCCATGGAGTTCCTTGGGTCCTCGTAGACAGATTATTAATGACAATGGAAATAATAATAATGCCCAGAGTAGCTAACTGATACCCAGCCTACACTGTGTCTATCAAAGAATCCAGTTCTTTACCCGCATCCCCTCTTTTAGGCGTGAGAAGGAGTTAAGGGTTTGTTGTCATCCCCATTTGACAGACAAGAAAACTGAGGCTGTCATGGATTCTTTAGAGAAAACTTTGTGGCAGGCCTGTGGGTGGAGAGCTTATGCATGTCACTCCTCCCCCCAACTGGGTGGACCCTGTGGATGGCCGTGTCCTTCTTGAGACCCAGGAATGTCGGGTTCAGAGCCAAAAATTGAAGTTCGGGTTTTGGCCCTGCTGCATCTCAGCTGAGCAAGTGTTCTCTCCTCTGTGAGATGGAGACAATGTTACTTACCCCGCTCCCTCCGGGGTCTTCGTTAGAATTAAGTAAGAATCCAATGGGGGGGGGGTATGTAAACGCTGAAAATCCTACACAGACATTGGTGGGGTTAACTCCATCCTGCTCCTATTACAGCTTCTTCATTCTTTCTTGATCCATGTAGAAAATCAGACTATGCACCTAGGCATGGATGCTCCCAATTTTCCATGTAATTTTTCATGGTGTTTGTGAAACTCCTGCAACTCGGAGTTCTTGGATGAATTCCTGAGCCACTGGCTGAAAACTGGGGGCTTAGAACTGCTCCAAAGGCCTTTCTTTTGCCTCCTTTCTGTCTATTCAGACATGGGTCTACTGAGCTCCTGTTGGGTGCAATCATGATTTGCACATTCCACATGTCTTATTCAATGACCCTGTCCTAGGAGTGGGTGTCGTGGGATCCAGTGCAGTGAATGGAGCACGAGTGGCCCTGCCCCCTAAGCTCCCCTCCAGACAGACAGTCAACAAGCACCCAAGATAATTTTCGAGAGTGATAAGTGCTGTAAGAAAAATGTCATAGGATTATGTGTTAGAACTTGGTTTAAGAAGGAGAAAGTGACTTCCAGTGGGGAGGTCAGGGAAGGTCTTTCTAAGGGGTTGAGACCTGAAGGTTCAGAAGGAGCTAGTTATGGGAGGGTAAAGGGAGGGTGCTGCAGCCAGAGCCGCAGATGCAAAGGTCCTGTGGTAGGGCTGAGCCTGGGTGTGTGAGAGGCAGGAAGGATGCTGGAGTGGCGACTGCCTGGGTTTGGGAGATGGACCCAGAGAGACTGCAGGCACTAGACCACATGAGACCTATAGGCTTTGGCAAGGAGTTTCTTTCGCTAAGCCTCTGCTGTCTGACACAAGAGCCAGTAGCCACCCCCCCCAATTTTAAAATTAAAATTGAAATGCAATGAAGAGTTTGGTTCCTCAGTAGAAGCTGGAAGCTTCTACTGTGTACTCTTGGTGGGAATGTAAAATGGTGCAGCCGCTGTGCAAAGTAGTACGGTGGTTCCTCAAAAAATTAAAAGTATTTTGGAAATTAATCCCTTGTCAGTCACATTGTTTGCAAATATTTTCTCCCATTCTATAGGTTGTCTGTTCATTTTGTTTATGGTTTCCTTTGCTGTGCAAAAGCTTTTAAGTGTAATTAGGTCCCATTTGTTTATTTTTGTTTCATTACTCTAGGAGATGGATCCAAAAAGATATTGCTGTGGTTTACGTCAATATTTTGTAATAACCTAAAAGGAAAAGTATCTGAAAAAGAATAGAAATATATATATAAAACTGAATCACTGTGCTGTACACCTGGAACTAACACAACATTGTAAATCAACTATACTTCAATAAAAACATTAAAAATA
This sequence comes from Balaenoptera acutorostrata, assembly GCF_949987535.1. NCBI lineage: Eukaryota > Metazoa > Chordata > Mammalia > Artiodactyla > Balaenopteridae > Balaenoptera > Balaenoptera acutorostrata. The sequence continues at coordinate 180,866,503 of NC_080065.1, forward strand.
GAAGTACCATATGATTCAACAATTCACTTCTGGGTATATACATAAAAGAACTGAAAGTAGAGTCTTGAAGAGATATTCGTACATCCATGATCACAGCAGCATGATTCACAATGAGCAAAAGGTCTAAGTAACCCTAGAGTCAATTGACAGATGAATGGATAAACAAAATGTGGTATATACACACAATGAAATAGTATTACCCTTAAAAAGGAAGGAAACTTTTTTTTTTTAAATGGCAAAACCAGATCTATTTATTAATCATGATTTGCACATTCCACATCTCTTATTCAATGACTATTTTTTCCCCGGCACCTTTGGATCATGACAAGCTTGGAGACAATTAAAATTCCAGAAAATTTTGCCTAGGAACCTATGCAAAGCTTGGATTCTCCCTTTTTTGACGTATATGATCGATTTTCCTTGTATAAATGTAAGCAGCTACAGTTATTCAAGCTAGCTCATCTTACTGTGTATAGACGTTTTCCTCCTTATCAAGATATGGTCAAGCACCCACTGGTGATGTTGTCAACAAGAATTCTGCCTTTGTTAAAAAGGAAGGAACTTCTGACACCTGCTGCAACACGGATGAACCTTGAGGACATGATGCTCAGTGAAATAAGCCAGACACAAAAGGACAAACACGATCTGATTCCACTCATAGCAGGTCCCTAGAAGAGTCAAATCCATAGAGACAGGAAGTAGATGGTGGGGGGCCAGGGGCTGGGGAAGAGGGTGGGGAGTCAGTGTTTCATGGGGACAGAGTTCCAGTTTGGGGAGATGAATAAGTTCTGGAGATGATGGTAGGGATGGTTGCAGGACAATGTGAATGTACTTAATGCCACTGAGCTGTGCACTTAAAAATGGTTAAGATGGTCAGTTTTATGCATATTTTGCTGCAATTAAAAAAAAATTGGTTCCTTGTTGCACTAACCACACTCCACAGCCACGGGGAAGTGGCTACCGTGTTGGACGGTGACGATGGAGACCATTTCCATCATCACAGAAAGTTCCATCCAACAGCGATACGCATGTGGGAGTGTGGCTTCAGAAGCCTCTTCAGTTCCCTGGGTCTGGTTGGTGGGGTCCACGGGGGCCGGAATGTTCACTGCAGCGATCAAAGAGCCTGAGGATTTGGAGTGAAGAACACTCCCCAGCTTCCAAACCACGTTTCAAGGTGTGCACGCAGTGAGCAGAGAAGGCACCCAGGGAACAGGCTCTGCTGTGGCCGAGGTCTTTCCAGCCTCAGGGAAGCCATCGGTCCAGGGACAAATTTGCTGGCAGCCTGGAAAGGGAGGGCTGGTCAATGGAAGCCCAGGTCAGATGCTGAGGGACCAAAATTAAGGGGAATCAGGAAGTCATGAGTAGTGAGACATCGGGAGAAAGGGGATGTGTTCCAAGCTGCTGCAGGAAGCTAGGGCAGAGTCCAGCCTTCAGTGGACAAGTTCGGTTGCATCAAACAAGAAACTCCAGCCACAAAATCCGTGCACAGCCTCTGCCCGCCATCCGCAGAGCCCTCTCCTTTCCCATTCATCATCTCCTGCAGGTCACAGCAGAAATGCCACCTCCGCTTACTTCCAGCACGGTGCTTGCTGTGTATGCAGTTATACGTTTAAATAATGAACATGTCTCCTCCATTGGACCATGTGGTCCCAAAGGCAGGGTCTGTGGCCACCATGTTCCTGCCGCAGCTGTAATATCTAGATCAGTGCAAGCAAATGTGTGTTGAAGCAATGAATGGCCTTTGGGCCATTTGCTTAACCTCCTTGCGCCTCAGTTTCCCCATTTGTAAAATGGAGAAAATGGAGATCAGGGTCTATTTATCTATTTATTTATTTTAAAGAGTTCTTTAAAAAATTTTTTTTAAATTAATTAATTTAATTTATTTATTTTTGGCTGCGTTGGGTCTTCGTTGCTGTGCGTGGGGTTTCTCTAGTTGCGGCGAGCCAGGGCTACTCTTCATTGCGGTGCGCAGGCTTCTCATTGTCACAGCTTCTCTTATTGCGGAGCACAGGTTCTAGGCACGCGGGCTCAGTACTTGTGGCTCGCGGGCTCTAGAGCGCAGGCTCAGTACTTGTGGCGCACAGGCTTAGTTGTTCCGCAGCATGTGGGATCTTCCCGGACCAGGGCTCGAACCCGTGTCCCCTGCATTGGCAGGTGGATTCTTAACCACTGCACCACCAGGGAAGCCCCAGATATATCTATTTACACCAGTACTGCAGCTGTGTGCTGGAGCTGGCTTGCTAAAGCCAATTGTGTAATTTTCAGGAAATTTGGTTCTTAAACAAGCTGTTATAAAAATTTAAATGACATCAACTTACAATTAAACAAATTATGTTTAGAACAAAGGTAATAAATACTCCAAACTCACCACTTCCTAATCATCTCACTACGTTTTTCTATGATTTATGCTTTTGAGGTTATTTGCTACTATTGTATCTATGCAATGGATGTACTATTTAATGCTGTGATACTATGTATCTCTTACTGGCTCCACATTCAGTAACTATAGGTGGGTAGCTTGAAAGGAACCGTGGTGGGAGTATTTACACCATGGAGATTGGCAAATGCTATAAAGCAGAGCATCTCTGCCGCGCTCCCTGAAGAAGCTGTTAAACATCTACAAGCATATCACTGGCTTGGGGCTGAAATGAGTTAATAGTTGTGCCTGGCACGTAGCAAGTGCTGTAGAAGTGAACTGTTACCATTATTATTTTGTTTGGCTTGCACTTCCTCATCCAGATTTGCTATCGTGCAGACAGGAATTGGGCAAAGCCACTGACCAGCTGTTTTCTTTCTCTCTCCAGTGTGTCCGACCATCTGTAAGTCTCACGGCTGCACCGCTGAGGGTCTCTGTTGCCACAGTGAGTGCTTGGGCAACTGCTCTGAGCCTGACGACCCCACCAAGTGTGTGGCCTGTCGCAACTTCTACCTGGATGGCAGGTGCGTGGAGACCTGCCCGCCCCCCTACTACCACTTCCAAGACTGGCGCTGTGTGAACTTCAGCTTCTGCCAGGACCTGCACAACAAATGCAAGAACTCTCGGAGGCAGGGCTGCCACCAGTATGTCATTCACAATAACAAGTGCATCCCTGAGTGCCCCTCTGGGTACACGATGAATTCCAGCAAGTGAGTCCTGGGTATGGGTTCCGGGGTTGGGGGCAGGTGGTAAAGAGGGGAAGGGGCATGGGGTTGGTGTTGGTGATGCCGCCTATTAAAACTGTGTGGAAAACTAGAGTTAATTGACTGTGAGTGAGGAAGCTGCTGGTGATTAGTGACATGCGTGGGTCTCTCGGATGCCATCCCTGCTTCCTGGTTTTGGTGCTGGCCTTTGGAGCAGGAGTCAACAAACTTTCTCTTGCAAAGGGCCAGAGGGTAAATATTTTCTGCATCTTGCATATGGAAAATTTAAAGCTTTCTATGCTTAGCATTGAAAATAGAAGTCTTGGGCTTCCCTGGTGGCGCAGTGGTTGAGAATCCGCCTGCCACTGCAGGGGACACGGGTTTGAGCCCTGGTCCGGGAAGATCCCACATGCCGTGGAGCAGCTAAGCCCGTGCGCCACAACTACTGAGCCTGCGCTCTAGAGCCCGCGAGCCACAACTACTGAGCCCGTGTGCCACAACTACTGAAGCCCGTGAGCCTAGAGCCCCTGCTCCGCAACAAGAGAAGCCACCGCAATGAGAAGCCCGCGCACCACAACGAAGAGTAGCTCCCGCTCACCGCAACCAGAGGAAAGCCCGCGTGCAGCAACGAAGACCCAACGCAGCCAGAAACAATAAATAAATACAATAAAAAAAAGAAAATAGAAGTCTTTGGTTTTGTATACAGCCCTTTAGATGGTCTGATTGTTCCCACTGATGTAGCTGCCTGAATCTCACAACCAAGATTAGAGCTCAGATGTTTTAAATGTTTTCTCCAAGCTGGATCTGGGTGGTGTCCTGAGATTAACCTGGAGTGCCAGGAAGAAGGACTCAATTCTAGATTGTTCTCAAGGCTTTGTTGTCTTTTGAAGGACAATGCCATCAAACCACTTCCTACTATTTAGGTGAGAAAAAGCAAGGTTTTCTCTCCCCGGCGGTGAGTCAGATTTCCTACCCACATCTCAGACTTTTTGTTCATGCTGTTCGCTTCTCAGATGAGCTATTTTGGTGTCTAAGGGCTGTAACTGAGTTTAAAAAATCTGTTTCCTGATTTTTGTGTTGAGGGTCTGAAAAAAACAAACCAACCCACAAAACAACACAAAAACAAATCAGAAACAGACGTACGTCGAGGGGCCTTGAGCTGACCTGCTTACGTAAAAAATCTTCCTCTTCAGACTTGAAAATTAGCCAAGTGAGTGGGTCCTGGTGGGAAATTTTATTTCCCTGAGTGGGGAGGGTGGGAAGGAAAACAATCTTTTTTCCGGTTCCTAGGAGCCTGTCTTTGAGTGTTTGTGAAACCTGCAAGTACAGTATGTTTTGTTTTACTCATTTTTGATAAAACCTATCAAGTGGTTTTGTTGACCAAAAATAGGCTTCTATAAATCACCTTTGCATGCCAGACAGAGCTATTTTTTCTTCTTTGGGGCCAGTTTATCAGTGAGATTGGGAAAATTATCATATTCCTCTTGATTTATTTGTTTTTTTTTTCACGTTTGAGATAAAACATGGATATTAACATCTTCCACTAAAAGACGTTGGCTTTAAAGTTTTTTTTTTTTATCATAACAAAGATCTGAAAAATAGAACAACTTCCTTTGATGTTTTGCTGATGCCAGTGACCCCAGGATTGAAGCCCCAGGAAATTGACAGCTTGTTCTGTGATGCTTGGGACCTTTACTGAGTGAAAGAGGGGAAAGTGAGGGATGTTAATTATGACCCATCATGGCAGTATTTTACTTTGTAGGTTAAAAAAAAATTTTGTTTTCCTTCTGAAGCTTTTATTTTATTTTGTGAAAGACTTCAGTGCTGTCGTGTTTTCTAATGTGGTTCGATATTAAAAAGGGCCAGATATGTTTTCTTCCATTCTTGTGGCTTATCTGGCAACTAGTTCTTTTTTTTTTCTTTTAATATGTATTTATTTATTTACTTATTTGGCTGCACTGGGTCTTAGTTGCGGCATGCAGGATCCTTCAGTTGCGGCACACGGGATCTTCACTGTGGCATGCGGCTCTTTTAGTTGCATCATGCGGGATCTAGTTCCTTGACCAGGGATCAAACCCAGACCCCCTGCACTGGGAGCGTGGAGTCCCAACCACTGGACTGCCAGGGAAGTCCCTGGGAAGTAGTTCTTGATGTTATTAGAGCAGAGGTCTGGGAACCCATGTGGGTTCATTAAGAGGCCTCGCCTTCTGTGGGCATTCCCAGATACCTGGTGGGGTGCTCTTTAGTGAGATGAGGAGGATTAGATATTTGGGGTGCATGTTAAGGGTGTGGAGAATTCTCTGCCTCTTGATCTTTGCATGGCTGGTTTCTCCTTGTCATCCAGGTCACAGGCTTAAAAGTCACTTCTTTTGCTCCTTCCCTGTATGACGATCCTGTCTGAACTAGCCATCTGGCTACTCTTGGGCACAACACTCCATTTTAACTCTTTACATGCTATTTACCACTAGCTGATATTTTAATTGTCAATTTATTAACTTCCCCCAATGAGACCATACGCTTCACAAGTGTATCAGTTAGCTTGTGCTGTGTAACAAACCACCCCAGCACTTAGTGACTTAAAACAACACTCATTTATGATTTCTAATGAGTCTGTGCATTGACTGGAGGTTTGTCTGGCTTGGGCTGGGTCAGCTCTGATGAGATGGTACAAGCTAACCTCTCATATCCTGCATGAGCAGTTGGGACCTCTCTCCATGTGTAGCCAGGAAGGGCACTCTTTACTGGGTAAGGACTTCTTAAGCCACTGCTGTATCACATTTGCTAATGTCCCATTGGCCAAAGCAATTCATATGGCCAAGCCCAGATTCCATGGATGAGAAGGCAGACTCCACTTCTTGGTGGGAAGGGCTGGGAAGAACGTGTGGATTTCCCACAGGGAAAGTAGGTTGTTTGTTCACTCATGTGTGCCTGTGGTTTATAACTGCCATTGGCAAAGGGCCAGATAGTAAATATTTTCAGCTCTGAGGTCTCTCTGGTTGCAGCTACTCTACTCTGGCCTTATAGAGTGATAGCAGCCATTGATGATACTCAAACCAGTGGGTGTGGGTGTGTTCCAATATAGCTCTATTTACAACCAGTGGCCAGCTGGAGTTGGCCTGTGGGCTGTAGTTTCCTTACCTTTGGCTTAGAGCATCATCTATCACATGATAAGTGCTCAGTGAATATTTGTAGAACCAACAAAAGAACCCAAACATTTGGTCATTATTCTGTTCCCACCCCAGCTGCTCTGACACCAACTGGGTGTACTGCAATAGAACTCAACCTCAACCACCTGGCTTAGCATCAGACCCACAGGTTAAAGCCTTGGTTCTCCATCAGACCAGCTTTACTTCACATGCCAGCCACAGTTGGGGGGGTCCCCAGGTCACCCACACTTCTGATTGGCTGGCTATAAATTTTGAGGCTCCCACAAACCCTCTGGGTTCAATAATTTGCTAGGACAACTCACAGAGCTGGAAAAAAAAAAGTCTATACTATTCTGTTGGTCCAAGCCTATTGATGGTAGCACCTTGGGTTAGGGATGCTTGCAGTGCTTACCTAGGCACGCATCACTTGTAGCGAGCTCCACAGACACTCCCCCATGGGGGCCCCTACTTATGGCTGGGCCAGCTCTGTGGTTCCTATTATGATCCCAGGATGCACTTCAGTGAGAAACCATCAGGGAACCTCGAAGAACAAGATTTGTTACTCACAGGTCCCGGAGGGCCACACAGTGAAGTCGTGGGGAGCAGGGGTGGGGAGAGGGAGAGAGGGGAGAAAAAGAGTGTGAGGGAGGAAGGGAGAGAGAGAGAGGAATACTTGGGGGGGGGTCTGCTTTTATTAGGGTATGAGGGTGGGGTGTCTAGGGTTTTATGGGTTCACTCTATGGTGAATTTAAAGCTTAAGAGCAGGTATTAGGGCTTCCCCAGTGGCGCAGTGGTTAAGAGTCCGCCTGCCAATGCAGGGGACACGGGTTCGAGCCCCGGTCCGGGAAGATCCCACATGCCGCGGAGCAGCTAAGCCCGTGAGCCACAACTACTGAGCCTGCGCTCTAGAGCCCATGAGCCACAACTACTGAGCCCGTGTGCCACAACTACTTAAGCCCGTGCGCCTAGAGCCTGTGCTCTGCAACAAGAGAAGCCACCGCAGTGAGAGGCCCGTGCACCGCAGCGAGGGGTGGCCCCCGCTTGCCGCAACTAGAGAAATCCCGCACGCAGCAACGAAGACCCAACGCAGCCAAAAATTAATAAATAAATAAAATTAATTTATTAAAAAAAAAAAGCAGGAATTAGGGCACAGGAAGGGGGAAGCAGGGTCAGTCAAGTGGTCAGTTATCTAGGTTCCCCAGGGCTTTCTGAAAGAGCCCCCTTCACGGGTGGGGGCAGCCTAATTCCTTATCTGGCTGTTTTGCTAGTGGCTGGGTCATAGACCTGGTGTTACATTTACTCAAGACAGATGTCTTTTGAAATAGATGCCTCAGCAGTCAAAAAGCTTCATGCCAGGCTTACAGTTGCAATTACAATTACAATTACTTACAATTACAGCTTTATTATTAAGGGTGCACAGAGGCTGGGAGAGTTCCAGACGCAGGGTTCCTATCCCCTCATGGAACCAGAGATATCACCCTTCTAGCATAGCTGTGTGTTCACCAGCCAGAAAAATGGACTGAGTTGGTGTCCAGAGTTTTCCTTTGGTTTTTACTACATAGGTGTGATTGGTTGAATCATTGGCCATAGGTTTGAACTCCATCTCCAGCCCCGCTTCTCTCTCTGGAGGTCAAATGGTTGATGCAACCCTCCAAATCATATATTTGGTCTTTCTGGTGACCAGCCCCTACAAGTCACCTCATTAGCACAACAAAGATGCTCCTATAAGTCAGGAAATTCCAAGGGCTTTTGAAGCTCTGCACCAGGACCTGGGACAAAGACCAGATGTGCTTTTTTTTTTTTTTTTTTTTCTGTTCTTTCAATTTTCTTTTTTTTTTTTTAACATCTTTATTGGAGTATAATTGCTTTAACAATGGTGTGTTAATTTCTGCTGTATAACAAAGTGAATCAGCTCTACATATACATATATCCCCATATGTCCTCCCTCTTGTGTCTCCCTCCCACCCTCCGTATCCCACCTCTCTAGGTGGTCACCCGTGACCAAGATCTTTCTGAAGAATCGAATATGCAGGGGTGTGGTAACAACAATTACTGTTGTTCTTTACGACAGTAGCAACAATGATACCACTAATAAAAAGTGATCATCATAGCAACGGACCAACGATTTTTATTTTCTATGTGCCGAGTGCTTTAGGTGGTATATATCATTCAGTTCTCATCACTACCTGCCCCGTGAAGATTGCCTCCGTTTCACAGATGAGGACACAGACCTTGAGAACGTAACAGTTGGGAATCTTGAGGTTTCATACGACAGAACCCCAATTCAAACTGGCTCAAGCAAGATTAAAGGAGTTCACTGATGACTGTAACCAAAAAGCTTAGGGAATCGCTTTAGGTACAGCTGTATCCAGGAGCTCAAGGGGTGTATATGATCAGTTTCTTTCCATCCTCGGCTTTATTTCTGTCTCTGTTAGTTTTGGTCTCAGGCAGCCTCTCCCTGCCGCTTGCTCCATGCTAGCAATATAGCCATACCCTCTTAGATACTGCAGAAGGAAGACAATTTTTCCTTCCAGGAAGTTCTAGCAAAACCCTCGGTGGGTTGGCTTGGGGTTGTGCCCACCTCTGAATTCCCAGCGGGATGGAAGATTGTGCTCAGCCTACCCTGGATCCTGTGTCCTGCTTGGACCTAGGAGGGCTGTGCCAGCCAAGAACTGACCTCAGGGACCCTGTGTAAGGGAGGGCTGATTCCCAAAGGACTCCTGGGGGCTATAAATTTGAGGACATCAGGCTGCAGGAAGGCAAAGCCAAAGTCTGCCTCCAGTCACCCACTATCAAATGTGAGGTTGTGTTGTAGCTCCTAGGTTGTGTCGTCACGTCCTATATCGTTGTTTGGTCACGTCAGACCCCACACAGAGCAGCAAACATCCCATCACCTTGCAGTAGCAGCCTAAGTTCCACCAGTTGGGGTAGAAGCATCAGCTCAACCACTTTCGAATAGCGGCAAAATGAGTCCTACGTAAGGCCCATCAGCTCTGCATCATTCCCGTCACCATGGTAATGCCAGGAGTCCCATCAGTTCCGTGGAATGGCATGAGTCCTGTCTCCACAGGGTAGAAGGTGATTCTCCATGGGGTACAGTGTGAATCCTGTCGCTTTGGGGCAAGGCAGGAGTCCCATCATTTTGGAGTAAAAGCATGAGTCTCCTGGGGTAATGCTGTAGGACCTGCCTCCCTGGAGAAACACCCTAAGCCTATCACTTTAGGCAGTTGTTCTTACCTGGGGGTGATTTGCCCTTCCATCCCCCAGGGGACAATGTTTGGAGACATTTTTGGCTGTCATGTCTTGGGTGGAGGGGTGCTGCTGGTGTGGAACAGGTGGAACCCAGGCAGGCTGCTTGATCCCCTTAATACACAGGACAGCCTCCCACAACAGAGAATTCTCCGGCCCCAGATGTCACCAGTTCTGTGGATAAAGCATCCTGCCTTATGGTCACTTGGGACCCTGTGCAACACACTGTCTGCTGTGTGTGTGTGTGTGTGTGTGGTCCTGTGTGCCCTGACCTCTCTCTCTCCACTCTTTCTGCAGCTTGATGTGCACTCCATGCCTGGGCCCCTGTCCCAAGGTGTGCCACCTCCTGGAAGGCGAGAAGACCATTGACTCAGTGACATCTGCCCAGGAGCTCCGAGGCTGCACCATCATCAACGGAAGCTTAATCATCAACATCCGAGGGGGCAGTGAGTGCTCTGGGGGGAGGGGTTGCTGTCTGCTGGAATCCACTCTCCCTGTGAGCACAGAAGGAAAACAGTCCAGAGACTCATGCAAGGAATCTGTTTCCAAACCTGGTGTCATGCAACGAATCTGTTTCCAAACCTGGAGTTCACAGCTCAGTCCTGGCCCCACTCCCCGCGAGATTCTGATTTTCAAAGCTAGGAGTTGGGACATCAGGAATTTGCATTTTTAACAAGCAGGCAACATGCCCTCTTTTGCAGGTCTGGGGACCATGTTTCCAGAAATTCTGTCACAGGCAAAAAGGCATTTCCCTGTTTATTTATTCAGAGAACATTTATTGAATACTCACAGTGAACAAGGCAAAGTCCGTGCATGGTGGATATTGCAAATAAACAAATTAACGTATAATGTAAACCCAGGGGCAGTGGTTCATGCTATGAAGGCAAGCAAAGCAGGGTGATGGAGGGAGCAAGGGTTGGCATCTTAATATAATAAATATATTCAGCTTTGCAGGCAGGACAATCTCTGTCATAACTACTCTGCCTTGTAGATGTATTTTGAGCAGGGCTCGTGAAAATCATTTTCAGCCGGTAGGTTAACTCTTCAGCTTGGGGAATTCTGGAAAGGTTAAAATATTTTGGTAGAAACCCACTGGATATTCATTCTCTGCTTTCCTTAGACAACCTGGCAGCTGAGCTAGAGGCCAACCTTGGACTCATTGAAGAAATTTCAGGGTATCTGAAAATCCGCCGATCATATGCCCTCGTGTCACTTTCCTTCTTCCGGAAGTTACATCTGATTCGAGGGGAGACCTTGGAAATCGGGTATGTGGGCCTGCTGCTGTATCTGTGGCCTCATTAGGAAGTTTGTGAGTTACTGTAGAGAAACTTAGGGTTTTTTGCCAAGACATGGAAACAACCTAAGTGTCCACTGATGGATGCATGGATAAAGGAAATGTGGTGTATATATGTATGTGTGTGTGTGTATATATATACGTATATATATATATATATACACACACACATATATATATACACACACATATATATATATATATATATATATATATATATATATATATATATACAGTGGAATATTATTTCACCATAAAACTATCTTTTTGCCGAAGCTCACACCTTTCATTTGGATTGTTCCAATGACTTTCTTGCTGGTTCTAGAACTACCAGGGCCATCCAACAGAAATATAATACAAGTCACATATGAGACTTGAAATGTTCTAGTAGCCACATTTAAAACACTTTAAAAGACATAGGTGAAATGAATTTTAATAATGCATTTTACTGAACCCATTACATTGAAGCTGTTATTTTGACATGGACTCAATACAAAAAATTATAAAGAAGATCTTTTACATCTTTTTTTTTTTTTATGCAAAGTCATTGATATCTGTGTTTTTTACTTCTGGTAAAAAACTAGATGCTGCCCTTTTCCCATTCATCATGTGCTGGTGGCCCACTCATAGTTCTAAGGCACAGGTCTAATTGAGTTACTGAGTTGTTATAAAACCTTCAGTGGTCCCCCTCTGCCTACCAAGGAAGGTCACATGTTCTTGGTCTTGGTCTGGCATGCAGTATACTAGAGGGTTTGGCCCATGGCATCTCTTTGGTCTTGCCTGTCACCTGTTGGCCAAAACAGGCTACTTTGCTCTTCCCTGGGCCTAGTTCACGTGCCTCTGTGTCTTCAGTCTTTCCCCTTTTCAAAACCCGTATCTCAATCCATCACAGTCTTACCCTCCTCCCCCACAAGACTGATCTCACATACCTTCCTGGCCCTGAAGACTTCCTCAACTTCCCCTGTCCCTCTAACCCTCATTTCAACATGTCATGAGTATGTGTCAAGCAAGTGGTTAGGACTGGGGATGGAGCACTGAACAAGATCAACTCCAGCCATGACCCTGCCATCTTGGAGTCAGAGATGACAAGCTGATGAATGATTAGGCATGTGTGTGTTTCCATAGGAACTACTCTTTCTATGCCTTGGACAACCAGAACCTAAGGCAGCTGTGGGACTGGAGCAAACACAACCTCACCATCACTCAGGGGAAACTCTTCTTCCACTATAATCCCAAACTCTGCTTGTCAGAAATTCACAAGATGGAGGAAGTTTCCGGAACCAAGGGGCGCCAGGAGAGAAACGACATTGCCCTGAAGACCAATGGGGACCAGGCGTCCTGTAAGTGGTGATGCCCTTGTCCTTCCATGGACCAGATAACGTGGCTGCTGTCCCCCACCCCCACCACACTGGCCCCCCCAGGGGGAGTGTCACTTCCCCCCAACGAGCGAAAACAACTATGTGTGATAGGCTCTCTGAAATACTGAGGAAAAATGTTGTACATGTTATCTCTTTGCCAAATATTAAACACAGTGCCTGATACTGGAAGATGCCACATAAACATTGAATGAATGAATGAATGTCACCTCTCTTACATATGGCCTTGGCTCAAATGCTACAGCAGGGTCTACAGTTGCTACAGCTGGAGACTGTCAGCTGACTGCCCTCCTCTGACAGGTTTTCTCTTGAAGCATTGAGGTGCCAAGCCTTCCATAATGCCCTCATGCGAAGTTGGTTCCTTATGGCAGAAGCTGTGAGAATTTAGGGGAGGGAGAGAGCAAGGTTGGAACTTAAGGGGTGGAGCTTAAGGGAGGGCTTGCAATCCAGGCAGAGGGAATTACTCTCTCCAGGGCATTGTCCTTCCAAGGAATTGTCACTCCAAGGTATAATGATCTGCACGCTCCCTAAACCCACTTGGCATGTGTCCATTTGCACTGGAGTTATGTGTTCTGACATGTCGGGCATGAAAATCCACATGCAAGACAGAATTGTGTCAGGACAAATGCTATTCTTGAAAGTCCCTTTTTCCAGTAGCGATTAGCCACTTGTCCTTCTGTTGGTGCCGACCGCGGTTCTTTGGTTGAGCACATCTGGCCAAGTAACTGACTTGCGGTCAGGGCCAACTTGCGTGACCTGTTCTTGACTCTGAACACAGGAGAGGCATGTGGAAATAAGACCTCTCAGAGGAATAGCAGGTTGCCATCTTCCTTCTCGTGGATACTCTAGGAAATATGGGATCATCTGCTTTGGGTTGAAATAAATTATTTAATTCTGATACTGGTTTTTTTTTTAACCATTCTAGGCGAAAATGAATTACTTAAATTTTCTTACATTCGGACATCTTATGACAAGATCTTGCTGAAATGGGAGCCGTATTGGCCCCCCGACTTCCGAGACCTCCTGGGATTCATGCTCTTCTACAAAGAGGCGTAAGTAGAAGGATAAAGAGGTGTGTTTGTTGCATACGTGCTCAGAGGCTCCCCTCTGAGGTTCCTTTCTATCTCCTTACTTGTGGAATAAATATCATAGGTTCCTTGGTGAGATCTCACCAGTTGATGGTGTATGACGTCAGTAACATTCCCTATTGTCAAAAGCCAGAAATTGAAGCAGGGAGGTTTCTTTTGGAGGTCCAGATTGCGCAATCTCCTATAGCAATATTCCATTTTGCTTCTTATATGTACATCTCACCAGACATCCTCAACAAAAAGTCACTTAGTCTACTTAGTAGGTGTCTTAAAGTTTATTTTTTGTCTATTTTGTATTTTTTCCAACATTTAAAGAATTGTGGTAAAACATACATGAAATTGACCATCTTAATGACGTTTAAGTGTACAGCTCAGTGGCATTAAGTACATTCATGACATTGTGTGACCCTCTCCACAGTTTATTCATCATCTCACACTGAAACTCTGTCACCTTTCAATAACATCTAGTCGTTTTGAGTATATGACTGTGCTGAAATTTTAAAGGAAGACAATGGAAGTGGTGATTGTGTTAATATGAATAACTGTTCCATCCCTCAAGATTTTTTTTTAATATTTATTTACTTATTTATTTGGCTGCATAGGGTCTTAGTTGTGGCACATGGGATCCTCTATAGTTGCGGTGCACAGGCTCCCTAGTTGTGGCCCACAAGCTCTAGAGTGCGTGGGCTTAGTCGCCCCACGGCATGTGGGATCTTAGTTCCCCAACCAGGGATTGAACCCACGTCCCCTGCATTGGAAGGCGGATTCTTAACCACTGGACCACCGGGGAAGTCCCCATCCCTCAAAATTTACTACGTGTCAGGCTGTGTGTGGAGAAGTCGACACACATCCTCTCGTGTGATCTTATCAATAACTCTGATAGTATCATCATCCTGGTCACTGCTATTATTATTGTTGGGAAATTGAGGCATAAGGGAAGCGGTCCCTTTCTCTTTGGCTATTCCTGTGTCTTTGTTCCTTGTGGCAGAAGATTGTTGGTGAACAGGGTGCAAGCCTATAGGAGGTAACTTCGCCCGGCCACATCTCTTTGGTCTTCAGAGCTATAGTTGAGAAACGGTAACCACCTTTTCCTGTTTCGTCTTGAAAGCCCTTATCAGAACGTGACGGAGTTTGATGGGCAGGACGCGTGTGGTTCCAACAGCTGGACCGTGGTGGATATTGACCCGCCTATGAGGTCCAACGACCCCAAGTCACAGAACCACCCCGGGTGGCTAATGCGTGGTCTCAAGCCCTGGACCCAGTACGCCATCTTTGTCAAGACCTTGGTCACCTTTTCTGATGAACGCCGCACATACGGGGCCAAGAGCGACATCATCTATGTCCAGACAGATGCCACTAGTAAGCATTTCTTGTGGATATGAATTTGTGCGTGAATCAGATGTCTTACATTTAACAGGCTGACCCGGTGATGTCATATGAAATGCCTTTTTTTTTTTTTTTTGCATGGTTATTGGCTTCTAAAAGTGCCGGGCACTGAGGTTTATAATTTCAGAAGATGAGACAGTAGCAACAAGACATCAGAGGGGAACATACGTTTCTTCTTCCCATTATGGAAAATTTTCAGATATTTACAAAAGTAGGAAAAAAAAAAAAAAGATTCCCCCCACCGCCACCTTGTAACCATCTCTCAGCTTCAACAATGATCAATATTCTGCCATTTTTGTTTCATCACTATGCCTTTTCCCCCATCTCCATTTTTTTTCACACACACACACTGTATTTTATTTTTACAAGAGATAAATAGACTGACACCAAGCATTGTAAATGGATGACCACAACAAAAGCAACAATGATTGCAATTACCAAACACGAAACACACTCATACTATGTCATAATATTGACATTCAGTCCAGTAATCCTCCACTGTAACAGCTCCTTTACTTTGCAGTGAAAATTGATTTGTATATTCTTTGCCTCTGAGTCCTTGTGGGATTTTTTTTTTTTTAATTCAAACAGAAAGTCACAAAAATTATACTCATCCTCATCAGTTCACTCAGTCCCATGTAATTAATTTTTTTTTTCATCTTGATCTTTTGTTCCCCCATCTCCATTTTTTGAGGAGTATTTTATAGCAATTTAGTTATATTTTCATAAAGCATAAGCCCTATCCAACCACTGGGATAGGAGACATTTGGTGATACCTGGAGATATTTTTGGTTGGCGTGACTGGGGAGGCGGGGTTGGGGACCAGGGATGGTGCTCAACGTATCACAATGCAGAGGACAGCCCCCCGCCCGGCAAAGAATTATCCAGCCCCCGCAAGTCAGTAGTTGAGAAATCCCGTCCCGTAGGATCGAGTCCAAACTTTATGAACCAGCCCCAGCTTTATTGACTACCGCCCTCTCATCCTGTATCCTGCAGCAATACCTCCAGCAGGACTTATAGTTTCTGGAAACTTCCAGCTTCCAGGCTTTTGTACACACTGTGTCCTCTGCCTTGAGACCCCCCACTCCCACCCTTCACCGACTCCCTCAGCCACCTCCGTTCTCGAGGGGAAGCTTTTGTGGATCCCAAAGGTGGCGCCTTTGGGGGGAATGTTAGATGGGCTGCCAGCTCAGTGATAAGATTGAATGGCATCCCACTGCCGAAATTTGCCCCAGGACTGGGTTCAATCTGGGGCTAATGTTAACCAGAAGATGTGGGTTTGTCTATTCCCACGATCCTCCTTTTCCCCAGCACCTTTTCAGTGCCCAGAACAGAGAAAGCTTGGCACGTCGTTGGAGCTCTGTATATTAGGGGTCCTCGACTTCTGGGCCACAGACTGGTACCAGTCTGCCGCCTGTTAGGAACCA
This sequence comes from Balaenoptera acutorostrata, assembly GCF_949987535.1. Classification (NCBI taxonomy): domain Eukaryota; kingdom Metazoa; phylum Chordata; class Mammalia; order Artiodactyla; family Balaenopteridae; genus Balaenoptera; species Balaenoptera acutorostrata. The sequence goes on from NC_080065.1 coordinate 180,882,589, forward strand.
GGCCGCACAGCAGGAGGTGAGCGGCGAGCAAGCAAAGCTTCATCTGTATTTACAGCCACTGCCCCTCACTCACATTACCGCCTGAGCTCCACCTCCTGTCAATACAGATTATCATTAGCAGAGAGGTTTGACTGCACAGAGACCATAATAAATCAACTGCTTGCAGACTCCTATCAATACCCAATCAGTGAGTGGCAAGTGACACTTAAGCTGCCTTTTACAGAGTAGACTGGATATAAGCAACACACGTCGGGTGTCCCTGTCTCCCATCACCCCCAGATGGGACCATCTAGTTGGAGGAAAACAAGCTCAGGGCTCCCACTGATTCTGCACTCTGGTGAGTTGTATAATTATTTCATTATATATTACAGTGTAATAATAATAGAAATAAAGTGCGCAATAAATGTAATGTGCTTGAATCATCCTGAAACCACCCCCACCTCCAATCCGTGGAAAAATTGTCTCCAACAAAACTGATCCCTGGTGCCAAAAAGGTTGGGGACCGCTGCCGTAAATGTTTGTTGCAAAACTGGTGGAACATGAAATCTACATAGTCTCTGGTACCCATGGATTGTAATTTTGTAACCCATGCTCTCACTGGGCAAGCATTCCACGTAGTGCCAGTTTTCTCTGATGTTAAATAACACTGCAGAGAACATCTTCATGATTTCTCGAACTTGGGTTTTCCCCCTCATGCCTTGGCTTGAGGCTTGCACCCTCCTCCTCCTCCTCACAGTGAACCTGTCTCCTTTCTCCTTGGCAGATCCTTCTGTCCCCCTGGATCCCATCTCGGTGTCTAATTCTTCGTCCCAGATTATTCTGAAGTGGAAGCCTCCCTCTGACCCCAATGGCAACATCACACACTACTTGGTATTCTGGGAGAGACAGGAGGAAGACGGTGAACTGTATGAATTAGATTATTGCCTCAAAGGTGAGTGCAGGTAGAGGCGGGGGAGGGGCCGGTTTCTTTTCCAAGGTTTTTTTTTACGTTATTTTTTTAAATTGAAGTATAGTTGATTTAAACTGTTGTGTTAGTTTCAGGTGTATAACACAGTGATTCCGTTATACATATATATTCTTTTTCAGGTTCTTTTCCCTTATAGGTTATTACAAAATGTTGAGTAGAGTTCCCTGTGCTATACAGTAGGTTCTTGTTATCTATTTTATACATAGTAGTGTGTATAACATCTGATCCACTTTGTTCTTCTTTTGGGGAAGCATCTCTCCCCTTCCACTTCCCAACATGTGCATATGGGTACACAAACTCCATTTTATCTCCGACGAAAACACACATACAGGCAGACCTCAGAGATACTGCGGGTTGGGTTCCAGACTCCTGCAAGGAGGCGAATATTGCAATAAATTGAGTCACGTGAATTTTTTGGTTTCCAGTGCCTATAAAAGTTATGTCCACACTATACTGTAGTCTATTAAGTGTGCAATAGCATTATGTTTAAGAAAAAATATACTTAAAATATACATATTACTGTATTTCTCTTTCTGGCCTATATGTGGAATCTAGAAAAATGGTACAGATGAACCTATTTTCAGGGCAGGAATAGAGATGTAGACGTAGAGAACAGACATGCGGACACAGAGGGGAAGCGGAGGGTGGGACGAATTGGGAGATTAAGATTGACATATATACACTACCATGCGTAAAATAGATAGCTAGCAGGAACATGCTGTGAAACATAGGAAGCTCAGTTCCATGCTCTGTGATGACTTAGGTGGGTGGGATGGCGGGGAGGGTGGGAGGGAGGTCCAAGAGGGAGGGGATATAGATATACATATAGCTGATTCACTTCGTTGTACAGCAGAAGCTAACACAACATTGTAAAGCAATTATACTCCAATTAAAAAATGATTAAAAATATACATGCTACTGTATATAAAATAGGTGACGTAACCAACAAGGACCTACTGTATAGCACAGGGAACTATACTCAGTATCTTGTAATAACCTATAATGGTAAAGAATCTGAAAAGAAAATACTGAATCACTTTGCTGTACACCTGAAACTAACACAACATTGTAAATCAACTCTATTTCAATAAAAATTTAACGAAGAAGAAATCTAGACTAAAAAAAAAAAAAACTCAAACAATGCACATACCTTAATTAAAGAATACTTTATTGCTAAAAAAAATGCCCAGATACAATAGTAACATCCAAGATCACTGATCACAGATCACCGTAACAAATATAATAAAAATGAAGAAGTTTGAAATATTGTGAGAATTACCAAAGCGTGACACAGACATACGAAGTGAGCAAACGCTGTTGGGAAAATGGCACTAATAGACTTGTTCAACGCAGGGTTGCCACAAACTTTCGATTTGTAAGAAAAACACAATAAGAGGACGAGGTCTGCCTGCCTGTTCGCATTGCTAAACATCACAGCGTGAGGACAGGTTCTGAAGACTCCTGTCGAAAACAGACACTCCCCATTGTCTTGGCATCATTTCCCTCTGGAATTTTCTCCTCCTCCCCTTCCTCATCCACCTCCCCTGGTAGAGGTGTAGTCGTGTTAACCCACGCAAGACTTCCCTCCGAAGCTAGAAACACAGCCGATGTGTGGAGCGGTGATTGGCAAAGTCAGGGAAGAATTTTCGCCCCTAATTTTAGACCCTTAAGTTGTAAGGATCAGAGAAAGCAAAGAGTGATCATCTCTTCCCTCCTGGGCTTTCCATTCAAAATTTATAGTAATGACACATTTTTTTCCAGTCTCTAATCTCATTTACTTAATGGGCTTCCATCCATCTACAGGAAAAGGGAAAAATATTTGAAGCCTCAAACTAGTGTGTATAAGTTAGTTTAAGATTATTTTAAAAGTGGATTTTAAGAAAGCCCATCAAGCTGGAGAAACAGAAGTCTTTTTTTTTCTTTAGTTGTTTTGTTTTGTTTGAGTCTATATAAAGTATTTCCACCCCCCCCATCCCTAGACTCTTTTGTTTTTCTATTTTTATTTTTAAAAAATTTTATTGGAGTATAGTTGATTTACAATGTTGTGTTAGTTTCAGGTGTACAGCAAAGGGATTAAGTTATACATATACCTAGATTCATTCTTTTTCAGATTCTTTTCTCATATAGGTTATCACAGGATACTGAGTACAGTTCCCTGTGCTATACAGTGGATCCTTGTTGTTTATCTATCTTATATACAATAGTGTGTGTATGTTCATCCCAAGCTCCTGATTTATCCTTTAGTTGTCTTGTTGTTGTTGATTGGTTGGTCTGTATTTATTTTTCTTTAGATGTTTTGAGTTACTGGTATCCTCATACCTTGGGGCTGCTGATGAGATATGGCTGAGGTCGGGAGCCGGAGGTCTTCTCTGACCTGCTGTAGGGCTTTGGGCAAGTCACTGAGCTTGTCACTGGCTGCCTCCTTTTGGGGAAAAGGGGCAGGAGGCCAGACAATCTCTGGGAGCTGTCCCAGCTCTAAGATCATGTGCTATATGTATGCCTGTGACCTCATCCCCCGCCTGAGCAGAGAGTTGCAAACGTGATTTATCTCCTTGGATGCTTTATATAACTTGAGAGCAAGCGAAGTCATTGGCTCAGCTGTGACCTGTTGGCCCTGCATTTGAGTAACCGAAACTGCCAGCAGCATCAGGATAGGCAATGTTTTCTTCTTCTTTTTCTTTTTCTTTCTTTCTGTCTTTCTTTTTTAGAGCAACAACTTTTATTCTGGAAGGCTGAGTCTATCATCACCATATGACAATTTGACATGGTTTTATTTGTAATGATGCCAAAGTGTATGTAATTAAAAAATAAACTTACTAAGGATGGATATCGTATGATTCAACTCTTAGGAGGTCCCTAGAGGAGTCAAATCCACAGAGACAGGAAGCCGGATGGTGGGTGCCAGGGGCTGGGGGAGGGGCTGGGGAGTGAGTATTTAATGGGGACAGAGTTGCAGTTGGGGAAGAGGAGAAAGTTCTGGAAAGGGATGGTGGGGATGGTTGCATAATAATGTGAATGTACTTAATGCCACTGACTCGTACACTTAAAAATGATTAGGATGGTAATTTTTTTGTCATGTATATTTTGCCACAATTAAAAAACCCAAATACACACACAAATTAATAAGCTTTCTAACACACACAAGATCAATAATTTACTAACCGTGCCCAGTAGTAGCTTCCTTTAGTATCACAAGTGGTTTTTTTCCCCCCAGCTTTATTGAGGTGTACTTGATAAGTAAACGGTAAGATATTTAAAGTGTAAATTGTGATGATTTTATATACATACACATTTTGAAAGGATCCTTCCCATCTAGTTAATTAATACATCTATCACCTGACATATTTATCTATTTTTTCGGTGAGAACTTTTAGCTTCTCCTCTGATATTGAATTGTTTATTTCATTTATACAGTACAGTCTTATCGGCTTTTTATTATGAAATATATATAGCATAAAATTTACCATATGAACCACTTTTAAGTGTACAGTTCAGCGGCATTAAATACATTCACACTGTTGTGCAACCATCCCCAGCATCCATCTCCAGAACTTTCTCATTTTCCCAAACTGCAAACTCTGTCCCCATTAAACACTGACTCCCCACCCCCTTCCCCATCCCCTGGTGCCCACCTTTCTACTTTGTCTCTATGCATTTGACTGTCCTAGATACCTCACTATACTTTATAGTCACAGAAAATCCATGGGGCACCAAGTGTCATGCAGAAGGGGTGACAGGTGACAGGAGCTATGTCCATGCCTGATCAAAAGTCCCTTCCTCACCAGAAAAAAATCAGGACCCACCCCCCCCCCCCCTTTTACTAAGGAAATCTGAAGTGTTTTGTTTTTTTTTTTTTTTATCCATAATGCCATCAATAGCCCCTCTAAAAGCTAACCCACACAGGTTATTCCATGTCTATTAATAAACGTTAAGAAGAAGTATTTTTTAAGGATTTTGCAAAGCTTCCGAGTGGGTACTCACCAGTCACAGGAAGATACTTTGAACTCATTGTCTAGCAGAGCCACTGAAAGGGAGAGGAAGAGATGGAATTTCCCTTGCTCAATAGACACGAGTAGGCACCCAGCATCAGGGGCATGCTTTTTACCCTTAAGGAGTAGCCTGCATCCTCCAGGCTGTACCAGAAGAGACAGGCAGCAGGCATCCCCAGGACTGGACCTTAGGGGTCAAGACACACCAGCTGTGGTACTTGAAAAAACAGTGTGGTATTTTTAAGACCATGACCTTGAGAAGTTGTTCTTTTTTTTCCTTTTTAAAAAATTCTCTTTTCTGTGCTTCTTGGAAAAAGTTCTTCCCCCAATTTCCTTTCATGTCTTTCATCCATCACTGTTGATATTTGGGGCCAGATAATTCTTTGAGGTGGGGGCTGTCTTGTGTCAGGTAAGATGTTGAGCGGCATCCCTGGCGAACACCAAAATGTCACCAGACCATGCCCGTTGTCCTGCAGAGGGGGGTGGGGTGCAGCGCTGAATCACCCCTGCCCCGGTGAGAACCACTGCTCTGCTCTGACTTCCGTTTTCCTGAACGAATTGTAGATTCTTTCATTTGTGCTGCAAAGTTTGGTTGCTCAGTATAAACAGTGGGTCTGTAAGTCTGACCCCTTAGAATTCCACTGGAGTTCTGCTCTGCCCTCTTATCCCTTTGTAGTTACCTGGTTGATTGATGATTCATTCATTCAACTGTGACTTGGTCCCCAGTCCTTTTCTAATGCCACCTCCCATCATTCTCTCCCTTATCCCCTTCCAGCTACACTGGGTCCTTGGCGTCTTCTGACATGCCAAGGAAATTCCTACCTCAGGGCCTTTGCACTCGCTCTTTGCTGTCTGAATTGCTTTACACCAAGATATGTGCATGGCTCATTCTTTTACTTCCTTGGGGACTGCTTAGTGGTCACTTTCTCTGAGACATCCCCCCCCCCGACACCCTCTGTCCTTTCACCCCACCATCGGACCCATGGCATATGTATTTATTAGTTTATTGTGTATTCCTCCCACCCCCACGTACCTCGTCCACTGGAATGTAGGTTCTGTGAGGGCAGGGACATGCCTGGTCACCTTCAGCATCCAGCCCTATGGAGTTGTGGTGTCTGACAGTTTCCTGCTGCACATCCACAGGCGCTTTCTCAGTTGTCAGGACCCTCCAGTGAGAGATCTTATTTTTCCCAGGAGAACTTGAACCAAGACCCTGTCCCCGAGCTCTGTCCCCTGTGCCCGACCACTCTGAGAAGGCCCCCTTTGCTCTGCGTGTGTGTATGTGTGTAGGGGGTGTGGAACTTGAGCCCTGCTCTGGCTTTCTCCAGGGTTGAAGCTGCCCTCCCGGACCTGGTCTCCACCGTTCGAGTCTGAGGGGTCCCAGAAGCACAATCAGAGTGAGTACGAAGACTCTGCCGGTGAATGCTGTTCCTGCCCGAAGACCGACTCTCAGATCCTCAAGGAGCTGGAGGAGTCCTCATTCCGGAAAACGTTCGAAGATTACCTGCACAACGTGGTTTTCATCCCCAGGTCAGCACTTGTCATTGGCTTGGGGTCTGGGGTCCTTATTTAGGGAACAAGATGAAGTGCAGACGCAGAGGGTGGGCGGAGTCCACGCTGAGCCACTTCCCTGGAGGGAGGGAGAGATCTTGCAATTTCAACAAGTACCGTAACAGGAAGAGTGAATAATCGCCAAAAAAGGTGGGGGGGGGGTTGTTTTAAAAAAACTCAACCTTTGCTTTCTTTCTTTCATTTCTGGCTGCGTTGGGTCTTAGTTGCGGCACATGGGATCTTTGTTGAGGCATGTGGGCTTCTCTGTAGTTGTAGCGTGCAGGCTCCAGGGCGTGTGGGCTCTGCAGTTACGGTGCACGGGTTCCAGAGCACGTGGGCTCTGTAGTTTGTGGCAAAAGGGCTCTCTAGTTGAGGCGCATGAGCTCAGTAGTGGTGGTGCACGGGCTTAGTTGTGCCACGGCATGTGGGATCTTAGTTCCCTGACTAGGGATCGAACCCGTGTCCCCTGCATTGTAAAGCGGATTCTTTACCACTGGACCACCAGGGAAGTCCCTCAAGACATTGCTTTCTGATGTCTCGTGAACTCTTTACCCCAGCTTCTGGTCTCATTCTGAGTTCTGAAACGATCTCCATTAGATTACCAACAATTGATTATTATCTAATAGATGATTATAGATAATAATCAATAATCGATAGATTCAATTATTAGATTAGATGACCGAGAAGTGCCTGCCCGGCCCCATGCTTGATTTGTGGCTGAGTCTCAAGCTCAGTGCATTCTCTTTTTAAAATCTGTGTAACCTTCTTATCCTTCCAGAACTTTCCATGACCTCTTAAAAAACTCCGGAGCTTCTCCTATTTAAATATTTTTCCTTTAGTGAGTGAAGGGGCTTGCTTGCTGATATCCATCTGATCTACAGAGAGGGTTTGCCTTAAAAATGATTCTGTTTTTTCATACTTCTTTACCTTTCCTGCAAGCAGAGCTGCTTAGGTAGAATGCAAATTTCTGTGGGTCACAGGTTATTTTACCTCTTTCGGTGCCTCAGTTTATTCATCTGAAGAGTGGAGAGAAAAGTAGTTCCTGTTTTTTAGGATTGTGAGATTATACGAGTTATATGGGGATTCTCAACCTTGGCGCTATTGACATTTGGAGCCAGATCATTCTCTGGGGTGGGACCATCTGTGTGTTGTAAGATGTTGAGCAGCATCTCTGGCCTCCGGCCACTAGATGGCAGTAGCACTGCATCTTATGAGTTCATGAATTTGTACAGTAACCCACTGAAGCCCTTGCCATCTCCTTTTTAGGGGTCCAAAGCCTGTGGTTTTGTTTGTTTGTTTGTTTTTTGCTTATGAATGACTCTACCCAGGTTTTTAATCAAATGCGTGCTGAGGGCTTTCAGCTGCCCCTTCCTCTCCACTCTTGACCTCCCCCTCCCGCCACGGACTTCACCAGAAGGCTACTCAGAAATGTCCAATACAATTGGCCATTTCCAAAGTATATCGACACCCCCCCCCTCCAAATTTACATCAGGATAAAACAAGATTCTAAAATGCATCTCTTCAAAGGCCCAGCAATGCTCCTGGTAGAGGTTTCCCCAGAACCATCAATATATAACATTTCTTCTTTTCTCTTTCTTGCATTCTTATCTGACCCCGAGTCCAAAAGAGCACTAAATAGCACAGCCCAGGCCTGGAGAAAGTTACTGTTTTACCTGTTAAAACGCTGCCAGACTTTAGGATAATGGCTGAGTCAGTTGTGAGGTTTAAAAGTGGTGTTAAGTTGGACATCCCATGGGAACCCCAGGTGACCAGGTCTCTGGGGGCTGTTTTCTCTGCTTTCCCCCCTGCCCCCCCAGCCCCTGGCTGTGTTCTCCGCATCTGCTGGGGAAGGTGTGGTTCAAGTGATGGGAACAAGTGGTCCATGGTCCAGGGCTGTCCTCAAAGCGGCTGGTTTTGTTTTCACAGAAAATCCTCTTCAGGCCCTGTTGCCGAGGACACTAGGTACGACTCACCTGTGGGACGTAGGCGTGGCCCGCGGTGGCTGCACAGCGCGGGGCCAGTGGGCCAGCGGGTCAGGAAGCATGTTGTGCCCCTTTGAGACCCCAGGGGCCTTCTGTGGTTCGATGCATGCATCGCGCTGCTCTGCCGCGACCAGGCGCTTCACAAATTCACACGTTAAGTGCCTTCACCCTGAAATGGGATCTGGGCGTGAATGTGGGGGGCGGGGAATCCTAACTAACACACTCTTACTAAAACATAGAATTGAGGGCGTACTTTCTGGGCACCTCCTAGGTGCCGCCCATTTTTTCCTCCATGCATTTACTAACTACACATTTATTTAGCTAGCCTACCGCGTGTGCAGAACTGTGCCCAGCACCCAGAGTCGAAACCACTTAGCGGCAGGTAGTGGGGAAGGCTGATCTGGGAGCAGAACATTTTTATTGGGGGTGACAAGTGCGGGATGACAGGTGTGAGTGAGCACAGGTGTGCTGAATCCCTCAATTCCACTGAGGATAGTCAAGGATGCTCGCCTTTGACGTGTGTCTTAAAGAATCAACTATGCTTCAATATTAAAAAAAAAAAAGAAAAAAGAAAGAAAAGAAAAAAAAAAAGAATTAAGCAGGGGGCGTGTCCTGGAGGAGAGTACAGGCAGAGAGAACTTGGGGAAAGGCAAGTCGGTGGAAAGAATCCTGGACTCTTGGGAAGAACAGGAGAGACTGGAAAGGCAGGGTAGGGGCCATGCGGAGGGACTTTATTCTTCCAGCAGAGGGTTTATTTATTTATTTTTAGGCCGTGTGCGGCCCCGATCTGCCCTCTAGTGGTCATTAGGAATATAATCTGTAGTAAAGAAAGGTCTAGAAATTTGAGGCCTTGATCCAGACGAGAGTTTATCAATGTCAGACCTTTTGCCATTTGGGGCCAGATCATTCTCAGCTGTGGGGACTGCCCTGTGTATTGTAGAATGAGCAGTATCCTTGGTCTCTACCGCTTTGAAGCCAGTGTCACACCATACCCCAAATAGTGACAACCAAAACTGTCTCCAGACAGGCCAAATGTCCCCTTGGTGGTAGGACCATGAGCAGAGTCACTCCTAGTTGAGAACCACTGGTCTAATGTGAGACTGTGGGATAATAAAGTGCTGTGTATGTAGGGAGAGAGAGAAGTCAGTTGATGCTTTGTCATGGGGGTGTCTTTCATGACCACGTTGTCTTTTTGGGTATAATCCTTCGGGTGTATGCATATTTACCCTGTTTGAGACCATTTATGTTTCCCTTTGTTCAGATATCAACTTCTCAGTGGTTATTCATGAGGCACCAGTATCTCTGTCATATTTGGAAGGCCCATCTGTGCTTGTACAGAAATGTTCTGAACCTTGCTAATATACGTGCATCTTTGGTTTAATAGCTTTGGTTTCCATTCAAGAATGTCATTGGTCTTTTCACACAAAAAGACCACAAAGAAAATCTTAGTGAGTACTCCCGAAGTAGGGTTTGATTTCTGACTACAGCGCGAAAAAAACTAAAGGTAAACTTCAAAAGATTGAACAGAAAACTCTACTTCCTGGTGATTAAAAGTGGATCACTTAGACTTCTGTTGGGTGAAAGTCGAAATGGAAACTTTCATTAAAAACCATTTGGAGGGGCTTCCTTGGTGGCGCAGTGGTTGAGAGTCTGCCTGCCGATGCAGGGGACACGGGTTCGAGCCCTGGTCTGGGAGGATCCCACGTGCCGCGGAGCAACTAGGCCCGTGAGCCACACCTACTGAGCCTGCGCGTCTGGAGCCTGTGCTCCGCAACAAGAGAGGCCGCAACAGTGAGAGGCCCGCGCACCGCGATGAAGAGTGGCCCGCACTTGCCGTGGCTGGAGAAGGCCCTCACGCAGAGACGAAGACCCAACACAGCCAAAAATAAATAAATAAATAAAAATTAAAAAAAAACCCAAACAAACAACTCACATTATTTAAAAAAAAAAAAAAAAACCATTTGGAAAATAACGGAGACGTGAACATCACATACCTTCACTTGTAGAATATTGCCAAAGCTGGACTTTGTTGCAAATTAGTAGACTTAAATGGTAAATTAAGAAAAAGCTTTAAAATGTAAGATATAATGTATTAGGAAGGGAGGGGAAAATCAATATAGCTTAACTTGTGGTAAATGTAATCAAAGGGAGATACCCACAAATAACTAGAAGAAGGTGACGTAAAACTGAAGTCTGACAAAGATTTTACTATGTTGAAGTCTATGGATAATCATGAGCTATTAGATTTGAAACTTTCAGAGAGGTGAGAAATTTTAACTTGTCCAAGCTAATTCAAGAAGAAGCAGAAAGATATCCTAATAACCTTGGGAAAAGACTAAAAAAAAAAGTGTCAATTAATTTCTTCAAAAAAAAAAAAAACAAGGCCCAGGCTTGGAGAGTTTTATAGTTGAGTTCTTTCACACTCTTTCAAAGAGCAACTATTTTCTGTAATACAGAAACTTTTCCAGAGCATAGAAATCTATGGAAAGTCTTCCCAGTTCATTTGATAAAACTAACATAGAACCCCTTAGCAGAACCTGACAAAGATGCTATGTTGAAAGAAAACCCAGGACCAGCTAATATGGGATTTTAGCTCCACATGTCCTAAATAAAACACTGTGCTGGCAATATCATTTATCTCACAGTGCAAGGATGGTTCAAGATCAGGCATTCTGCTAATAGAATTGAATTCATTAAGAGGTCCAGTGAGGAAAATCACAATAATCTCATTCAATAACATTTATTAAAAATTACTAATTTAGAGAAAGGGAGGGGGAGAGGCCTTTTATAAAACTAGGAATAGAAAACTTCTGCAACAAGATAAATATTACCTAGATGAAACCAACAGCCGAGCTAACATCTTTCTTAAAACTATTCCTGTTAGCTTTGGAAGGAAGCCAATCTCATCATTACTAAGGAACATTTCTCTGGGTATCTAGCCAATGCAGTCATACAGAAATTAGAATTGTAAGGAATGGATTGTGGGAAATAAAATCATTGATATTTTCATGTATTCTAGTGCAAGGGTAGGCAGTCTACCTGTTTTTTTGTTGTTGTTGTTTTTTTTTACTTTTTTTTTTTTAAGTATTTGTTTATTTATTTATTTATGGCTGTGTTGGGTCTTCGTTTCTGTGCGAGGGCTTTCTCCAGTTGTGGCGGGGGCCACTCCTCATCACGGTGCACGGGCCTCTCACTGTCGCGGCCTCTCTTGTTGCGGAGCACAGGCTCCAGACGCGCAGGCTCAGTAGTTGTGGCTCACGGGCCCAGTTGCTCCGCGGCACGTGGGATCTTCCCAGACCAGGGCTCGAACCCGTGTCCCCTGCATTGGCAGGCAGACTCTCAACCACTGCGCCACCAGGGAAGCCCCAGACTACCTGTTTTTGTCAATGAGTTTTATCGGAATGTAGCTACGCCCATTTGTTTACATTGTGTCAGTGGCTGTTTTCAAGCTGCCATGGCTTGAAAGCCATTGGAAGTTGAATAGTTGTGACAAAAATCACATGTCCCGCAAAACCCTAAATATTTACTCTCTAGCACGTATGGGAAAAGTTTGCTGACCCTTTTTCAAGTATGTTCCTTGAAAACCTAAGAAAATCAGCCCTGAAACTCTTAGAATGAGAGTTTGGGAAAGTAGGTACAATAGAAAGAAACAAAAATGCAGTAGATATACTAGCAACAATTAAAACATAAATCAGGGGAAAGGTCCCTTTCATGATTGCCCTAAAACCTTAGTAATCCCATCTAAAATTACCTGTAAAGGAAAAAAAAATATTTAAATTGCTGAGATATAAACTTACATAGATAAATGTGAAAGATTGTTTCAAATCATTTCAAGAAAACTCACTGGCACACAGCAAACCAGGGTGAATCGATAAAGGATTAATGTCCTTTGTGAATGAACAGCTCAGGAATAGGAATGAGGAAGGCCCTAGAACTTCATAGAAAGGATGGACAAAGGGTGGACAAGTCCTTAGTGAAACACAAAAGAATCAATGAAGGACAAAAGACTTTACACTCAGCAGTACACAGAGGTGCAAATAAAGCAGTAGAGTAATGCTTAAAAAATTTCTTTCCTCCGGTTGAAAATCTGAAAAAGAAAAATCAAAACAAAACAAAAACTCCTTTTAACCCTCAACGTTGCTGAGATTATCCTGATGTGTAGTTTCATGCGTTACTGGTGAGACCACAGTCAATACAAAGGGTCTGGAGGATAGAGGTTTAGCCATACGTGTAAAGAGGCATAACCTAGTGATTGCTCTTCTCAGAATCTATTTCTAGGAACTAATAAGACAATCAGATGATGATCAAATTAATATTTACAATAACAAAAAATTAAGAATACACTTACATTAAAAAATAAGAGGATGACTAAGTAAATTATGGCTCACGTATTAAATGGAATATTCTACAGTTTTCCAGGTTTTCTGCAATGAACACATGGTACTTTCATAACAAGGAGGGAAAACCTTTACATTGAAAAAGAAAAAATGTAAATTCTGTCCTACTTCAAACATTATGTTTTCAGGAAAATATTTGAGAATGCTTCTAATACAAGTGAGCAAAGTGGATTATAAAACTAGCTTGATCCCCATCATACCCATACATAAGAAAAATAATTGCCCAAAGGACACAGCGGGCAGCAGAATAATGAGTAAATTCAAATTTTCTTTATACCTTTTTTTTGGATTTATATATTTTTTAGGCTATTAACATTTTTCTTCATATATCTTTTTAAGGGGGAAAATGTGCCAATCGCATAGACATTTTTTGAGTTACCGTTAGCAACCTGAGTGATAAGATTCTTTTACCAAAAATTGAAGTATAATCACTTAGATTATGCAGGCGTCCTAAAGGGTCATAGGATCAGAAGAAGCATTTCTCCTGATTAAACTGGTGATGTTGTCAAATAGCTTGGACCATTTGGCAGGGCTTCCTGAAAAGCTAGACTCTTACACGCTTTTGGCATCTTATTTTTAACACTGACCCTGGCTGGGCTATTAACCTGCAAAATGATAATCTGAAATCAAGCATGTTGAGGGGAATATTGGTGTGTCTCCTATGGATGGTCCTGGAGCCCTCCCCCCTCCCCACTCCCCTCTTGGGGTGCACCTGCCTGACATGATGCCTATGAGGGCATCTTGAAAACTGCTCTGGGTTGTAATTCCTGGAAATTAACACTGTAATCCACACTCCCCCTGGAATCTCACTGCACCTGTAGTCTTTGGTTTTAAGCCTTTTACTCTCCGGCAGCATTTTTTCAAAGATGGTGATTGCCTGACCGTGTGTGTCCTACTGTCGTTGACAGGCCGTCGAGGAAACGCAGGGCCCTTGGTGATGTGGGGAATGTGACAGCAGCCGTGCCCACCATTCCGGGATTCCCCAATACGTCCTCAACCAGCGCACCTACGAGCTCAGAGGAGCACAGACCATTCGAGAAAGTGGTGAACAAGGAGTCTCTGGTCATCTCTGGCCTGCGGCACTTTACTGGCTATCGCATTGAGCTGCAGGCTTGCAACCAAGACTCCCCCGAGAGGTGCAGCGTTGCTGCATATGTCAGTGCCAGGACCATGCCCGAAGGTGGGTCAGCGCACGTCGTGGGGCCAGGAGACCCAGGCGGACCAAGGAAAAGCCTTCCACCCTCTAGGCGGCATATATGTGACTTTAACTCATTTGCCTTAACCATTTTTCATTTTCCCCCAGCTCTATTGAGATGTAACTGATGTATAACATTGTGTAAATTTAAGGGGTACAATGTGTCGGTTCGCCACACTTGTATATTGCAAAAGCATTACCGCAGTAGCGTGAGCTAACATCTCCATCAGGGCACCTAATTGCCATTTCTTTTTTGTGGTGAGAACATTTAAGATCTACTCTCTTAGCAGCTTTCAAGTATATAATACAGCATCAGTAACTATCGTTAGATCCTCAGAACTTATTCAGCTTATCACTGGGAGTTTGTACCCTTTGACCACCATCCCCCCATTTCCCTCACCCCCCCCGCCCCCCTGGGAACCACCATTCTACTCTCTGTTTCTATGAGTCCAGCTTTTTTATCATCCGCATATAAGTTAGATCATACACTATGCGTCTTTCTCTGTCTGGCTTATTTCACTTAACATGATGCCCTCAAGGTCCATCCGTGTTAACCTATCTTATTTTGTAATTATATGAGTCATCATAACCATTATATAAACTTTAGAAAGTACACACGAGCCATGAGAAAAATAAAGTAAAATTAAGGAATACGTATATAGCGTATCAGGGGTTCTCCAGAGAAACAGAACCAACAGTGTAACTGAAAGTGGGGGTCCGCTGCTCGCTGCTCAAAAGCCAATAAAGAGGCCAAGGTTGGTGGAAAGGAAAATTTGCTTTATTTCGGATGCTGGCAACTGGGGGGTGAGGGGGAGGGCGGACACTTGTCCGGAGGCCAACTCCCTCCCAATGGCAGTCAGTGGGCAAGAGCTTTTATAGGCGGAGGGAGGGGCTCCACGCAGAAACAGCACAGGCAGCTCTGACAGTCATCTTGACATTGGTCATCAGTGGTCTGACCAGCGTCATCTTGATTGTTTTAAGTATGGTTAGTCTTTAGTTCCAGGGTTGGTTTGTTTCCATTTCTTTGAGGCCAATTCTTGGAATTGTGGCGGCTTATGTCATGGGTACAGTCTGGTCATCGTGTAGTCAACGTCTCCACCTGGTGAGGGTTTCAGTATCTATACGACCGCTCACAGGATAGGGCTCAGAATATTATCTATAGCCCTTGAGAAGGAACTAAAGGTCCCTTGACTTTGCTTCATAACTAAACTATTATTATTTGGTCTCCTCTGACTGTTTTCCTTTGTTTCTGCATTTTCTCCCTTCTCTGATTAAATTTATTCTTTGGCTAAAGTTTTCTCCACAGACCAAAAGGCAGGCGGAGGACATGGGGGACACAGACCATAGGGCCCCGCTCCGTTTCAACAGGGTGTGACATAGATCAAATCGATGATAGACAGACAGACATAAATATGTAGAGAATCCCATGTGACGAGCTTTATATGTCCATTCTCCAATAAGGGAAACGGAACACAAGAAAGTTACATACCCAGTTTAAGGTCACTCAGCTGCTAAGTGGTGGAGGTGGGATTTGATCCGGGGATCGGGTCCCTGCCTCTAACCCACTTGCTCCTTACAGCCAAGGCAGATGATATTGTTGGCCCCGTGACCACGAAATCTTCGAAAACAACGTCGTTCACTTGATGTGGCAGGAGCCCAAGGAACCCAACGGTCTGATCGTGCTGTACGAAGTGAGTTATCGACGATTACGGCGAAGAGGTAA